>NC_055987.1:115652163-115956328 GCF_018446385.1 Zingiber officinale
TTTTGGCCACTAAGAGAAAATTTTCTCAAACGAGTTGGTCTCGACCAAATCAGTGATCTAAATGATTTTAGGTACTGTAAGGTCTATGTAACACTCACAAAATTAATTTTGTGAGTAGGGGTGCTACCCCTAACCCCGCAAGGGGAGTTGTTACTTGACCTCGGGCGAAAAATCAACAAACTAGACCGCCGCGAAGTTGCGGGTCATAAAGGGTTGTTAGAATAGTAGTAAATTTATGAAAAATGTATATTTTGAATATGTGTGTGATGTGTTCATGGTTATGGCCCAAAAGACACAATATGATTGGAAATTATGTGTTGTAATTCATAATACGGCCTGCGAGCTATCATTTGGTTGTGAGTGTTGTATTATGTTACACGACCTGTGTGACGTGCCCTCCTTCTTTTAATATTCCTGTTGTAAAATGGTTTTAGACTCGAATGTAACTCGAGTTTCACTTTTGTAATGTACAATTGAAGATGGAGTTACAAGAAAGGAATCCGACAACACAAGGTGGTCAAATGAAGACCTTAGAGAAGGTGGTATCCCTAGGTTGACCATTCGATCTTCTCTTTGGCTAGAGAGGATCGTAGTAGGGCCATAACGATGTCACGTTATCTTTGAATATTGATATATATTCTTTGTGTGTATGTGATGCATGCTAATGTAGGATAATTAGTGCCTTAATGCGTATATGATACGAATTCACGATTAGATTAGATCTTAATCAAGTCAACTCGATATGCCTACCAAGTTTTGATACCCATCACTACCTCGATTATTTGTTGTTGTTGAATCTGCCAAAGCAGAGCAACGTATATTATCTTGGTAGGGTGCGGAGGGACAATCTTGGTCCCACCTATCAAAACTTGGGTGAGTACAAACTCAATTAGATTGAGTATAACTAGTTAACTCAATTGGATCGGGTATAACTATAGACATTTTTCCAACGGTTGGAAGATAGGATAAAGATCACATTTATACTAAATCTTGGGCGATTTAGCCAAAGCTAGCTCAAGTTTTCTTATAAATGAGGATCTTGATCCTATAAACAAGAGTTGCATAGAGATGTAATTGATAATTCGTTATCTACTGATCATACTAAGTCTTGGGCGATTTAGCCAAAACTAACTCAAGACATAGTATGATGTGGATCTTGTCCCACGAGAATTATAGCTAATTGGTAAGAATCTAGTAGTGTGGTTTGACCACATCCATGACTTGATTCTATAAAAGCTCTATAATTCAGTGGGAGCATCATTTAGTTAAAGGCCTAATTAAATGATAAATGGAATATGATATTTACTTTCTGCATTATTTCTGTTGTAGATTGCCATGACGACAAACACGAACACTTTCTCCCTGCGTTCTGTCCTTGACAAGGACAAGCTCAATGGAGCTAATTTCCTGGGCTGGTACAGGAATTTGAGAATTGTTCTCACTCAAGAAAGAAAACTATACGTCTTAGAGCAGCCCATTTCGGAGGCACCTCCTGCCACTGCCACGTGAGCTGACCGAGATACTTATAAGAAGCATCAAGATGATGCATTAGATGTGTTATGCCTCATGCTCGCAACCATGAACTCTGAGCTTCAGAAGCAACACGAGTTGATGACTGCTTATGATATGGTTGAACATCTTCGTCAACTATATCAAGGACAAGCAAGGCACGAGAGATTCGAGATCTCTAAGGCACTATTTCAGTGCAAGATGTAAGATGGGACTCCTGTAGGTCTATATGTACTCAAGAAGATTGGGTACATAGAGAACCTACAGAGGTTGGGATTCCCACTTAGCCAAGAACTGGCCACTGACTTGATCTTGCAATTCTTGCCAGAGAGCTACAGTCAATTTGTCATGAATTACAACATGAACGAAATTAACAAGCCACTGCCTGAGCTGCTAAGCATGTTGAGAACTGCTGAGCTCAACCTTAAGAAGGTAAAGCCCAACTCTATTTTGATGGTGCAAAAGCATAAAGTCAAGGGCAAGCCTAAAGGTAAGGGAAAGTCCCAAGCCAAGGGCAAAGGCAAGGTAATAAAACCTAAAGGAGGGGTTGCCAAGGATGCTACCTGCTTCCACTGTGGTCAGACCGAGCACTGAAAGAGGAACTGCAAAGTATATCTGGAAGATCTTAAGAAGAAGAGAAGTGAGACTTCTACTTCAGGTATATATGTTATAAAAGTCAATCTATCTATTTCTGCATCGTGGGTATTAGATACCGGATGTGCTTCTCACATTTGTACTAATGTGCAGGCACTGAGAAATAGCAGGGCATTGACGAAGGGTGAGGTGGACCTACGAGTAGGCAATGGAGCACGGGTTACTGCTATTGCTGTAGGAACTTATTTTCTATCTCTGCCCTCTGGGCTTGTACTAGAATTAGATGAATGTTGTTATGTGCCTGCTCTCACAAAGAACATCATTTCAGTTTCTTGTTTAGACAAGAAAGACTTTTCGTTTATAATAAAGAACAAATGTTGTTTCGTTTACTTAAATGATATGTTCTATTATAGTGCACCTCTGATGAACGGACTCTACATTCTAGACTTAGAGAACCCCATCTATAACATAAGTATCAAAAGGTTCAAGCCAAATGATATGAACCAAACTTATCTCTGGCATTGTCGCTTAGGTCATATAAATGAGATTCGCTTATCCCAGCTCCATAAAGATGGTTTGCTGGACTCATTTGATTTCGAATCATATGAGACATGTGAGTCATGCCTATTGGGCAAGATGGCCAAAACTCCCTTTAGTGGACACAGCGAAAGAGCGACTGACTTGTTAGGACTTATACATAGTGATGTATGTGGCCCTTTCAATGTCGCTGCCAGAGGTGGTTATAGGTACTTCATTACATTTACTGATGACTTCAGTAGATATAGTTATGTGTATCTCATGTCACATAAATCACAATCCTTTGAAAAGTTCAAAGAATTTAAGAATGAAGTACAAAACCAGCTAGGCAAGAGTATTAAAATACTTCGATCAGATTGAGGTGGTGAATACCTTAGCCATGAGTTTCGTGACTATCTAGCTGAGTGTGGGATCCTATCCCAACTCACTCCTCCTGGAACACCACAGTGGAATGGTGTATCCGAAAGGAGGAATCGTACCCTATTAGATATGGTACGGTCCATGATGAGTCACACAGATCTTCCTATGTCTTTTTGGGGATATACTCTAGACACAGCAACCTTCACACTTAACCGTGTTCCATCCAAGGCTATGATAAAGGCACCATATAGGATATGGACTGGGAGAGATGCCCAGATGTCTTTTATAAGGATTTGAGGTTGTGAGGCTTACGTTCGACGTCAAGTCTCGGACAAACTAGGACCCAAATCCGATAAGTGCTATTTTATAGGATATCCCAAGGAAACGAAGGGATATTACTTCTACATTCCCAGTCAACACAAAGTGTTTGTGGCTAAGATTGGGATATTTCTAGAAAGAGACTTTGTTTCTAGAAAAACTAGTGGGAGTACGTTCAATCTTGAAGAAATTCAAGATATGGACCATAGCACTGAAGCCTTGATGGAAGTTGAATTGGAACCACAAAGTGTTGTGGATGATGAGATTGTTCCACAAGGAGTTGAGGAACAACATCCAGTTCAAGTAGACCTACCTCTTCTCAGGTTTGATAGGGTACGTCGTCAGCCTAAGAGATACTCGTTTCTCTTGTCTGACCATGATGATGTTATGCTCGTTGAGAATGAGCGTACCTCCTATCAGGAAGCTGTGATGAGACCAGATTCTGAGTCATCGCTAGAGACCATGAGATCCGAGATGGAATCCATGTACACCAACCAAGTATGGACTTTGGTTGATCCACCTAAAGGCGTCAAACCCATTGGGTGTAAGTAGGTCTTTAAGAGAAAGACTGACATGGATGGACTTATTACCTATAAGGGTTGTTTGGTAGCTAAAGATTTCAAGCAAATTCATGGTATTGACTATGATGAAACTTTTTCTCCAGTAGCGATGTTTAAGTCCATTCGGATCATGCTTGCTATTGCAGCATACCACGATTATGAGATCTGGCAGATGGATGTCAAAACCACGTTTCTAAATGGAAACTTGCTTGAGGATGTGTCCATTACACAACCTGAGGGTTTTGTAGATCCACAGCATACTGGCAGAGTATGCAAGCTGCATAAGTCCATTTATGGACTAAAGCAAGCTTCTCGGAGCTGGAATCTTCGATTCGATGATGCGATCAAACAGTTGGTTTCATCAAGAATGAAGATGAACCCTGTGTCTACAAGAAGGTTGTTGGGAACACAGTTATCTTCCTTGTATTGTATGTGGATGACATACTACTTATTGAAAATGACATCCCTTTGCTGCAGTCTGTAAAGACTTGGCTGGGGAATTGTTTCTCAATAAAAGATTTAGGTGAAGCAGCCTATATTTTAGACATAAAGATCTATAGAGATAGATCTAAGAGATTGTTTGGCCTAAGTCAAAGTACATATATTGACACAGTATTACTACGATTTGCCATGTAGAATTCCTAGAAAGGATTTCTGCCGATGTCACATAGTGTAAGTCTTTCGAAGAGTCAAAGTCCCTCTTCTAGAGAGGAGAGAGACCGCATGGATAAGATCCCTTATGCTTCAGCCATAGGATTTATCATGTACGCCATGCTATGTACTCATCCTGATGTTTCATATGCTTTGAGCATGACGAGCAGATACCAGTCAGATCCAGGTGAGCATCACTGGATAGCGGTCAAGAATATTCTTAAGTACTTGAGAATGACTAAAGAATATTTCTTGATATTTGGAGGTGATGGTGAGCTAGCTGTAAAGGGTTACAGTGATGCCAGCTTCCAAACTGACCAGGAAGATTATAGATCACAATCTGGGTTCGTGTTTTGCTTGAATGGTGGTGCTGTGAGCTGAAAGAGTTAGAAGCAGGACACAGTTGCTAATTTTACAACAGAGGCCGAGTATATTGCTGTTAGGACCTTCGGATGGCTAGAGAGGGGGGTGTGAATAGCCTCCACTAGAAAGTCAATCAATTTCCTCACAAAACTTTGTTAGCACAGCGGAAATAAACAAAACAAAAACTGATGCAAGGAAAGAAAACCAACCCACAGCTTACACAAGTATATACGAGGTTCGGGGATAACTTGCCCCTACTCCTCGGCGTGTCCGTAAGGTGGACGATCCCTTGATCTTTCGGTAGATCACACCCCGGACAAATTCCGGCTAAGTATTTCTCCTTTTCGGTGGAGTAACCTCTCCACAAAAGTCACAGAATAGATTTGTAAAATAAAGCACAATGACTTACAGAGTTCAGTGGCTAAAGGATTGAGCAAATGAACTTACAGCCACGAAGTGAAAAATGCAAAGACAGAAGGAAGCTTCAGCCAAGAGTTCAACAACACAACCTCTTGCTTGATCGACAGAGAGTTTTTCCAGTACTTTAGCAAACCTCTCTTCTTCCTTCTTCTTATTCTGCTTTCTCACTGTCCCGAATCACTGCAATCAACTCAGGTGTCGCCAATCACTCTTCCTTCTCATCTGGTTCTCTGAACTCACACCAATACCATCCATGGTCTTCACTGGTGTCTCTGAGTTCGAACCAATGAGCAAGAGTCCAACTGATCGCGGCCAGTGAACGTTGAAGCTCGAATTGCATCACTTGCAGTGAAATACAGCATAAAGGCCACTTGTTCTTATTCTTCTGATGGAGCTTCATTTGAAATTAACCAATGGCACGATACCTGCAACCTGTAACTTAAAAATCTCACAGCAGATGATTTGATCAGGTGAATCAAAAGTGAATCAGAAATATCAGAGAAGCAGCAGAAACAAACGACATGTTGTGGATCGGTCAACAGACCGATCCATAGCTCTCTGGACCGATCAGGACTCATCTTGATCGGTCTGGGAAGAGTCTGATTGGTCTGTGGACCGATCAGCCTATGGGTGGATCGGTCCACAGACCAATCCCCCCTCTCGCTTTGAGTCCCAGCGTCTTTCTGATCGCTTCTTTCTGATCGGTCTGTAGACCGATCAGATAACCCACAGAATGCTTCTGTGTGATTACTGATCGGTCTACATACCGATCAGATAACCCACAGAGACTTTCTGTGCGGTCACTGATCGGTCACGAGACCGATCAGGTGACTAATGTATCACTGGATCGGTCTGCCGACCGATTCAGACAACCAGAGTATCAATGGATCGATCAACAGATCGATCCAATGTCCTTGTGTTAGTTTTAGAGCCTCCCAGCCCTAAACCCTAACGTCTTCCTAGTCCAGAGAACGAGCTACCAAGCCCTCTCTGACCTAGTTCGGAGAACGAGCAGCCGAGCCCTCTCCGACTTCGTCCGGTCCAGAGAACGAGCTACCGAGCCCTCTCGGACCTAGTCCGGAAAACGAGCTGCCGAGCCCTCTCCGACTTCGTCCGGTCCAGAGAACGAGCTACCGAGCCCTCTTTGACCTAGTTTAGAGAACGAGCTACCGAGCCCTCTCTGACTTCGTCCGGTCCAGAGAACGAGCTATCGAGCCCTCTCTGACCTAGTCCGGAGAACGAGCTGCCGAGCCCTCTCCGACTTCGTCCGGTCCAGAGAATGAGCTACCGAGCCCTCTCTGACCTAGTCCGGAGAACGAGCTGTCGAGCCCTCTCCGACTTCGTCCGGTCCAGAGAACGAGCTACCGAGCCCTCTCTGACCTAGTCTGGAGAATGAGATGCCGAGCCCTCTCTGACTTCGTCCGGTCCAGAGAACGAGCTACCGAGCCCTCTTTGACCTAGTCCGGAGAACGAGCTGCCGAGCCCTCTCCGACTTCGTCCGGTCCAGAGAACGAGCTACCAAGCCCTCTCTGACCTAGTCCGGAGAACGAGCTGCCGAGCCCTCTCCGACATCGTGTGCCAAGTGTTGGTGCAATATCCCTCAGGTCAAGGTTGACCTGGATAACCAAGCTGAGTCTTGGTTTGGGTTTAGATGTTTGACAATAAGATATTGATTGAAGAAGAGTCAAGTAGGTCAAGGTTGACTGGATACTTGACTGGGAAGTCCTAACTGGGATGTTAGGCAAAATGAAAGTCCTGGTGAGTGAAGCCAGGCAGAAGAAAAGTCCTGGTGAGTGAAGCCAGGCAGAAGGAAGTCCTAGTGAGTGAAGCTAGGCAGATGGAAATCCTGGTGAGTGAAGCCAGGTGAAAGTCCTAGTGAGTGAAGCTAGGCGGATGGAAAACCCTGGTGAGTGAGCGGTGAAAGTCCTAGTAAGTGAAGCTAGGCAGATGGAAAACCCTAGTGAGTGAAGCTAGGTGAAAGTCCTGGTGAGTGAAGCCAGGCAAGGGAAAATCCAGATGGATCAAGGATGATCGGACATCTGGTGCTGAGAAGTCCAAGTAGGTCAAAGGATTGACTGGATACTTGGCATGAAAGAAAAGTCCAAGTAGGTCAAAGGGATTGACCGGATACTTGGCACAGAGAAAAGTCCAAGTGGGTCAAAGGGATTGACCGGACACTTGGTAAGGGAGTCCTAGCAGGTCAAGGGAGTGACTAGATGCTAGGCATGACATACCAACAGGTCAAGGTTGACCGGATGTTGGTTTGGGATGTTTGGGACTTGGTTTTGGACAAAAATCAAGTGCTGGATCGATCCGTGGATCGATCCAGGCTCTGGATCGATCAGTGGATCGATCCAGACCTGTCCCAGCGAACAGAGAGCTTCTGGATCGATCCGTGGATCGATCCAGAGGTCCCAATCGATCAGTGGATCGATTGGGACGCGGCTGCTTCGCGCGATAAGCGCTGGATCGATCCGTGGATCGATCCAGGCGCGTTTCCAGAGCACAGAGGCGCTCTGGATCGATCCGTGGATCGATCCAAAGCCTCCCCGATCAATTGGGAACATTCGAATCGATCGGGATCCGACCGTTGGCATCGTTTATAGCTGTTGGCGTGCGATTCCTTCAGCAGAACTTCACCGATTCATTCTAGATTCATCACAGCTCCTCCCCAGCACTCTCTAAGCTCTTCACCGCCAGTTCTTGAAGGTTCTTGGAGGTTCATCCAAGTCAAGAGGCGAGTTGCAACGAGAAGAAGAAGAAGCTAGGGTTTTTACTGCATCTCTTGTAAGCTTTTGCTTATTCTTTACTACCCTTTCTTCTACTTGTATTGAGAGTCTTGTAGGGCTTCTCCGCCTTCGGTAGTTACCGAAAAGGAGGGTTTATTAGTGGAGGTGTGTGTGTGTGCGTGGATCCTTGGACTAGTCACCTCTTGTGAGGTGGATACCAAGTAAAATCCTATTGTTAGCATTGTTGTAGTTTGTTTCTTTGTATTCCGCTGCGCATCACTTCGAAGAAACAAGCAACGAAGCACGACGAGCACACGCGAAGCTATTCACCCCCCCCCCCCCTCTAGCTACTTTTGGTCCTAACAAGTGGTATCAGAGCGAGGCCGCTCTTCACCGGAATCATCGCCGGAAGGGTCAAGCATATCAAGAAAAGCTAGAGGGTGAAGAAGTTGGAGCAAATTCTTCAAGTTCAAGACTTTATCAAGCTCAACTTCAAGATGCAATTCCAAGATGGACTTGGATTTGACACAAGGGTGGCTCCACCATACACATCGGCAAGCTTCGATTCTTGGAGATCAAGAATCGAAAACTTTCTTATGATGGAGATAGAGCAATGGTTTGCTCTAATGGAAGGCTTCAAAGCTCCAACGAACTCCAAGGGCAAGCTTCTAAAGAAAAGCAGATGGAGCTCAGAGCAAATTCAAAGGGGTGAGGCAAATGACAAAGTGACCAAGCTTCTGGTCAACTTATTGCCTAGCCACATCTTGGCTCGAGTTGGAGAATTCGAAGATGCCAAGGAGCTTTGGAGCAAATTGGTCAAGCTTCATGAAGAGATCCCCTCCACTGTACAAGATCATGAAGAATCCATAGAGGGTGACTCTTTGGAGCAAGACCAAAAGGAGGATTCCGAGGTTGATAGATGCTCAACCTCCGAAGAAGAGGAAATCCAAGAAGCTTCATCCTCAAGGGAATGCAACGAAGGGAACAAGGAGGGAGCATACTCCTTGTTTCATATTCAAGATGATGAAGCCTCCACCTCTAGGATTGAGGGGGAGCAATCCTTGGTGACGCCGGATCAAGAGGAAGGAGAAGCTTCTACATCCGGGTCAAGAGACGAAGAGGAGGAAGTAGATTCTACCTCCACAAGTCAAGAAAAATCAAATGGAGGAGAATCAAAGTCCGATCAAGAGGAAGCTTCTACCTCCGGATCCAAAGAAAAAGATGCCACCCCTACAAGCAAAGGTATAAATATTTCAATTAATAATAAAAATCATATAATATGTTTTGAGTGTAGGGAACATGGGCACTATAAGAGCAAGTGTCCCAACTTGGCCAAGAAGAAGGGCCAAATGGCACAAAAGGGCAAGGAGAAGCTCAAGGAGACCACCCCCGGGACAAAGAAGAGCAAGGAGCACATTGTGTGCTTCTTGTGTCAACAAAAAGGGCATTACCGAAGTCAATGCCCCAAGGGGAAGAAGATGGTCAAGGCTCAAGGAGGCACTAGTCAAGGGGGAGCCTCCAAGGTAAAGAAGAAGGTAACATTCATTGAGCCTATTCCCTTGCAAAATGGTAAAAAACATGCTAGGTCAAATTTTTATCATCTTAATGCGATTTACCATAAGAATAGGAAGCATGAGGGTTTTAAGGAAAAGCATGTGGCCCTACATGCCAAAACTACTATCCCTAAGGCTAGGAATGTAGGTAAAAACCTAGGCGATAACTCTAAGGATGTAAGATACAAGCCTAGAAACAAAAATGCTCATGAACTTAATGGAAAACCAAAAACTAAGGACTTAGTGATGGAAAATCAAGTCTTGAGGTCAAGACTTGATAAAATTGAAAAGACCCTAAAAAGGATGGAAAATATCCTATTAGGGCAAAATGAGCATAACCTAGGTTTAGGGGTACAAAAGCCATCCAAGGGCCATAGAGGTCTGGGATACAAACCAAAGGCTAAGAAGGATGTGCCCTCTTACCATAGAGTTCCATATAGTTATGGAACAAACCCTAGGTCTAGTGGTCAAGCCAAAAATACTAGGGAAGTCATCCCTAAGAGTATTTTTGCAATAAATGTGACTAAGACTTCTAAGAAGTCTAAGAAAGTCACAAACAAGGTCACAAGGGAGGTTATCCCTAGAGTTGACCTAGAAAATGTGACCAAGGCTTCTAAGAAGCCCAACAAGGTCACTAGGAAGGTATCTAGGGAAGTTATCCCTAGTGAGTACCTAGAGCATCCAAGGAGCACCAATAGGTGTTGGGTTCCTAGGAGCATCTTCTCTACCCCATAGATGGGTTAGAGAGTGTCAACTCCGATTAGAAGGGTAGTTAACCCAACTTTGAGGAAATTGACACTCAAGGAGCATTTTCAAGGTTTTTGTTAACCTTTGAAAATGAAATGGAATTATTGATTACTCCTTGAAAGAGTAAAATGTGCCTAATGGTGGAAGAATTGATTTTAATCTTAAATGGCACATATTGGAAAATTAATAAGAACTATCAAGTTGGGTTTTTGGTATGTTCTTAGGCAATTTAAGGCAATCCGGGCCTTAAATTTAAAAGTGCTACTCTTGAGGAAAAATGGAATATGCCAACATTTGAGGACATGTTTATTTTAATTGGCATAAATTAATCAAGGGAATAAGAAATGCAAACTTAGGCTTTGGCATTTTCTTGAAGCACTTTAGGGCAATCTAGGTTTAAGGTGTAAGTTTAGCTAAGACTTTAAGGATACTTAGATAGTTAATCTAGGTATATTTTATTTATGCTAAATCTTGCCATGATTGTTTGCCCATCATATGCCATGACATCATGTCTATTTTTACATTCATGTTTTATTATGAAAAATTCAAAAAAAAAAATACCATGTCATGACATTCATACATCATGTAGCAATAGGATATTTTCTTTTGAAAATTATTTTCTTTTGATGTATGCCATAACATAATCATGCATTAAGTTTAATTCCTTGTAATTAAGGACGAATGGCATTTAACGACACTTATTGACAAGTGACATCCTAGGTGGATGTCTAACATTTCTAAAATGCCTAGATAGATATGCATGATCCCTAGAATAGGGCAAAACCAAATTTTACATCTCACAAAGACCTCTAAGGTGACTTGTATGTGTTTTAGTACATATTATATACAAGTGAGATGTTAGGATGATGAACAAAGCTCAAGATGTTGATTTAGTGCATTCCTTTGAGTTTTAAATTCATCAAAACACATAGTTATGTGTTTTCCCATCATTGGGAAAGCTAATGTACAAGTCATGTGCATTATGCCCAAGGAACATGATGGGATATTGGTTTTGAAAATATTTTTAAAATGTTTTTGGAAAACCTTGGTGAAGGCTATCTTTTGATAGTAATCACCATTGAATAGTTAGACACAAACTTGAAGAAAAACACTAAAGTTTTTGCAAGTTTTCAAGTTTGTGTCAATCTTTGAAAATATGATGTATTTTCATAGAAAGTTATTTTTCCATGATTAAGTATGCCCTAAATAATGTCTACACGAAATTTCATAATTTTTAGATTTTTGTAGAATTTTCTAGGGGTTTCTGAAGTTGACTGAAATGGAATTTCAGCAACTATCAGAGCTCCGATCGATCCATGGATCGATTGGAGTTCCATGAATCGATCCATGGATCGATTCAAACGGCAATTCCCGCGAGCAGAAGCTCGCTGGATCGATCAGCCGATCGATCCAGGGAGTCTGAATCGATCCGTGGATCGATTCAGAGAAGTTCAATCGATTGGAACCCAACTCCAATCGATCCAAGTTGCTGATTTTGGCTGGGAAGGCCTGATTTCAGCATCTTTGAACCTCTTTGAGTCTAGGTAACCATTCCAAACCCCTTAAATACGTTTGTATACATACAAAGGGTGTTTTCATGTTGAAAACAAGGATGGATTGGTTAACGAAGACTAAGTAGAAGTTTAGGTTGAGGTTGTTTCAAATTTTGAATATTTGAACCTCAAAATTTCTAAATTTGGGTTTCCTAATGGTTTAGGGATTCCAAGTCATTGTTGGTGCAATGACAGAAGTTACCACCATGTCTTTAGGGGGAGGGACTCTTTAAAGACATGAAAGTTATTTTTCATGAACCTTGGAAGGTGGTTAACCTTCTGTTGTGAACTTGCTCAAGGTTGAGCATTTAAACTTGAAATGGGGAGAAATGGGGAGTGGATATCCTCATTATTTCAAGTGGACACTCATGTGGTAGATAATGCTCAAGGTTGGGTAGTTGTCTACATTGAGGGAGAAGTTAAGGATAAATGAAGGGTATGGGACCTTCATTATCGTGTTGATCACAACGAGTGATGTTGTGAACAACGATGAGAAACTCTTCAGGGGGAGAGTCTTCAACAAATGGATTTGTTGAAGTATGCCCAGAATTGGAGCATAGGTTGATGTGTGTCCAACGATGGGTTGATGTGTGCCAATAGGGGGAGAATGTATGGTTAAGCTTAGTCCTTCATTACCTATGGGAAGGTCATAGGGGGAGAATGAAAGGACTCATGAAAGGGAGTAAGTTAGGCTTTCATTACCTAGAGGGAGTTTGCCCTCTTAGGGGGAGAATGAAGAGCTTAATTTATGCTTTCATTACCTAGTGGCATGAAGAAGGAGGCTATGGGATTAGCCTAACTTACATATGGGATTGTAAGTGTTATTGTGGTATTGTCAAACATCAAAAGGGAGATGTTGGTGCATATCCCTCGGTCAAGGTTGACCTGGGTAACCAAGCCGAGTCTTGGTTTGGGTTTAGATGTTTGACAATAAGATATTGATTGAAGAAGAGTCAAGTAGGTCAAGGTTGTTGGATACTTGTTGGGAAGTCTAACCGGGATGTTAGGCAAAATGAAAGTCCCGTGAGTGAAGCCAGGAAGAAATCCCGGTGAGTGAAGCCAGGCAGTAGGAAGTCCTAGTGAGTGAAGCTAGGCGGATGGAAATCCTGGTGAGTGAAGTCGTGAAAGTCCTAGTGAGTGAAGCTAGGCGGATGGAAAACCCTGAGTGAGGCGGTGAAAGTCCTAGTGAGTGAAGCTAGGCGGATGGAAAACCCTAGTGAGTGAAGCTAGGTGAAAGTCCCGTGAGTGAAGCCAGGCAAGGGAAAATCCAGATGGATCAAGGATGATCGGACATCCGGTGTTGGGAAGTCCAAGTAGGTCAAAGGATTGACGGATACTTGGCATGAAAAGAAAGTCCAAGTAGGTCAAAGGGATTGACCGGATACTTGGCACAGAGAAAAGTCCAAGTGGGTCAAAGGGATTGACCGGACACTTGGTAAGGGAGTCCTAGCAGGTCAAGGGAGTGACTAGATGCTAGGCATGACATACCAACAGGTCAAGGTTGACCGGATGTTGGTTTGGGATGTTTGAGACTTGGTTTTGGACAAAAATCAAGTGCTGGATCGATCCGTGGATCGATCCAGACCTGTCCCAGCGAACAGAGAGCTTCCGGATCGATCCGTGGATCGATCCAGAGGTCCCAATCGATCAGTGGATCGATTGGGACGCGGCTGCTTCGCGCGATAAGCGCTGGATCGATCCGTGGATCGATCCAGGCGCGTTTCCAGAGCACAGAGGCGCTCTGGATCGATCCGTGGATCGATCCAAAGCCTCCCCGATCGATTGGGAACATTCGAATCGATCGGGATCCGACCGTTGGCGTCGTTTATAGCTGTTGGCGTGCGATTCCTTCAGTAGAACTTCACCGATTCATTCTAGATTCATCACAGCTCCTCCCCAGCACTCTCTAAGCTCCTCACCACCAGTTCTTGAAGGTTCTTGGAGATTCATCCAAGTCAAGAGG
Organism: Zingiber officinale; assembly: GCF_018446385.1. NCBI lineage: Eukaryota > Viridiplantae > Streptophyta > Magnoliopsida > Zingiberales > Zingiberaceae > Zingiber > Zingiber officinale. The sequence continues at coordinate 115,666,021 of NC_055987.1, forward strand.
CGAGTTGCAACGAGAAGAAGAAGAAGCTAGGGTTTTTACTGCATCTCTTGTAAGCTTTTGCTTATTCTTTACTACCCTTTCTTCTACTTGTATTGAGAGTCTTGTAGGGCTTCTCCGCCTTCGGTAGTTACCGAAAAGGAGTGTTTATTAGTGGAGGTGTGTGTGTGTGCGTGGATCCTTGGACTAGTCACCTCTTGTGAGGTGGATACCAAGTAAAATCCTATTGTTAGCATTGTTGTAGTTTGTTTCTTTGTATTCCGCTGCGCATCACTTCGAAGAAACAAGCAACGAAGCACGACGAGCACACGCGAAGCTATTCACCCCCCCCCCCCTCTAGCTACTTTTGGTCCTAACACCAAGTATCAGTACTTGGACTTTTCCTCTCCTCATGATCAACCTTGATCATTAATCAGTCTGAGTTTAATTAATATCTGATACAAACTTAAATCAGTGTCAACATCAAAATGACAGCCAGGTCAAACTGTATCAACAATCTCCCCCTTTTTGTTGTTTGACAACACGATTTATGTTTAGATCAGAAATGTTCATATTTCCATATTTCCCTAATTTTAGGGGAATCAAGATCCTCCCCCTAAGACAGATACAACACCATGTAAGGATAGAGGAATCAAGGTCCTCCCCCTAAAGCCAAACTTCCATTTATCTCTAAACTTAGTTATCTTCTCCCCCTTTGTCAAACACCGAAAAGGTGCGAATTAGGTAAGAGAATGTTAAGGACTCCCCCTTAACCCATACTGTCTTTTTCTTAATTCACCTAGAATACCTCTACGTGTATTATAAGACAGTGATAAAGAAATAAGAGACATACAAGTCATGGCATATGAACAGCATATTAAAAACCAATAAGAAGTGAAACATAAGGAAAACAAGAGGATGAACAGCATACATAGATGAAATGAACGAGTACCCAGGTCAGACGTAAATATCCAACAAACAACATCCAAAACATAGACAGTCATAATGACATCAAAGGACAATGTGTATCAGTCAGCCTCCTCATCATGAGTAGCATCAGCATCATCAATGGGAGGAAAGGGTCCCTGAGGTGGCATGCCGCTGCTCGAGGATGGATAGCCCGGGAAATCCTGCGGAGGTGGGTATCTGGCCATCCAATCCATAATCGCCTGATGTGTCGCCAGCTGCTGACTGCGACATCCCTGATGTGTCGCCAGCTGCTGACTGCGGTGGTGGAGGTCCCCGTGGTAACTCACCTAGAGCTCTCCCATCCTTCCACCGAACATCCCCATTTTGTCCTATGATGCCAGACTTGAAAAATGCCCGTTTCCCAAGTCTGCAATCTTGCCTGACCATCTTGACTATTCTACCCTTGGAGACATCAATCTGAAGGGTCTCGAGCCAATCTGTAATTATATGCCCATAAGGCATATAAACAGTGAAGCTGTTTGGCTCGCTATAGGAGATGATCGAAGAGTAGATGATGGACATAATGTCAAAGTCGAGACGCTGACGCAATCCATAAAGCATCAGGCAATGATACGGTCGGATCTCAGACAATGGTTTAGATGTGATAGGCAGAAGGCAGTTCGTGACAATTTTAAAAAGAATGTAATCTTGAGGAGATAATCTCAAGGCTGCAAAAGTAGGAAAATCAACATCTAATTCATCTAGCCCACCCGGTCTAGGATGTCTGAAGAAATACTCATAAATAGAGTTAGGTGATACATCAAAGGGCTCAGGTAAGGGGTCGGGTAAGTCTGGATATATAGAAAAGACATTTCCGGAACACCTCCGGCAACCTAGATAGTCAAAGAAGGCTGAGAAACTGAAATCAAGAGTCCGCTTAGCAACTCTTGTTTTACAACTTACATCATTAGTTTGATGAAGATTGTTATAAAACTCAGATACTAAGTCATAATTGATATCTCGTTCTAAATAGACAAGTGTATCAAGTTTGTAGTAGGCAATGATTTCTGACACAGTTGGACAAAATTCGTCCATGAATTTTCGATCCACAGACCTACAAGGGAGTAATTTAAAGGTTCTTTGTCTAAAGGCTTCCTCAAAATTGTGGTTCGGGAATCTCCCGGAAACAGATGGTTGAGGTCGGGAAGGAGCCTTAGACTTCGACTTCTCAGGTGACTTAGAGGTCCCCTCTCCCACTGGTTTCTTTCCAAGAGTTAACAAAGTGATATAATGGGGCAAGTAAGTGAGCACCGGAGCCACCCGAAACAAAAACCACAGATATGGTGAGAAATGAGACCGAAATGCCAAGTTCTAGAGAAGTAAGGAGTTACCTTGGTGCCATTGAAGTTTTGGCTAGAGCTTTGGCTAGGGTTCCGGCGTGCAAAGAGAAGAGAAGAGGTGAGGTGTAGGGAAGAGTCGGCTAGGGCTTCCGCGTGAAGAGGGAAAAGAAAGGATCGGGAAGTTTTAAGGGAGATGATGGGTGTACAGATGATGAAATGATCGGACGGCTGTCCGATCAGGAGGTATCAGGACCGATCCAGGAACATCCTGATCGGTCTGTAGACCGATCAGGAGACGATCAGTACTCGCTGATCGGTCCCTGGACCGATCAGGGAACTTCCTGATCGGTCGGTAGACCGATCAGAAAATGATCAGTGGCCTTGCGTACCGGATTGATCTGATCGGTCTCCGAACCGATCAGGGAACTCCCTGATCGGTCTGTAGACCGATCAGAAAGTGATCAGTAGCGGGCTCTGCGTGCCAGGCTGACCTGATCGGTCCGTAGACCGATCAGTGTCTGATACTTAGATCTCTCCAGTAATTTCAGTAACTGAAATTAGTAATTTCAGTAACTAAAATTCATAGAGATGTTCGATAGTTCGTGGAATTTTCTCTAGGAAAACTTCCAAGTTCAGAACCTAGAACCTGGAGGATCTACAAGCATAACGATTACCTAATAATTATGGTTTGAACTTGTTTATAGCCCTAAAGTTGTAGACATTTAAAAACAGACAACTTAAGTCCTGAAAACTGAAATTTTTGACCTTTGTTATGTTCAGTTTCAAGTTTGTCAAAATATAACCAACTTGCTATCATTCTTTCAAGGACTTGTCCTAGTATCAATCAAAATCATGAAAAGCATCGTTCAAGTGTATCAAACAGTCCATCAACCAATGTTTCATAATTTCTAGGTAAAGGTCCAACCAAGTTTCCTTGGTTGGAATATATGAGTAAGATCTAGGAACCAAATACACATGAATTATGTAATGGTCTTCCCCATACTCCATTTATGTCTCTTCAACCTAATTATTCAAAGGATGCATGATACATTTTGAATAATTCAGCTGATCCTAGCATCTCACCCCATTTCTAGCAAACAAAAATCATTTGTCTTATAGTTTGTGTGAGATGTTCCCAAGTTGCCCAAATTAATTTCCTTATTTCTCTTGTTGTTTTAATTTTCCTTATTGATTATGATGAAGTCCTAATGGCCTATTGAGCCAAACACATTCCCAATTCTCTCCTCAAATGACTAAATTCATTTTCCGGAAGAGGTTTGGTGAAAATATCGGCTAGGTTTGACTTTGACTCAACATAGGTGAGTGCAATGTCTCCCCTAGCTACGTGATCTCTAATGAAGTGGTGACGTACTTCAATATGTTTGGTCCTTGAATGATGGACTGGGTTTTTTGTTAGGTTTATTGTGCTGATGTTGTCACACAACACTTGCACTCCCTTATACGAAAGTCCATAATCTTCTAGAGTGTGGATCATCCACAACAATTGTGATACACTCTCTCCCATGGCAATGTATTCAGCCTCGGTCGTGGAGAGAGCAACACAATGTTGCTTCCGACTTGACCAACTAACCAATGATGAACCTAAAAATTGGCAACCCCCACTAGTGCTTTTCCGATCCAATTTGCACCAAGCGTAATCGGAGTCGGTATAACCTATCAAGTCAAAAGACTCCGTACGAGCGTACCATAGACCTACTCTAATTGTGCCCTTAAGGTATCTCAGAATTCTCTTAACTGCAATTAAATGAGATTCCTTGGCACAAACTTGATATCTAGCACACATGCCCACAGCAAAAAGTATGTCTGGTCGACAGCAAAAAGTATGTTCGGTCGACTTGATATCTTGTGCCCACTAGTACCGTGTCAAGTGTGTCAATGTGTTTGACCAGACATTGACTTGAATGAAACTCAATTGTATAACCTGTATCACACAATTGGCTGACACTTAGGAGATTAAAGGTCATCCCCTTAACTAGAAGGACATTTTTGATTTGGAGACATTCAGATATTTGAATATCTCCAACTCCTATAACCTTAAGACTACCATTATTACCAAAGGACACATTACATCTATTTTTGTTTTGAAGGGTAGTAAAGAGTGAGTTGTCCCCGATCATGTGCTTGGAGCATCCACTATTAACAAACCAAGTTGATAGATGCTCCCCCTTGACAAATGCCTACAAGACACGAAAGATAGATGTTTTAGGTACCCAAATCTTGGGACGTAATGCATCTACAATGAAAGACCTAGGAACTCATGCCTTGGTCACACCCTTCCTAGTCTCATGAACCCTAGAAGCATGTGATTTATGAAATTGGGTTCTAGACACTAAGGAAATGAAACTAGACTCCTTAGGTTGATATCCTAATCCAGCCTTGTTGTAGACTGCCCTTTGGGCATTTAGAATCATATCTAAGGTCTTAGAGCTAGTTGAGAATTTCTCAAGCATTTTCTTGAGTTTCTCAACTTCACTCTTTAAGGCTTTGTTTTCATCCTCAAGAAGCTCTTGATGAAGGTCATCAACCTCATCTTCCCTAAGAGTCTTCAAGTGTTCTACTTCTTCTTTTAATAATTTGATTTCAGTGTTTGATTTCTTAATCAAAGTTGATAAATGTGCAATAGTTTTATAGCATTTTTCTAAATGTGGAGAAGTTACCTCTTCATCATCCGAAGATGATGAAGCCGTGGTTGATGTATCACTTCCGGAGTCCGATTCCTCCCTTGCCATGAGCACTAATTGACGAGTGTTTTTCTCCTTCTCTTCCTCCGATGAGCTTGAGGAGGATTCATCCCAAGAAGCTTTGAGAGCTTTCTTCTTCTTGGCCCTTTCTTCCTTCTTCTTGAGTTTTGGACACTCGCTCCGATAGTGTCCTTTCTTGCTACACTCATAACACGTAACGTTAGTCTTATCAATATTTTGATCAATAGACTTACCTTTCCCTTTGTATCTCCGGCTCCTTCTCATGATTCTTCTCACAAAGTTGGCCATCTCGCTTGATGATGATTCACCTTCATCATCGGACTTGGAGGAGGATGAGGATGTAGGAATTTCTTTCTCCTTCTTCTTTTCTTTCTTCCTTCTTCCATCCTTGCTCTTTTCTCCTGCAACTAAAGCAATACCTTTCTCCTTTTGACCCTTGTTAGCAAGTTCATGAAGTTCCATTTCACAAAAGAATTCATCTAACTTAACAATTGAAAGATCCTTGGAGACCTTGTAGGCATCTACCATAGATGACCACAAGGCATTCCTCGGAAAAGCTTTGAGAGCGTACCTTACAAGATCGCGATTCTCTACGCGTTCATCTACGGAATGAAGACCATTGATGATCTCTTAGAACCTTCCGTGTAGTTCACTTACCGTTTCGTTCTCCTTCATGGTGAGATTTTGTAGTTGGTTTAGGAACAAGTCTCTCTTGGCGATCCGAGAGTCTCGAGTTCCTTCTTGGAGCTCAATGAGTTTGTTCCACAAATCCTTTGCACTCACAAATGGACCTACCTTGACAAGCTGATCTTTGGCTATTCCACATTGTAGGGTGACCACCGCCTTGGCATCGGCTTGTCCTTTGAGAGTTTGCTCGGCGGACCACCTTGACGACTCTAGTTCCTTACCTTCTTCATCCTTCGGTGGTGTGAAACCTTCCTTGACCAAGAACCACATGGATATGTCGGTCTTAAGATAATACTCCATACGGCTCTTCCAATATTGGAAGTCCGCTCCATCGAAGTAGGGTGGGCGATTGGTACTAAAACCTTCCTTCATAGCCATCTTATTGCTCTTTAGGGTGTTAATCCGGATGAAGAGCGCCTTGCTCTGATACCACTTGTTAGGACCTTCGGATGGCTAGAGAGGGGGTGTGAATAGCCTCCACTAGAAAGTCAATCAATTTCCTCACAAAACTTTGTTAGCACAGCGGAAATAAACAAAACAAAAACTGATGCAAGGAAAGAAAACCAACCCACAGCTTACACAAGTATATACGAGGTTCGGGGATAACTTGCCCCTACTCCTCGGCGTGTTCGTAAGGTGGACGATCCCTTGATCTTTCGGTAGATCACACCCCGGACAAATTCCGGATAAGTATTTCTCCTTCTCGGTGGAGTAACCTCTCCACAAAAGTCACAGAATAGATTTGTAAAATAAAGCACAATGACTTACAGAGTTCAGTGGCTAAAGGATTGAGCAAATGAACTTACAGCCACGAAGTGAAAAATGCAAAGACAGAAGGAAGCTTCAGCCAAGAGCTCAACAACACAGCCTCTTGCTTGATCGACAAAGAGTTTTTCCAGTACTTTAGCAAACCTCTCTTCTTCCTTCTTCTTATTCTGCTTTCTCACTGTCACCTGTGTCGAATCACTACAATCAACTCAGGCGTCGCCAATCACTCTTCCTTCTCATCTGGTTCTCTGAACTCACACCAATACCATCCATGGTCTTCACTGGTGTCTCTGAGCTCGAACCAATGAGCAAGAGTCCAACTGATCGCGGCCAGTGAACGTTGAAGCTCGAATTGCATCACTTGTAGTGAAATACAGCATAAAGGCCACTTGTTCTTATTCTTCTGATGGAGCTTCATTTGAAATTAACCAATGGCACGATACCTGCAACCTGTAACTTAAAAATCTCACAGCAGATGATTTGATCAGGTGAATCAGAAGTGAATCAGAAATATCAGAGAAGCAGCAGAAATAAATGACATGTTGTGGATCGGTCAACAGACCGATCCATAGCTCTCTGGACCGATCAGGACTCATCCTGATCAGTCTGGGAAGAGTCTGATCGGTCTGTGGACCGATCAGCCTATGGATGGATCGGTCCACAGACCGATCCCCCCTCTCGCTTTGAGTCCCAGCGTCTTTCTGATCGCTTCTTTCTGATCGGTCTGTAGACCGATCAGATAACCCACAGAATGCTTCTGTGTGGTTACTGATCGGTCTACAGACCGATCAGGTAACCCACAGAGACTTTCTGTGTGGTCACTGATCGGTCACGAGACCGATCAGGTGACTAATGTATCACTGGATCGGTCTGCCGACCGATCCAGACAACCAGAGTATCACTGGATCGATCTGTTAGTTTTAGAGCCTCCCAGCCCTAAACCCTAACGTCTTCCTGGTCCAGAGAACGAGCTACCAAGCCCCCTCTGACCTAGTTCGGAGAACGAGCTGTCGTGCCCTCTCCGACTTCGTCCGGTCCAGAGAACGAGCTACCGAGCCCTCTCTGACCTAGTCCGGAGAATGAGTTGCCGAGCCCTCTCCGACTTCGTCTGGTCCAGAGAACGAGCTACCGAACCCTCTCTGACCTAGTTCGGAGAACGAGCTGCCGAGCCCTCTCCGACTTCGTCCGGTCCAGAGAACGAGCTACCAAGCCCTCTCTGACCTAGTCCGGAGAACGAGCTGCCGAGCCCTCTCCGACTTCGTCCGGTCCAGAACGAGCACGAGCCCTCTCGACCTAGTCCGAGAACGAGGCATGCCGAGCCCTCTCCGACTCGGTCCGGAGAATGAGTTCCGAGCCCTCTCGGCCTAGTCCGGGAACGAGCCGCCGAGCCCTCTCCGACTTGGGTCCGAGAACGAGCTACCGAGCCCTCTCTGACCTAGTCCGGAGAACGAGCTACGGAGCCCTCTCCGACTTCGTCCGGTCCAGAGAACGAGCTACCGAGCCCTCTCTGACCTAGTCCGGAGAACGAGCTGCCGAGCCCTCTCCGACTTCGTGTGCCAAGTATCCGTACTTGGACTTTTCCTCTCCTCATGATCAACCTTGATCATTAATCAGTCTGAGTTTAATTAATATCTGATACAAACTTAAATCAGTGTCAACATCAAAATAACAGCCAGGTCAGACTTTATCAACAATCTCCCCCTTTTTGTTGTTTGGCAACACGATTTATGTTTAGATCAGAAATGTTCATATTTCCATATTTCCCTAATTTTAGGGGAATCAAGATCCTCCCCCTAAGACAGATACAACACCATGTAAGGATAGAGGAATCAAGGTCCTCCCCCTAAAGCCAAACTTCCATTTATCTCTAAACTTAGTTATCTTCTCTCCCTTTATCAAACACCGAAAAGGTGCGAATTAGGTAAGAGAATGTTAAGGACTCCCCCTTAACCCATACTGTCTTTTTCTTAATTCACCTAGAATACCTCTACGTGTATTATAAGACAGCGATAAAGAAATAAGAGACATACAAGTCATGGCATATGAACAGCATATTAAAAACCATTAAAAAGTGAAACATAAGGAAAACAAGAGGATGAACAGCATACATAGATGAAATGAACAAATACCCAGGTCAGACGTAAATATCCAACAAACAACATCCAAAACATAGACAGTCATAATGACATCAAAGGACAATGTGTATCAGTCAGCATCCTCATCATCAGGAGCATCAGCATCAACAATGGGAGGAAAGGGTCCCTGAGGTGGCATGCCGCTGCTCGAGGATGGATAGCCCGGGAAATCCTGTGGAGGTAGGTATCTGGCCATCCAATCCATAATCGCCTGATGTGTCGCCAGCTGCTGACTGCGACATCCCTGATGGGTCGCCAGCTACTGACTGCGGAGGTGGAGGTCCCCGTGGTAACTCACCTAGAGCTCTCCCATCCTTCCACCGAACATCCCCATTTTGTCCTATGATGCCAGACTTGGAAAATGCCTGTTTCCCAAGTCTGCAATCTTGCCTGACCATCTTGACTATTCTACCCTTGGAGACATCAATCTGAAGGGTCTCGAGCCAATCTGTAATTATATGCCCATAAGGCATATAAACAGTGAAGCTATTTGGCTCGCTATAGGAGATGATCGAAGAGTAGATGCTGGACATAATGTCAAAGTCGAGACGCCGACGCAATCCATAAAGCATCAGGCAATGATACGGTCGGATCTCAGACAATGGTTTAGATGTGATAGGAAGAAGGCAGTCCGTGACAATTTTAAAAAGAATGTAATCTTGAGGAGATAATCTCAAGGCTGCAAAAGTAGGAAAATCAACATCTAATTCATCTAGCCCACCCGGTCTAGGATGTCTGAAGAAATACTCATAAATAGAGTCAGGTGATACATCAAAGGGCTCATGTAAGGGGTCGGGTAAGTCTGGATATATAGAAAAGACATTTCCGGAACACCTCCGGCAACCTAGATAGTCAAAGAAGGCTGAGAAACTGAAATCAAGAGTCCGCTTAGCAACTCTTGTTTTATAACTTACATCATTTGTTTGATGAAGATTGTTATAAAACTCAGATACTAAGTCATAATTAATATCTCGTTCTAAATAGACAAGTGTATCAAGTTTGTAGTAGGCAATGATTTCTGACACAGTTGGACAAAATTCGTCCATGAATTTTCGATCCACAGACCTACAAGGGAGTAATTTAAAGGTTCTTTGTCTAAAGGCTTCCTCAAAATTATGGTTCGGGAATCTCCCGGAAACATATGGTTGAGGTTGGGAAGGAGCCTTAGACTTCGACTTCTCAGGTGACTTAGAGGTCCCCTCACCCACTGGTTTCTTTCTAAGAGTTAACAAAGTGATATAATGGGGCAAGTAAGTGAGCACCGGAGCCACCCGAAACAAAAACCACAGATATGGTGAGAAATGAGACCGAAATGCCAAGTTCTAGAGAAGTAAGGAGTTACCTTGGTGCCATTGAAGTTTTGGCTAGAGCTTTGGCTAGGGTTCCGGCGTGCAAAGAGAAGAGAAGAGGTGAGGTGTAGGGAAGAGTCGGCTAGGGCTTCCGCGTGAAGAGGGAAAAGAAAGGATCGGGAAGTTTTAAGGGAGATGATGGGTGTACAGATGATGAAATGATCGGACGGCTGTCCGATCAGGAGGTATCAGGAGCCTCCTGATCGGTCCATGGACCGATCCAGGAACATCCTGATCGGTCTATAGACCGATCAGGAGACGATCAGTACTCGCTGATCGGTCCCTGGACCGATCAGGGAACTTCCTGATCGGTCGGTAGACCGATCAGAAAATGATCAGTGGCCTTGCGTACGGGGTTGATCTGATCGGTCTCCGGACCGATCAGGGAACTCCCTGATCGGTCTGTAGACCGATCAGAAAGTGATCAGTAGCGGGCTCTGCGTGCCAGGCTGACCTGATCGGTCCGTAGACCGATCAGTGTCTGATACTTAGATCTCTCTAGTAATTTCAGTAACTGAAATTAGTAATTTCAGTAACTAAAATTCATAGAGATGTTAGATAGTTCATGGAAGTTTCTCTAGGAAAACTTCCAAGTTCAGAACCTAGAACCTGGAGGATCTACAAGCATAACGATTACCTAAAAATTATGGTCTGAACTTGTTTATAGCCCTAAAGTTGCAGACATTTAGAAAACAGACAACTTAAGGCCTGAAAACTGGAATTTTTGACCTTTGTTATGTTCAGTTTCAAGTTTGTCAAAATATAGCCAACTTGCTATTATTCTTTCAAGGACTTGTCCTAGTATCAATCAAAATCATGAAAAGCATCGTTCAAGTGTATCAAACAGTCCATCAACCAATGTTTCATAATTTCTAGGTAAAGGTCCAACCAAGTTTCCTTGGTTGGAATATATGAGTAAGATCTAGAAACCAAATACACATGAATTATGTAATGGTCTTCCCCATACTCAATTTATGTCTCTTCAACCTAATTATTCAAGGGATGCGTGATACATTTTGAATAATTCAGCTGATCCTAGCATCTCACCCCATTTCTAGCAAACAAAAATCATTTGTTAAACCTTATAGTTTGTGTAAGATATTCCCAAGTTGCCCAAATTAATTTCCCTATTTCTCTTGTTATTTTAATTGTCCTTATTGATCATGATGAAGTCCTAATGGCCTATTGAGCCAAACACATTCCCAATTCTCTCCTCAAATGACTAAATTCATTTTTCGGAAGAGGTTTGGTGAAAATATCGGCTAGGTTTGACTTTGACTCAACATAGGTGAGTGCAATGTCTCCCCTAGCTACGTGATCTCTAATGAAGTGGTGACGTACTTCAATATGTTTGGTCCTTGAATGATGGACTAGGTTTTTTGTTAGGTTTATTGTGCTGATGTTGTCACACAACACTTGCACTCCCTTATACGAAAGTCCATAATCTTCTAGAGTGTGGATCATCCACAACAATTGTGATACACTCTCTCCCATGGCAATGTATTCAGCCTCGGTCGTGGAGAGAGCAACACAATGTTGCTTCCGACTTGACCAACTAACCAATGATGAACCTAAAAATTGGCAACCTCCACTAGTACTTTTCCGATCCAATTTGCATCCAGCGTAATCGGAGTCGGTATAACCTATCAAGTCAAAAGACTCCGTACGAGGGTACCATAGACCTACTCTAATTGTGCCCTTAAGGTATCTCAGAATTCTCTTAACTACAATTAAATGAGATTCCTTGGCACAAACTTGATATCTAGCGCACATGCCCACAGTAAAAAGTATGTCTGGTCGACTAGCTGTGAGATATAGAAGATTACCGATCATGCTTCTATATTACGTTAGATCAACTGGTTTTCCATTCTCATCATTGTCAAGGCGAGTGTTTGTTGCCATTGGAGTGGATACTTCCTTAGAGTCACTCATTTTGAATTTCTTGAGCATCTCTTGAGTGTATTTTGTTTGATGGACATAAATGCCATCTCGAGTTTGTTTGATTTCAAGTCCAAGGAAGAATGTCAATTCTCCCACCAGACTCATCTCAAACTCACTTTCCATGTGAGTGATAAATTCATTCAAATAGCCCTTGTTGTTTGAGCCACAAATTATGTCATCGACATACACCTGGGCTACAAATATGTTTTCACCATCTCTACGCAGAAATAGTGTTGGGTCTATTTGACCTCTCACAAAACCCTTTTCTAATAAGTAAGTTGACAACCTTTCGTACCATGCTCGAGGTGCTTGTTTAAGCCCATAAAGAGCTTTCTTGAGCTTGTACACGTGGTTTGGAGCTTCGGTATTCACAAACCCCGGTGGTTGTTCAACATAGACCTCTTCTTTAATGAAACCATTTAAGAAGGCCGATTTAACGTCCATTTGATAGAGCTTGAAGCCTCTATGTGCAGCAAAGGCTAGCATTAAACGAATGGACTCTAATCGAGCCACAGGAGCATAAGTCTCATCATAATCGAGGCCTTCGACTTGACTATAGCCCTTGGCTACAAGTCTTGCCTTGTTTCTTACTACTTCTCCCTTTTGGTTTAACTTATTTTTGAAGACCCATTTGGTTCCAATAATGGTGGTCTTCTTAGGTCTAGGAACTAAGTCCCACACTTGGCTCCTTTCAAATTGACCTAACTCATCTTGCATAGCTATGATCCAATCAGGATCGTGCAATGCCTCATCAACTAATTTTGGTTCAATTTCTGAGATCAAAGCGACCTCATTAGACTCATTTCTGAAGAATGATCTAGTCCTAACCCCTTGTTGAATGTCTCCCACAATCTGGTCTTGGGGATGACTAGAGGCTATCCTAGATTGCCTTGGTATTGACGGTGCCTCATGAGTGATCTCACTAGACATAGGCAAGGGCTCAGTATCAGGTAAAGGATCAGACTGAGCCCTCTCTTGCCTTTGCTCATCGTCATCGGAGTCAGCCTCGACTCTTTCTATGTTTTGATCATTTAAACTTAGATTTCTAAGTTCAAATTGAATTTCTCCTACATCCTTTGATTGATCATTCGATTTAGGGATTTCTTCAAATGCTACATCCGAGGACTCTTCAATCAATTTAGTCCTACTGTTGTAGACTCAATAGGCTTTGCTGGTGAGAGAGTACCCGACTAGTATCCCTTCGTCAGCCTTAGCCGTGAACTTTCCAAGATGATCCTTGGTGTTCAAGATAAACACCTTACAACCAAACACCCTAAGATGTTTAATTGTAGGGGGTTTCCCAAACCAAAGTTCATGGGGAGTCTTTCCTAAAAACCTATGTATCAAGACTCGATTTTGCACATAGCAAGCGGTATTTACCGCTTCAGCCCATAAGTAGCTCGGTAATGAGTACTCATTGAGCATGCTTCGTGCAGCCTCTTGCAAGACTCGGTTCTTTCTCTCCACAACCCCATTTTGTTGTGGGGTCCTTGGAGTAGAGAACTCATGCCTATATCCTTTTTCTTGACAAAATTCTAAAAATCTATGGTTTTGAAATTCTCCATAATGATCACTTCTAATTGTTTTAATTGTTGTCGATTTTTCATTTTCAGTTCTTCTACAAAAAGAAACAAAAACATCTATGGTTTGATCCTTATTTTTCAAAAAGAAGGTCCATGTATATCTAGTAAAATCATCAATGATCACTAAACAGTATCTACTCTCATTCAATGAAATAACATTACTGCAATCAAACAAATCCATATGCAATAAATCTAAAGCAGTAGATGTACTTACAACGCTTTTACCTTTATGAGCCGCTTTTGTTTGCTTACCCTTTTGACATGCATCACATAGTTTTTTCTTTAGATACTTGATGCTTGGTAAGTCTCGCACTAATCCTTTATTGGCCAGCTTTCGAATATTCTTCATGTTTACGTGGGCCAACCTTCTATGCCACAGCCATGATTCTTCTTCTTTTGACATGAAACACTTAGCAGAGGAATTAGTAGCACTTTTAAAGGATACTTGGTAAATGTTATCTACCCTTGTGCCTACTAGTACCGTGTCAAGTGTGTCAATGTGTTTGACCAGACATTGACTTGAATGAAACTCAATTGTGTAACCCGTATCACACAATTAGCTGACACTTAGGAGATTAAAGGTCATCCCCTTGACTAGAAGGACATTTTTGATTTGGAGACATTCGGATATTTGAATATCTCCAACTCCTATAACCTTAAGACTACCATTATTACCAAAGGACACATTACCTCTATTTTTATTTTAAAGGGTAGTAAAGAGTGAGTTGTCCCCGGTCATGTGCTTGGAGCATCCACTATTAACAAACCAAGTTGATAGATGCTCCCCCTTGACAAATGCCTACAAGACACGAAAGATAGATGTTTTAGGTACCCAAATCTTGGGACCTAATGCATCTACAATGAAAGACCTAGGAACCCATGCCTTGGTCACACCCTTCCTAGTCTCATGAACCATAGAAGCATGTGATTTATGAAATTGGGTTCTAGACACTAAGGAAATGAAACTAGACTCCTTAGGTTGATATCCTAATCCAGCCTTGTTGTAGACCGCCCTTTGAGCATTTAGAATCATATCTAAGGTCGTAGAGCTAGTTGAGAATTTCTCAAGCATTTTCTTGAGTTTCTCAACTTCACTCTTTAAGGCTTTGTTTTCATCCTCAAGAAGCTCTTGATGAAGGTCATCAACCTCATCTTCCCTAAGAGTCTTCAAGAATTCTACTTCTTCTTTTAATAATTTGATTTCAGTTTTTGATTTCTTAAGCAAAGTTGATAAATGTGCAATAGTTTTATAGCATTTTTCTAAATGTGGAGAAGTTACCTCTTCATCATCCGAAGATGATAAAGTCGTGGTTGATGTATCACTTCCGGAGTCCGATTCCTCCCTTGCCATGAGCGCTAATTGATGAGTGCTTTTCTCCTTCTCTTCCTCCGATGAGCTTGAGGAGGATTCATCCCAAGAAGCTTTGAGAGCTTTCTTCTTCTTGGCCCTTTCTTCCTTCTTCTTGAGTTTTGGACACTCGCTCCGATAGTGTCCTTTCTTGCTACACTCATAACACGTAACGTTAGTCTTATCAATATTTTGATCAATAGACTTACCTTTCCCTTTGTATCTCCGGCTCCTTCTCATGATTCTTCTCACAAAGTTGGCCATCTCGCTTGATGATGATTCACCTTCATCATTGGACTCGGAGGAGGATGAGGATGTACGAATTTCTTTCTCCTTCTTCTTTTCTTTCTTCCTTCTTCCATCCTTGCTCTTTTCTCCTGCAACTAAAGCAATACCTTTCTCCTTTTGACCCTTGTTAGCAAGTTCATGAAGTTCCATTTCACAAAAGAATTCATCTAACTTAACAATTGAAAGATCCTTGGAGACCTTGTAGGCATCTACCATAGATGACCACAAGGCATTCCTCGGAAAAGCTTTGAGAGCGTACCTTACAGCGATTCTCTACGCGTTCATCTACGGAATGAAGACCATTGATGATCTCTTTGAACCTTCCGTGTAGTTCACTTACCGTTTCGTTCTCCTTCATGGTGAGATTTTGTAGTTGGTTTAGGAACAAGTCTCTCTTGGCGATCCGAGAGTCTCGAGTTCCTTCTTGGAGCTCAATGAGTTTGTTCCACAAATCCTTTGCACTCACAAATGGACCTACCTTGACAAGCTGATCTTTGGCTATTCCACATTGTAGGGTGACCACCGCCTTAGCATCGGCTTGTCCTTTGAGAGTTTGCTCGGCGGACCACCTTGACGACTCTAGTTCCTTACCTTCTTCATCCTTCGGTGGTGTGAAACCTTCCTTGACCGAGAACCACATGGAGATGTCGGTCTTAAGATAATACTCCATACGGCTCTTCCAATATTGGAAGTCCGCTCCATCGAAGTAGGGTGGGAGATTGGTACTAAAACCTTCCTTCATAGCCATCTTCTTGCTCTTTAGGGTGTTCATCCGGATGAAGAGCGCCTTGCTCTGATACCACTTGTTAGGACCTTCGGATGGCTAGAGAGGGGGGTGTGAATAGCCTCCACTAGAAAGTCAATCAATTTCCTCACAAAACTTTGTTAGCACAGCGGAAATAAACAAAACAAAAATTGATGCAAGGAAAGAAAACCAACCCACAGCTTACACAAGTATATACGAGGTTCGGGGATAACTTGCCCCTACTCCTCGGCGTGTCCGTAAGGTGGACGATCCCTTGATCTTTTGGTAGATCACACCCCGGACAAATTCCGGCTAAGTATTTCTCCTTCTCGGTGGAGTAACCTCTCCACAAAAGTCACAGAATAGATTTGTAAAATAAAGCACAATGACTTACAGAGTTCAGTGGCTAAAGGATTGAGCAAATGAACTTACAGCCACGAAGTGAAAAATGCAAAGACAGAAGTAAGCTTCAGCCAAGAGCTCAACAACACAGCCTCTTGCTTGATCGACAGAGAGTTTTTCCAGTACTTTAGCAAACCTCTCTTCTTCCTTCTTCTTATTCTGCTTTCTCACTGTCACCTGTGTCGAATCACTGCAATCAACTCAGGCGTCGCCAATCACTCTTCCTTCTCATCTGGTTCTCTGAACTCACACCAATACCATCCATGGTCTTCACTGGTGTCTCTAAGCTCGAACCAATGAGCAAGAGTCCAACTGATCGCGGCCAGAGAACGTTGAAGCTCGAATTGCATCACTTGCAGTGAAATACAGCATAAAGGCCACTTGTTCTTATTCTTCTAATGGAGCTTCATTTGAAATTAACCAATGGCACGATACCTGCAACCTGTAACTTAAAAATCTCACAGCAGATGATTTGATCAGGTGAATCAGAAGTGAATCAGAAATATCAGAGAAGCAGCAGAAATAAATGACATGTTGTGGATAGGCCAACAGACCGATCCATAGCTCTCTGGACCGATCAGGACTCATCCTGATCAGTCTGGGAAGAGTCTGATCGGTCTGTGGACCGATCAGCCTATGGGTGGATCGGTCCACAGACCGATCCCCCCTCTCGCTTTGAGTCCCAGCGTCTTTCTGATCGCTTCTTTCTGATCGGTCTGTAGACTGATCAGATAACCCACAGAATGCTTCTGTGTGATTACTGATCGGTCTACAGACCGATCAGATAACCCACAGAGACTTTCTGTGTGGTCACTGATCGGTCACGAGACCGATCAGGTGACTAATGTATCACTAGATTGGTCTGCCGACCGATCCAGACAACCAGAGTATCACTGGATCGGTCTGTTAGTTTTAGAGCCTCCCAGCCTTAAACCCTAACGTCTTCCTGGTCCAGAGAATGAGCTACCAAGCCCTCTCTGACCTAGTTCGGAGAACGAGCTGCCGTGCCCTCTCCGACTTCGTCCGGTCCAGAGAACGAGCTACCGAGCCCTCTCTGACCTAGTCCGGAGAACGAGCTGCCGAGCCCTCTCCGACTTCGTCCGGTCCAGAGAACGAGCTACCGAGCCCTCTCTGACCTAGTTCGGAGAACGAGCTGCCGAGCCCTCTCCGACTTCGTCCGGTCCAGAGAACGAGCTACTGAGCCCTCTCTGACCTAGTCCGGAGAACGAGCTGCCGAGCCCTCTCCGACTTCGTCCGGTCCAGAGAACGAGCTACCGAGCCCTCTCTGACCTAGTCCGGAGAACGAGCTGCCGAGCCCTCTCCGACTTCGTCCGGTCCAGAGAACGAGCTACCGAGCCCTCTCTGACCTAGTCCGGAGAACGAGCTGCCGAGCCCTCTCCGACTTCGTCCGGTCCAGAGAACGAGCTACCGAGCCCTCTCTGACCTAGTCCGGAGAACGTTCTGCCGAGCCCTCTCCGACTTCGTGTGCCAAGTATCCGTACTTGGACTTTTCCTCTCCTCATGATCAACCTTGATCATTAATCAGTCTGAGTTTAATTAATATCTGATACAAACTTAAATCAGTGTCAACATCAAAATAACAGCCAGGTCAGACTTTATCAACAATCTCCCCCTTTTTGTTGTTTGACAACAGGATTTAAGTTTAGATCAGAAATGTTCATATTTCCATATTTCCCTAATTTTAGGGGAATCAAGATCCTCCCCCTAAGACAGATACAACACCATGTAAGGATAGAGGAATCAAGGTCCTCCCCCTAAAGCCAAACTTCCATTTATCTCTAAACTTAGTTATCTTCTCTCCCTTTGTCAAACACCGAAAAGGTGCGAATTAGGTAAGAAAATGTTAAGGACTCCCCCTTAACCCATACTGTCTTTTTCTTAATTCACCTAGAATACCTCTACGTGTATTATAAGACAGTGATAAAGAAATAAGAGACATACAAGTCATGGCATATGAACAGCATATTAAAAACCAATAAAAAGTGAAACATAAGGAAAACAAGAGGATGAACAGCCTACATAGATGAAATGAACAAGTACCCAGGTCAGACGTAAATATCCAACAAACAACATCCAAAACATAGACAGTCATAATGACATCAAAAGACAATGTGTATCAGTCAGCCTCCTCATCATGAGGAGCATCAGCATCATCAATGGGAGGAAAGGGTCCCTGAGGTGGCATGCCGCTGCTCGAGGATGGATAGCCCGGGAAATCCTGCGGAGGTGGGTATCAGGCCATCCAATCCATAATCGCCTGATGTGTCGCCAGCTGCTGACTGCGACATCCCTGATGTGTCGCCAGCTACTGACTGCGGAGGTGGAGGTCCCCGTGGTAACTCACCTAGAGCTCTCCCATCCTTCCACCGAACATCCCCATTTTGTCCTATGATGCCAGACTTGGAAAATGCTTGTTTCCCAAGTCTGCAATCTTGCCTGACCATCTTGACTATTCTACCCTTGGAGACATCAATCTGAAGGGTCTCGAGCCAATCTGTAATTATATGCCCATAAGGCATATAAACAGTGAAGCTGTTTGGCTCGCTATAGGAGATGATCGAAGAGTAGATGCTGGACATAATGTCAAAGTCGAGACACCGACGCAATCCATAAAGCATCAGGCAATGATACGGTCGGATCTCAGACAATGGTTTAGATGTGATAGGCAGAAGGCAGTTCGTGACAATTTTAAAAAGAATGTAATCTTGAGGAGATAATCTCAAGGCTGCAAAAGTAGGAAAATCAACATCTAATTCATCTAGCCCACCCGGTCTAGGATGTCTGAAGAAATACTCATAAATAGAGTCAGGTGATACATCAAAGGGCTCAGGTAAGGGGTCGGGTAAGTCTGGATATATAGAAAAGACATTTCCGGAACACCTCCGGCAACCTAGATAGTCAAAGAAGGCTGAGAAACTGAAATCAAGAGTCCGCTTAGCAACTCTTGTTTTATAACTTACATCATTAGTTTGATGAAGAATGTTATAAAACTCAGATACTAAGTCATAATTGATATCTCGTTCTAAATAGACAAGTGTATCAAGTTTGTAGTAGGCAATGATTTCTGACACAGTTAGACAAAATTCGTCCATGAATTTTCGATCCACAGACCTACAAGGGAGTAATTTAAAGGTTCTTTGTCTAAAGGCTTCCTCAAAATTGTGGTTCGGGAATCTCCCGGAAACAGATGGTTGAGGTCGGGGAGGAGCCTTAGACTTCGACTTCTCGGGTGACTTAGAGGTCCCCTCACCCACTGGTTTCTGTCTAAGAGTTAACAAAGTGATATAATGGGGCAAGTAAGTGAGCACCGGAGCCACCCGAAACAAAAACCACAGATATGGTGAGAAATGAGACCAAAATGCCAAGTTCTAGAGAAGTAAGGAGTTACCTTGGTGCCATTGAAGTTTTGGCTAGAGCTTTGGCTAGGGTTCCGGCGTGCAAAGAGAAGAGAAGAGGTGAGGTGTAGGGAAGAGTCGGCTAGGGCTTCCGCGTGAAGAGGGAAAAGAAAGGATCGGGAAGTTTTAAGGGAGATGATGGGTGTACAGATGATGAAATGATCGGACGGCTGTCCGATCAGGAGGTATCAGGAGCCTCCTGATCGGTCCATGGACCGATCCAGGAACATCCTGATCGGTCTGTAGACCGATCAGGAGACGATCAGTACTCGCTGATCGGTCCCTGGACCGATCAGGGAACTTCCTGATCGGTCGGTAGACCGATCAGAAAATGATCAGTGGCCTTGCGTACCAGATTGATCTGATCGGTCTCCGGACCGATTAGGGAACTCCCTGATCGGTCTGTAGACCGATCAGAAAGTGATCAGTAGCGGGCTCTGCGTGCCAGGCTGACCTGATCGGTCCGTAGACCGATCAGTGTTTGATACTTAGATCTCTCCAGTAATTTCAGTAACTGAAATTAGTGTCTGATACCTGCAACCTGTAACTTAAAAATCTCACAGCAGATGATTTGATCAGGTGAATCAGAAGTGAATCAGAAATATCAGAGAAGCAGCAGAAACAAACGACATGTTGTGGATCGGTCAACAGATCGATCCATAGCTCTCTGGACCGATCAGGACTCATCCTGATCAGTCTGGGAAGAGTCTAATCGGTCTGTGGACCGATCAGCTTATGGGTGGATCGGTCCACAGACCGATCCCCCCTCTCGCTTTGAGTCCCAGCGTCTTTCTGATCGCTTCTTTCTGATCGGTCTGTAGACCGATCAGATAACCCACAGAATGCTTCTGTGTGGTTACTGATCGGTCTACAGACCGATCAGATAACCCACAAAGACTTTCTGTGTGGTCACTGATCGGTCACGAGACCGATCAGGTGACTAATGTATCACTGGATCGGTCTGCCGACCGATCCAGACAACCAGAGTATCACTGAATCGGTCAACAGACCGATCAAATGTCCTTGTGTTAGTTTTAGAGCCTCCCAGGCCTAAACCCTAACGTCTTCCTGGTCCAGAGAACGAGCTACCAAGCCCTCTCTGACCTAGTTCGTAGAATGAGTTGCCGAGCCCTCTCCGACTTCGTCCGGTCCAGAGAACGAGCTACTGAGCCCTCTCTGACCTAGTCCGGAGAATGAGCTGCCGAGCCCTCTCCGACTTCGTCCGGTCCAGAGAACGAGCTACCGAGCCCTCTCTGACCTAGTCTGGAGAACGAGCTGCCGAGCCCTCTCCGACTTCGTCCGGTCCAGAGAACGAGCTACCGAGCCCTCTCTGACCTAGTCCGGAGAACGAGCTGCCGAGCCCTCTCCGACTTCGTCCGGTCCAGAGAACGAGCTACCGAGCCCTCTCTGACCTAGTCCGGAGAACGAGCTGCCGAGCCCTCTCCGACTTCTTGTGCCAAGTATCCGTACTTGGAATTTTCCTCTCCTCATGATCAACCTTGATCATTAATCAGTCTGAGTTTAATTAATATCTGATACAAACTTAAATCAGTGTCAACATCAAAATAACAGCCTGGTCAGACTGTATCAACAATTGCTGCATCAGAAGCAGCAAAGGAGGTAGTTTGGATCCGCAAGTTCATTACTGAGCTTGGGGTGGTTCCTAGCATAGCAAATCCTATAGAGCTCTATTGTGACAACAATGGAGCAATTGCGCAGGCTAAGGAACCTCGCTCACACCAACGGACCAAACACATACTATGGTGCTTCCATCTCATTCGAGAGATCATTGATAGAGGAGATGTGAATATTTACAGAGTACCCACAGAGCTTAACATCGTTGATCCCTTGACCAAGGCTTTGGCACAGAGAAAGCATGATGGTCACACTAGGTCATTGGGCCTTAGAGCCTACTCTGATTTGCACTAGTGGTAGTGGGAGATTGTTAGTTAGAGCCCTAGATCCAATCATATGATAATTGTTGTATGGACTCGATGTATCATATTCCTATATACTTATAAAGGAATTTTTTTATGGTTATTATACTTACTTGTATTGATGCTAAATAACTAAGTATAATAGCGTCCTTGAGTAGAAAGTTCTTATCTATATCAATCGATTGGTTGAATTGATAGTGAGATGATATAGAGAACACTACTCTTAATCATTCCTAGTCAAGTATTAACATTCAGGGGCAATGTTAATGCGATGAGACTAGCATGTAGGTCAACTCGATGACTTGATCTCACAAGTCATGGATATAGAGATATCAAGTTGACACATGGGTATGCATTGGAGAATGTATACTAAATGACCCGCCATGGTAAAGTATCATGGATCGTTATATGAGTGTCATATACTTTCTCATGTGACTATTAGTATGACTATCAATCCTTGGAACTGAAGTCACCATGGTTCTGTAACACCCATAAAGTCTCTAGTAATTTTATATAGTTTTTGCATGATTAGAATGAGTTTTATGTGGGTTTCTTCTACAAAAAAAAAAAAGAGAAAATAGAACCAAAAAGAGGCATGGCCAAGGTGTGAACCTTGAACCTCTTAACAAGTGGCAAGCTTTAAGTGGTATGGAATAACCAATAGGCCAAGAGGAAGTATTGTTAGAAAGGAAATGGAATTTGTGGTTAAAGGTAGGGAAGGTAAGGGGACACTTTTCTTCTTTCACCAAGAATAAGTGAGAGGGATGAAGAGAGAAAGCAAGAGAATGACAAGTTGTGTTCTTCCCTCTTCCTTTTATTTAGAATAAATAGGAATAAAAAGATAAGGGAAAGAAAATTTCATTCTTCCTTTTCCTTTCATTTAGAATAAAAAGGAATAAGAGGGCAAGGGAATTGGTTTTCTCCTTCCTTCTTCTCCTTCTTCTTCCTCCACTGAAATCCTAAGTTTCCCCTCTCCCATTTCCGAAAACAAACTTAAGGTTTCTCCCTAAGAAAACTACACAAGGAAGAGTCCTTAAGGCCTAATCCTTCTCATAAGCAAGGTACACAAAGGGGAATCCTACAAGCAGAAGTCTTCTTCTTCTCCTCCACCAAGGGTACTTTTCTTAGTAAATCAAGCAAGAGGATGTAAGTATTCCACTCACATGTAGTACAAGTAGTTTTCCTTGTTATTTTTCTTTATGTTGCTTAAAAACTTAGAACCATGCTCCTTTAGGTTTCGACCAAGAAAAAAATAAAAGGATTAGAGAAAGTTTAAAACCTAAACTATGTTTGCTTATGATTCCTCATGGTTTGTAATCCATTATATGATGTTGGTTTATGGTTTTCATGCTTTATGTTGCTTAAAAACATAGAACCATGCTCCTTTAGGTTTCGGCCAAGAAGAAATAAAAGGATTAGAGAAAGTTTTTTTAAACCCTAAATTATGCTTGCTTATGATTCCTCATGGTGTGTAATCCATTATATGATGTTGGTTTAAGGTTTTCATGCTTTATGTTGCTAACTTAGAACCATGCTCCTTTAGGTTTTAGCCAAGAAGAAATAAAAGGATCAGAGAAAGTTTTAAAACCTAAATTATGCTTGCTTATAATTCCTCATGGTGTGTAATCCCTTACATGATGTTGGTTTAAGGTTTTCATGCTTTATGTTGCTTAAAAACATAGAACCATGCTCCTTTAGGTTTCGGCCAAGAAGAAATAAAAGGATTAGAGAAAGTTTTAAAACCTAAATTATGCTTGCTTATAATTCCTCATGGTGTGTAATCCCTTATATGATGTTGGTTTAAGGTTTTCATGCTTTATGTTGCTTAAAAACTTAGAACCATGCTCCTTTAGGTTTCGGCCAAGAAGAAATAAAAGGATTAGAGAAAGTTTTAAAACCTAAATTATGCTTGCTTATGATTCCTCATGGCGTGTAATCCATTATATGATGTTGGTTTAAGGTTTTCATGTTTTATGTTGCTTAAAAACTTAGAACCATGCTCCTTTAGGTTTCGGTCAAGAAGAAATAAAAGGATTAGAGAAAGTTTAAAACCTAAACTATGCTTGCTTATGATTCCTCATGGTGTGTAATCCATTATATGATGTTGGTTTAAGGTTTTCATGCTTTATGTTGCTTAAAAACTTAGAACCATGCTCCTTTAGGTTTCGGTCAAGAAGAAATAAAAGGATTAGAGAAAGTTTTAAAACCTAAACTATGCTTGCTTATGATTCCTCATGGTGTGTAATCCATTATATGATGTTGGTTTAAGGTTTTCATACTTTATATTGCTTAAAAACTTAGAACTATGCTCCTTTAGGTTTCGGTCAAGAAGAAATAAAAGGATTAGAGAAAGTTTAAAACCTAAACTATGCTTGCTTATGATTCCTCATGGTCTGTAATCCATTATATGATGTTGGTTTAAGGTTTTCATGCTTTATGTTGCTTAAAAACTTAGAACCATGCTCCTTTAGGTTTCGGCCAAGAAAAAATAAAAAGGATTAGAGAAAGTTTTAAAACCTAAACTATGCTTGCTTATGATTCCTCATGGTGTGTAATCCATTATATGATGTTAGTTTAAGATTTCCATGCTTTATGTTGCTTAAAACCTAGGACTATACCTTTTGTAAGTTTCGGCCAAGAAGGAAATGGAATGGATTAGGGAAGTTTAACTCCAACTAGACTTGCTTATGTTTTCTTCCATGTTATGCTATGTATTATGTGGTATTAGTTTGAAGTTCCATGCTTAAATGTGGCTTAAAAACCTAGTACCATGTCTTATAAGTTTCGGCCAAGAAGGAAATGAAAGGGCTTAGGGAAGTTTAACTCCAACTAGAATTGCTTATGTTTTCTCCCATGATATACTATGTATTATGTGATGCTAGTAGGATGTTTTCCTTGTTTAAAGTTGCTTAAGATTTAAGATCATGTCCCATGCAAGTTTCGGCCAAGATATGAGTTAGGGTTTGTAGAAAGATCAAAACCCCAACTATGCATGATAATGACTCTTCATGATATGCTATGTGATATGTGAACTTTATGTCACCCTGTTATGCTTATGCAAGGCTTATGTATGATGAAATGCCTAAGAGATGTTTCCCTATAAGTTGGGACTAAGAGCACTCTTCATGATATGACAAGAAACATGATATGCTATTTTACTTTTGTATGGCTTGTACCGGACCCTAAGAATGGTCCATGGGATGAGCTCCTAAGTTGCACCTAGGTCGAAGCACGGGCCTAGTTCCCTAGTAGGTTCAAGATTAGCTACCTCGGATTTATTTAGGGATGCGTGCAATTCATGTATGTGGTACAAAGTCGGCCCTCATGTTGAGATTTATGTTTAAATACCTATATGATATATGTTTTCAAAAGAACATCTTGCATATACTTATTTCATGCTATATGATTATGATATATGTTTTCAAAAGAACATCTTGCATATACTTATTTCATGCTATACGATTATGATATATGTTTTCAAAAGAACATATTGCATATACTTATTTCATGCTATATGATTATTATGCTTTAGGTGTTGGTTGCTACTCGGAAAACCTAGAGGTTTCACTGTACAAAAATTTTGTACAAAGGTCTGAACCTTTTCCTAGCTACCATGTGTTCTTTTAAATTAAATTTTGGATCGCCTGCGGAACTTAACACGTTTGATCCAAAACTTAATTTATTTGTTCTTTTAGGTTTTGACTTGGATCTCCTGCGGAACTTAACACGTTTGATCCAAATCACCTAAGTTATTAATTCCATTAAATATTAATTTCCAAAATTGGTTCCCAGTACTGATGTGGCGAGGCACATGGCCTTCTTGGATATGGGAGTAACCACCACCGACTAGACAAAACCTTTTAAGGAAAGCTAATATTTAATTTCCTAAAATAACTTTAGGTCAACCGAAAAGAACAATCAAATCACAAGGAAAAGAAAAATAAAAGAACACTATATCGAAAACAATTTTGAAACACTAGAATCGTATGCCTCTTGTATTTAGTATTATTTCCAAAAATAATTAGTATGATGCGGAAAGAAAAATTAATAGTTATACCTTTTAGAAAGACCTCTTGATCTTCTACCGTATTCCTCTTCTAACCTCGGACGTTGTGTGGGCAACGATCTTCCGAGATGAGAACCACCTAGCACCTTCTTCTTCCTTACAAGTTTCGGCCATCAAAACTTCTCCTAGGATGAAGAGGTTCGGCCACCACCACCATGCTCCAAGGGATGCTAGAAAAGAGGCTTCTTTTCTCTCCTTCTTCTCCTTCTTAGTTCCGGCCACCAAAGTTATCTCCACCATGAGAAAATTTTGGCCACACAAAGGAGAGGAGAGGAAAGAAAGGGCCGGCCACACCCAAGGAAGAAAAGAGGGAGAAAAATAATAGAGTTGTTCACCCATGAAGGCACCTCTACCCCCTCTTTTATAATCCTTGGTCTTGGCAAATAAGGAAATTTAAATAAAAACTTCCTTAATTCTTTTGCCATGAAAAGGAAAATTTATTTAATTAAAAATAATTTTTCTCTTCTCAATTTACAATGGCCGGCCATTATACAAATCTCCAAGCAAATAAAATTTTAAACACAAATTAAAACTTCCTTATTTGCTTCCGGAAATTTATAAAATTTTTCCAATAATTTTATCCCTTCATGATTGGTTAATAAAAAGAAATTTTATAAATTAAATATTTCTTTTAAATATGTGGATAAAAAGAAAGTTATCTTTAAAAATTAAAATCTCTTTCAATCTACAAATAAGGAAAGATATCAAATCTTTTCTTAATCTTTTGTAGAAACTTATAAAAGAGATTATTTAATTTTTAAACTCTCTTTTAAATAATGAACATGTTTAAAAAGTAAAGTTTTCTTAAAATTTAAAATCCACCTTTTAATCAATAAATAAGGAAAGATTTTAAATTTTTAAACTCTCTTTTAAACATGTGGATGATTTACAAATAAGAAAAGTTTTTAATAAAAATTAAAATCATCCTTTTAATCTACAAATAAGGAAAGAGATTAATCTCTTCTCTTAATCTTTTGTAGAAAGTTATAAAAGGAAATTTTAATTTTTAAACTCTCTTTTAAATCATGATATCCACATAAGAAATAATTTTAATAAAAAAAAAACCCTTTTAATATTCTAGTGGTCGGCCACCTAAGCTTGGGACCCAAGCTTTGGCCGGCCACCTACATGGCTCATCCACTTGGTCTTGGCCGGCCCTAGCTTGGGTTCCAAGCTAGCTTGGCCGGCTCCATTGGATGGGTAAGAAGGTGGGTATGCGGTGGGTATAAATCTCTATATATTAGAGGCTACAATAGGGACCGAGAGGAGGAATTGATTTTGGTCTCCTGATAAAATTAAGCATCCCGTGTTCGCCCCGAACACACAACTTAATTTTATCAATAATAATTCATTCCACTAAAGAACTATTATTGAACTACCGCACCAATCCCAAATTACATTTTGGGCTCCTTCTTATTATGAGTGTGTTAATCTCCCTGTGTTTAAGATAACAAATGTCCACTAATTAAGTAAGTTACTGACAACTCACTTAATTAATATCTAGCTCCAAGAGTAGTACCACTCAACTTCATCGTCATGTCGGACTAAGTCCACCTGCAGGGTTTAACATGACAATCCTTATGAGCTCCTCTTGGGGACATTCTCAACCTAGATTACTAGGACACAGTTTCCTTCTATAATCAACAACACACACTATAAGTGATATCATTTCCCAACTTATCGGGCTTATTATGAGTGTGTTAATCTCCCTGTGTTTAAGATGTCGAATGTCCACTAATTAAGTGAGTTACTGACAACTCATTTAATTAATATCTTAGTCCAAGAATAGTACCACTCAACCTTATCGTCATGTCGGACTAAGTCCACCTGCAGGGTTTAACATGACAATCCTTATGAGCTCTTCTTAGGGACATTATCAACCTAGATCACTAGGACACAGTTTCCTTCTATAATCAACAACACACACTATAAGTGATATCATTTCCCAACTTATCGGGCTTATTGATTTATCGAACTAAATCTCACCCATTGATAAATTAAATAAATAAATATCAAATATATGTGCTTGTTATTATATTAGGATTAAGAGCACATACTTCCATAATAACTGAGGTCTTTGTTCCTTTATAAAGTCAGTATAAAAGAAACGACCTCTAATGGTCCTACTCAATACACTCTTAGTGTACTAATGTAATTATATAGTTAAGATAAACTAACACCTAATTACACTACGACCTTCCAATGGTTTGTTCCTTTCCATCATGGTTATAAGCTACTGTTTATAATTTATAAGGTACTGATAACATGATCTTCTGTGTGTGACACCACATACCATGTTATCTACAATATAAATTAATTGAGCAACTACATTTATCATAAATGTAGACATTTGACCAATGTGATTCTTATTTCTAGATAAATGTTTATACTAAAAGCTAGGCTTTTAGTATACACTCTAACAATAGGAAGATGCTCTCTTGAGATATGTCTATGATACCTAGATGAACATGCTACTACCTTATGCTTATGCTCTCATATGCTATGTTTATGATTTTCCCAAATGAGTATGACACTACTTTATGCTAGCATGAAATGTTAAATCTAGATGTTGGTTAAATGAATATATCACTACTCCATGTTTAATTCATGATTTATGACTTTTGTGAGTAGGAAAGGATCTTACTAAGCCTATGTGCTTATAGTTTTAAATTTCCCTGTACTGCAGAAAAGGGTAAATAATGGCTAAACTAAAGGGAGCAGTAGGAAGGGCAAAGATGTGTGTGGCAGTGGCATGATAGAAGAGATCTGTTTTTGTGTTTCAAGACTTATATATGTTTTAAGCTTTTGCATGTGAACTATTTCTTTTCTTGCTACTTTTGATGGTTGCTACTTGATATTAATTTGGACTGGTTTGGATGGTTTATACTTAAAGTGAACTTATACTTTCTCTTGTTTCCATGAAACCTTGAAAGGTTAAGCACTAGTTTAATTAGAGAATTGTTAGTTATCATGAACTCTAGAGAACAATATACATGTTTAGTTTCTCTCTTATTTAGTACGCTTTATGCTCTAGTTAAACAAGCATGTATCATGTTTCAAGTAATAGATAGTAAATTTAATTTTATATGCATGAATGCTAGCATGTTCACCTAGTTTGTTTATATGATTAAGTTTTAATTTTTCTTCCGCTGCAATGATTACATATGCATGTATGTATGTTCGCGTAGTGCCGCCCTTGCTGTCAGTAGGGGAAGGGCAGGCATACAGTTTCCTTACATAAGGAGTTGCATACTTTGGCTTCGTCAAACGTCACTCGTAACTGGGTGGACTATAAAGGCGATTACTGGGTATGTAACAAATTATGCAGGGGGATGTGAGTGATGTAGATGAGATCTATCCCTCCTATATGACGGGAGTGACATCATGATTCTTGATAGAGTGAGACCACTAAGTGCATGGTCATGCCCAAATGAGTCAATATGAGATATTGAGCTCATTTGATTAGAGTGAGTCTACTTGGAGTTCAAGATATAGATTGATTAGATGATGACATGGTCTATGCCTCAATTGATCAATCTAAATGTCAAGGATAGAAGGACATTGTCACATATTGTGAGAGTCACAATTAGTAGTCACAAAGGTGATGTTGGATCTCAATATTCTTGTAACTTGGGTAGTAATGATGTGTTGCTAGATACCGCTCATTACTTATGCTTCTAAATGGGTTTAGAAACTTTGCCAACGTTACAAGAACCTATAGGGTCACACACAAAGGGTAATTGGATGGAGATTAGGTTCATATGATGGACCAAGAGGATTAGGTTCATGTGATGAACCAAATTGGATTAAGAGTAATCCAAATTAGACTAATTGAGTTGGAATCAATTTGATTCATGTGTTGAATGAGTCTAATTTAGATTATGACTCATTGAATCAATTTAATTCAATGAATAAAGATTCATTAAATCAAATAGACTTGAATCAATGGTTAGATTTAATCAACCATGGGAGATAAATGGGTCGAGTTTGACTTGACTTGAGAGGGAAGATGAAGGGTCAAGTTTGACTTGACCAAATACCACCTCATTGTGACTTGGCATGGGGCCGACCAATGATGATGTTCCACATCATCATGGCCACATAATTGTGTACCACCTCATGAGGGAGATGAAGAGTCATGACTCTTGGTATTACATGGAGGTATAAAACCTCTAGAAAAGTGGCCGACCACTTTATGTGAAGCAATCAAGTGTTCATTCAAGATATCATCTTCTTCCTCCTCTCTTCTCATCTCTCCCTCTCCATTGCCGAGCCACCCAAGAGTGCTAGCACACTCTAAGTGGTTTTTCTCCACCTATTGTCCGTGTGGATACTTGTAGAGGAGTGTTCACTTGATACTCTTCGAGATCCGGCACCTTTTGGACGAGCGGGATAAGCGAAGGGCTTCGCTACAAAGATATAATCTCTACCATATAGATCTAGTGTAGATCTAGGAGAAAATTATGTATATGTAAATTTTTATCTTCGCACGGATCCGTGGCAAAAACTTCGAGGTTTTCGCAATGCAAAAAACGGTTTTTGCGGTTCGAAAGTTCTAATACTAACTTCTAGCTAAAAATTTATCTGTCAAGTCTTAATCAGTTAGACTTGATTCACCTAGCCTTCAGCTAGGAATTTTACTATCAAGTTTTAATCACTTGGACTTGATTTAACTAGCCTGCAACTAGGAATTTGATTGTCAAGTTTTAATCACTTAGACTTGATTCACTCATCCTCCAGCTAGGAATTTGTTGCTTGGTCACAACTAAGACTTAGCTCATGCCTAATTCAATCAAAACTTTTGATATCTAAATTCAATAGGACTTAGTCATTGTCTGATCCACAACTAGGACTTTATCTGTCAAATAATCTATACCTATAAACTTGACACAACTGGTTAGATCATAACTAACTTAATTTTAATCTTAGTCATATATCAAAATTTTGAGTTACATGTTGTGCACCTAGTACCAACATGACTTCTCCATCTTCTACGCCTCTTGGGTTCCCCTTGATCGCATCTCAAATTTTGCCGCCGTTTCCAAGGGAGACAACCCAGCAGAAGGGGAGGAGAAAGAAAGTCAAGTAAGAGGAGAGTCCGCTACTTTGGTGCAAACTCCCGATCCCAACAGGATCTTGGTTGCACTCAAATGAGGCGGCGGGGGTATCCGGAGGGGGTTCCCAATGTCCTCCTCATCGCTGAGTTTGACTTGGCCTCTCGATCCCTGTCATCTGTGCATCCTAGAGGATATGGTGTGGTCTGCTCGTTTAATAAAAGTTGTAGATGGTTTGAGTGAGATATTCTTACAAAAAATTCCAATAAACTAAACTTGAAATCTTCAGTAAAGAAATTAGTGCAACTAGAAGATGTTGGACAGCAATTAACATTGACCTTCAATTTTGACGGTTCTATACTTGCTACCAGTGCTGAGGATGCACATCTAAGAGTCTTCAAGTGGTGAAATATGGAGAATTTTCTTGATCGAAGTGATGCTCACACGATTGTGAAGGATCTGGACTTTAGTTCCTATGGTAAGTTTCTGGTACCACTGGGCAGTAGTGGCCCATGCAGAGCTTGGGATTTGGCATCATCAACTGTCATCGCCAGTCTGGCAAGAGTAAGTGGTAAAAATATCGGTATTCCAATGTTTGCACTGAGGCTGCTCTTAGACTTTGTCACGATTTTAGCAAAGGGTGATAAAATTAGGCACCTATATTACTTTTGGTTCCTTTATCTTTGTTCTCAAAATTTTCAACTTTAGCATGATGTGACATCTGTCTCTAGATGCAATTGACCCATCATTAACCATTGGATTTTACTAAAAAGACGACGATGATTTCAAAGATTTTATTCGCAATCCCTAGCCGACAAATTATCTTTCCATGTTGATATGACCAATAATTGAAGAATGAATTTTCTCCACCATAAGAAAGAATAATATAGGAACGAAAGAATTATTTTATTTTATTTTATTTTATTGAGAGATGTTTTAAGGTATTTTAGTCTTTTGCATATTTAAGATTTGAGTATTTAAATACTTGTTTAATTTTTTTTAATACCTTTTGATTAATAAAAATTTATGGTCATGTTGTTTCTCAAGCTTGGTTGACTATCTCCTAACATTATGTAGAATCAATGAAGTTTAAAAGATCATTTTCGATAAATAAAATTGATAGTTAATCACTACAACAGTCTACATCACATGACAAATAGATTAGTGAGTAAGAATGGTTGATTAGATCAATCGAGTTATTAGTTGGGTGGGTTTGACGAATTAGTCATACCAAATGAATTGTTGAGTTGGGGTCAAACCAAGTATGTTGGATAAGTAGGTTGAGCTTGAAGGATTTTTGGATAGAGTATGTGGATCCATTGAGTATTGAATCTAGTGAGTTGATTGATCGAGTTGCTCAAATGTGGTGTGTTAAGTGGGTTGAATTGTTAGTTGGGTCACACGGACCTAGCAAGTTGGATATGGGATAGTCAAACTAAGTGGGCACCCTAATAAGTAGAATAGGTCGAATAAAGTAATTTTTTTATATAAAACTATTTTATTATTATGAAAATTATTCATCCATAGTCACCCAACCAGATGCAAACATGATAAAAAAAAAAAAGTTTATCATATCTTGATCTTATTAACAAATAAAACCTCTAAATAACTAAATGAATGACCCAGAAATAAAACATATCCATAAGTATTAAATTCAAGCTTTAACAATGATATCCACACAAAAAAATGATTATACAATATCCCCTTAGCTTTAATCAAAAAAGCTTAGAGATGTTGCCTTTGGTCTAGGGTCTTGTGATGTCATATTAATTGAGTTATAATCACTCGCATCATTCGAGTCAGTATAATACTGATACAATGATTCGTGATTCATGTCTGTCAATGGCACTGAAAAGTTAATTAATCAGCTGAAAAATCACTAACTTATCTAAGGACTTCAGAACTTGTACAAAGCCAATTCTCATAGTCATGAATTGACTAATGTTCAAAGGTTGTTCTTGACATTATTGAATGCATTTGGTATTTTCCTAATCCGCTACGAATCAAGACTGAGAACCAATAAAAAATTCTTTTAGTAGCTGGATTCAGCGTCGTCATTCAGCAACTTGATCAAACTTGTTGAGAAATCCTTCTTTTTCTGTTTGTTGAAAGATGGAAACATTGAAAATTAGATGATTCGAGGAAGCAGCCTCGAATTTGGTCCACAACTCTCTCTTCAGTGAGGTTTCACCAGGTAACTTCCCTTTTTGACTACTCTCCAAATCCTTCCAGAAAGGGGTGGAAAGCGAGAGCAGATTATTGGGTGTCGTCGGAAGTGGCTTTCCATCTGACGGTTCCTGCAATATACAAGTCTTTAAGGGCGATAAGAACCAATCGAGTGTTTCACACATTTCTTTTCTTCTATTAGTAAATCCAGGAACAAGCTGCACACCAAAAAAATCTGGGTTCTCCATAGTGGATTTGTCTGAATCCTCATCAACAAGGTCATTAGAAAACTCAGTGACATTGTTGCTCTTAGCAAGCTCAGAAATCACTCCATCAGGATGTGACTCTACAATTGGATTAAGAAACCTAGATCTCCTTGGTAAGCATGGAGTTAAAAGCTGAAGACCATTTGTTTCTCCATAAGAAGAAGACTCTGATAAGTCAATTGGTGCTGACTTTTCTTCAATACGACTTATTGCTGTAGGCTTTTCTTCCACTCTCGTGAGATAATGTTGAACATTAGCTGGAATAGATGATGGTGGAGGTAGCTCATGAGAATTTGGATGTACTTTATCTGTGAACATTTTTACTGCAGATTTGGATGGCCCTGGGCACTTTGAGGAGCACAGTCGGTGTTTGGGTAGCGGAGTGAGCATAAATAGTTGTTTTCCATAATCAACCATACACGTTCCAGCACGCCAACAGACTAGCGGCGAAGGTGAAACAGCAAGTTGAGATTCAGGTTCTGGTTTAGGTTCATTTCTATTGATTTCGACTGCAGCTCCATCTTCCATGGCACAAGTAACATGTTTAGTTTCTTTTGCTTGAGTTAACTGATTTTTAGTAGCTGTTGAAGTAGTGTCAAGAGATTGTTGTAGTCTCAGAAGGCATGGCTGAATAAGATCACATACACACACAAAAAAAAAAACCATATGTTACAATTCAAGCATAGCTACTGCTCAATCCAATCTTAAAAATGTGAATGGAGTGGGCATTATCAAAACAATAATTTGCTGAAACAGAAGAAAAACATTTACCTTCAGAGATGAATGCATATCTGATAACAAATTCCTAAAGGAATCAAGATCTTGGTTTGCCTTGATGCCTTTTCCTTTATTCTCAATGACTTGAACAATTATATCGTCAATCTGCAAAAAAGCATGATGAGATCCACATACACTGGATGGGTAAAAAAAAAATCCATTTATTTGAAAGACTATGAGCTAAAAAGTCAGTATATGAGCTATGAACATTTCAAATGTTAATCTAACCGATATTACATTAAGAAATGGCAGCATGTTAACCATTATTGCTCTGAACTAACAATCAACATGATACAATATAGAGCAAATAAAGTCATTACAACAATTGAGAAACATTGTTCCTAGTGCTGTCAATAATCAAGTTTACCATCAAAAGGTGTGAATGTACACCTCGTACTGAATCAAGGCAGATTTAGTTTTCCATATATAGCTTAAAATTTGCCACCTTTTAAAAGTTCAGTTTCCGAGAACCACCTTATGTCTTGGATGGGGCAAGTAGGAGGATCTTGTTGTTATTGGACAGAACTCTGTTAGAGACAATATGTTTATGTTGCAACTTTTAGCATAGAAAGGGCAAACGACCCCCATTACATTGTAAGAAACAACTTAGGAGATATATAACAAAGAAGAAGAAGAAGAAAAGACTGTTTAGATTGAGTGAATCACCCATTAATCGTATTTGTACCAATCTCCTTAGAATAAGTCAAATATAAAACATACATGACAATTGCATATGCCTAAACAGTAGTACTTGTAGACGATTGTGCAGAAATTCGGACCATGTTAGTTGATCAAAAGAAAGATATCGTCCAATCACTCAGTTAAAGCAAGGCAGCATAAAAACACATTATTTCATCAAAAAATCGCACTCACCATTGTTCAAGAAACCGAAGGTAAACAAGGAATCCAGATAAATACTAACGCACAAGAAAGCTGAAGCTTGGGCAGATAGAACCAAATATCAGTATGAAAAAGCAACGAAATGAAGTAAAAAAAGAAAATCTCAAACTCCTTTTCTCACTTCGGGTCATTTTATTCCCTTTCCGTCTAGGGTTAACAGAAACGCACCTGGGCGACGATATTGGCTAGGTCGGAGCGCGTAAGGAGGAGGCGATCGACGGCACCTTCATGTTTGTTCGCTTCGTTGGAAGCGTTGCTCTTCTTGCGCGACCGGAGGGTGCTGCCCCTGCCGTTTGATACGTCCCCAAGAGGTTTCCTCGGCGCCGATTTCGCGCGAATGCTCTGCATCATCTCTGTCTACCAGCCTCTCGCTGCTCCTTCCACCAGCGAGTCGATCAGATCGAAGCGAGGACAATCTAGCGTTCTTTTTCAGGCGACGACGACGAAGACAGGAGAGGAGGAAGAATAGGACCGTGTCGCGAGACTTCCCCAACGGATCTATTCCGGGTTTGGAAATTTCAATTAACAGCTATTTTGAGCTATGTTGGGCTTATCGGCGCGGCCCTAAAGAGGATTAATTAAATAATTAATGTTAACCCTCATAGTTAATTTATAAATATATTAAACAAATACAAATAGTGAATTTACTTTCAAATCCAAAATATATCGAGTGAAATATAATATTGGATACAATTTATTAAATAAAACTAAATTGGAAAACACATCTTCTTTCCATAAATGACAGCTCTATTTTCTCCTTGGATGACCACGTACTTAGCTGTTCCAACAAGTTTGGGGCAAGTGATCTAGGCTCATTAAAATCATTCATTATGTTGCCAAACTCCTCGGATTTTAACTAAAGTTTACGATGACAATATTCTGATTTACTTTTCTAAATAGACGTGGTCCGGCGGGCCGGCCGTGCGGCAAGATCGAATGACCTTTTACCGAAACGATGGCATAATTAGATCATGGAAGAAAAATATAATAATAATAATAATAGAGAATTCATTTCAATTATTTGCTTAAACAATTCCATTTGAAAACAAGCATGAACGGTTCAGTATATGGATCCGCCGTCGCGGTGATGCCGTTGAGTCTCTGACGCCGACCAATTCGATGAGTACTTTCTTCTTAATAAGAAGAAGAAGAAGAAAATTGTGATCTCGTAGTCAATCCCATTGGGAGAGTTCACTGGCTTTGCTAATCTCCGCCTCCATCGCTTCCATTTGCGTCTCTAACTTCTTAAGCGTCTCGTTCATCCGGTTCAGCCGTTTCCTCGCCGCCTCGTCTGCAAAATCATAGACACGACGGTTCCATTTCTGAGTCTCGTCAAAATTTTGATTTGTGCAGAAGAGGGAGAAAGGAAGGAAGGAGAGGGCATGCATATTATTTTATAGGTACCAAAGCGGGCGACGAATTCGGAAACGGCCATGACATGGCCGGTCGCGGTGGTGATGGTGGCGGTGGATGCGGCGGCGACGCCATCGATGGCCTCCCGGGCTACTGCCTGCGCCTTCCCAGACCTAACCTCCTCTTTCCTTGCCAGCATGGGTACGACGTACGTGTAGGAGAAGAAGGTGACCCGATGTATCTCCGACGATAATTTGCCCTCGTCAGTTTCCAGGCAGCCATTAATATATAGCCGCAACTTTTCGTGTTTGCTTGGAGGAGGGGTTGGGGTAAGGGGGTGAGTGATGATGACAGATTTGTGTTGGATTGGTCAAGGTCAAAGTTTCTGAATTGCGTGACGTTTGACTGGCGGCTGAGATGAAGTTGGTCAAAGATTCCTCGTTGTTATAGGGACCACTGAAAATCATGGCCCTCAATTTCTGTTCATTCAATTTTCCTCATCGTTTATTTTAGCAACGGAAGGAACAGGAAAGTATGGCAGGAGATAGTAATTTAATGTGTAAAATAATCGATCAATCTAAATTAATTTTAAAAAATATTAATTATTTAACTAAATGCTAACGCTATCAGGGACATCAGAAGTGCCTTGAGGGAACGTGCACGTATGGCCGCTACACAGTCAACTACGGAGTCTGAATCAAAATCAATGCTCAGATAAGTCAACAAAACATAGCATTATCTAATTTCATCGATCAAATTCGGTTAAAAATATGGTTGAACCGAAACATTTGCGTTGTTGATCAAACTAAGATCAACGTCTAAATAGATTTTAGATTTAACCGATCGGAATCAGCCGATTCCGTCCGTCAGTTTCAGAACACCGGTTCGGTTTTTCCAGGAACTTTCCTTCGTTGGTGGGGCCCATTATCACCTTCGGTTATGAGGAATGACTAAATTGATTTTGGGCTGGCGCCATAGGAAGGAAGGTGCTGATGAGAGAGGATGAATGGGGGGTGCGTCCATCCTTCTTTTACCTGCTTAGCATGGTAAAATAATGAATAA
This sequence comes from Zingiber officinale, assembly GCF_018446385.1. NCBI lineage: Eukaryota > Viridiplantae > Streptophyta > Magnoliopsida > Zingiberales > Zingiberaceae > Zingiber > Zingiber officinale. The sequence continues at coordinate 115,703,212 of NC_055987.1, forward strand.
AAAGATTAAAAATTTTATCAATAAATTATTTATTTTTATTTTTATTTATTGAAAATTGAATACTTTTTCATCCCCCTCCCTCCTCTCCACCTCCTCAAACCGATGACTTTGCTCAAATCCCTTGCGATGGCATCATAAAATCTCAGTTCAAACGAGATGGTTCACATGAGGTTGCTCGTAGCTCCGGAGACGAACTTCTTGTCATAGAGAATAAGATTATGTATAATAAATTTAATATAATTTAATTCTTTGTTGAAATTTTGTATTAACGGAAATTTTTTTATACACGAGACTGTCTTTCATCTTGGATTCTTTTGATTCTTCAATGTACATTTTTCAAATCATCTAAATTGGCTCCACTATAAGTAGAGTTGTACCTGTGTTCTGATGGGTCTGAACTGAATAATAAAAGAGGATCCTTTTGTTGCAATAAAACTAAGGGGATGCTTGGTTGGAGTTATATAACTTTGATAAGTTATCAATAAAAATTTTATTTGATTTAGATAATGATCAATGCCTAATAATAACTTATTCCCATCATATCAATAATTTAGGAATATAATCTGAAATAAAAAAAACTTTGGAAGGATAAAGTTTTCGGGGGTAACTAAAAAATTTCTCCAAAATGACCCTCCGATTTTTCGCCAATGACCCACTCCACCTCCTCCACCTCCACATCAAACTCACGGGCCTCCACCGCCCCCCTCCCCCTTCTCTACTCCTCTTAGGACGAAACCCTAGGCATTGTGGATATGTCGGCGGCCTCGTCGACGACCACTGTAGAGTTGACGTCTGCTTCGAAGGTTTAAGCTCTTCTAGATAGCATCAACATCTTTGAGCTGCTGTTGTGCCACCATAAACAATGGCATGCGCAGAACACTGCTAAACCTCATGCTTTGCAACATCTCCTCCCACATCTAGTCACTCCCATTGCCAGTGGTGATGAGGGTGGAGGACCTTGTCAGCCCCGTCAGTGCCACTTTGTTGTTGGTTCACTTTGAACTCGACGACGGCTCCCCCGTCAAAGACTTCTACTTCCTCCTCTTTCTCCTCCACTTCTTCCCCTTCCTCCAGCACCTCTACGACTTCAGATTCTTCAAGTTGGTTTTGTTCTGTGTTAATTTTAGTGGTGTCAGAGGGGGCGCCGATGAAGGAAAGGAGGGGGCGGTCGTCCTCGTGTTGGGCTTGGAGGAGTTGAGACAAGGCGCATGGACAACGTTGAGAATGAGGAGTTCTACGAGGAGCTGTTGTTGCGTCGCCATAAATCAAAGCCAGAAGCATTCACCAAGTCCAAGAAGAGGACAAGCCACCGATGCTCACGGTGATGCTAGGGTGACACCCATAAATAAGAAGAGGAAGCAAGGGTAAATCAGTAAAATGTTAACTTAGATGGTTGCGTTATCTAAGTTGAAATAAATAACCTAGGTTATATTGGATTCCCTATAATTTTGGTTATTGTTGGTGTAGGGAGAACTAGACGATCAAACCTGTATTTTGGTTATGTCAAAGGGTCCAAAAGTTAAGTTTTCTTGTGATCTAACAAGGTTGATTGAGCTTGTAGGAAAGGTCCTAAGTGTTCTTAGGAAAAAGTCCTAGTAGATTCTAAGCATGAGGAAAACTCTAGGTGGTGGTAACCCTAGGTCCTAGGGTTCGTAACCTTAGGTGATGAAAAGTCTTAGCTGCGGTTAGGCAGGTGGAAAACCTTAGGGGGCGGTAACCCCAGGTCCTAGGGGGAGGTAATCCTAGGCGAAAAGTTTTGACTAATCGAGCGCTTCGAGCAAAATCCTAGAGTCGGGGACTCTAGGTTGAAATCCTGGTGGTCGTGGACCGGGTGGAAGTCTGGACGAGGCATGGAGCAAACGTCCAGCATGAAGACCAGAAGCCTCAGGCGTTGAGTAAAAGTCCAGCTGGTTTTGGAGGACCGATCTAGCAATAGGTAACTTCTCCTGAGGGGAGTAGGTGAGAACGCGTTACACGAAGAGGGAATAATAGGCGCCGGTTCGACCTAGAGTTTCGATGAAACTCAAAGTTAGAACCGGACAGTTAGAGGCTGTCAAATTTCATATTATATATATTATTTTTTGCTTGGACTAACTTTATTTTGCAGAAAAATAAGGGGCTGGAAAAAGCTGGTCCGAGCACCCGATATATATATATTATTTTTTGCTTGGACTAACTTTATTTTGCAAAAAATAAGGGGCTGGAAAAAGCTGGTCCGGGCGCCCGGAACCCAAAAATTATCTACAAGATGATGCAGCGCGCGTCGGTTGGCCGAACCACGTGGTCCAAGCGCCCGGAGTGGTTCTAGGCATCCGGAAAACCTATAAAAGCATCCTTCGACCAGGAGCTTAACATGAACATTTCGAACATGTTCTGCTTCTTCGAGTTGCTCAAAAAATGCCTCCTCGATGCTCGAAAGTTGCCCCAACGACGATTGTACTAAGGATTCAACTCTCCAAGTCATCAGTATTGTTGTATTTCAAAGTTACTTGTACTTCCAATGTAAATCTTGTTATAACTTTCGATTAATTAGTGATTGTCCATCGAAAGTACTCTCGCATGCGGGCCTTGGAGTAGGAGTCGTCACAGGCACTGAACAAAGTAATCTTGGTGTGCTTTCTCTTGTCTCTGTCTTTTCATTATTCCGTTGCGTTTTTACTCGATTGTTTTAAAATGAACAAATTAGCCACGAGCATTATTCGCCCCCCCTCTAGTGTGTAGCGATCCTACAATTGGTATCAAAGTAAGGTCGCTCTGAATCAGTGAAACCACCAATCGAGCAAGGGGAGTCCGTTTTTGAAAGAAAAATAGATATCGTTTGTGTTCAAAATAAATTCTTACGCCTTTCATTTTTTCCTTCCAAAACTATTTTTGAAATATTCATTTTCATCTTTTCACCATTGTTCAGTATTGACAAAATATCGTATTTAACAAAATTTGAAATAATATTTTTGTTATTAATATTTTATTATTTTTTTCAAAATTAGTGAATTATTATTTTTATTTTTTTCCTCACACTACTAATCCAAGACCAAGTCTTGAAACATTTGTTATTATTTTTTTTTTGTGTGAGGTTCCTCTTTAATGGCCCACCAAGAACAGTATAGCACCGCACGCCTACCACTCTTGTCCAACAAGAATTTCTGATACTGGAAAGACCAAATGGAGCACCAACTGAAGACCCAAGTGGAGATATGGACCATTGTCCAGATCGGATTTATACTCCCCATCGAAGAAGGTGTGTCCATGTAACGCCCGAAAATTCTCAAAATAAATTTTAGAAACGTTCTATTAATTTTCTGGAATTTTAGAATATTTTATTAGAATTTTTGGAGTAACAGAAGTAGCAAAATTTAAATAAAACTGTAAAATAAATTAAGCGGGAATTGAACCCGTGACCTATTAGACCCTATGATTTATAGATGACCTTAGTAACCAGGGGCCCCAGCAGGGGTGTGCTGATAGAAGAGGAGAGAAATTATATTTATGATCGAGTTGGGTGGTATTAATCACTTAATATAAATAGGAAATTTAAGTGGGAGTTTATTATTTCGGATCGACAACTCTCCCTCAAGCCCTCACCCGACGCCGCCCTCTCTCTTCCTCACCCTCTCGGCGCACAAGCCCCAAGAAAACCTTGGATTCCATCCCTAGGGTCGTAGGAGCACCTTCCGACGACGTCTCCGATACGAGGACGCTCCTCTCCGTGAGAAGAACGTGTAGACGTAAGAAGATCGCCGAAGAGATCTTCTTCTCCAGAAACCTAGCGATCAAAATTGTAAGAAACCTAGCGCAAGAAGTAAGTAAGCCCTCATCTGCAGTATAAGTAGCGAATCGTATGCTTTTATGTTCTTAGTTCGTTTTTATGTTCTTAGTGCAGGCATACGCAGAGTTAGAGCACACCAGGTGCTCGATGAAATGACTAGTACAGTTATATGCTACAGTAGGCATTTTAATAGCTCAGTTAAATGCCAGAGATGCATTTTAAATAGCATACATAGTCTTACTTCAGTTTATATGGGACTACGGTCCAATGGGTGGACTCCCATAGTCGCCTCTAGGTTTAGATGACCTAGCTCTAGGTTCAGATAACCTAGTAAGAGCAAGATAAGATAAATCAGTTTATGAACAGTATTTTACTTTTATCAGTAGCACTGTACTGGACTCTCAGTTGTTCTTGGGTTGGACTCCCATAGTCGCCCCTAGGTTTAGATAACCTAGTAAACCTTACTAGATTCGGGACTAGCTACCTCGGGTTTAGTTAGGGATGCGCGCATAGCAAGTACAGTTGCCGGGCCCATCAGCAGCATGATTATTATTTTTATCTATTATGAAAGTAGTTTTCAAAGCTTCACAACTCAGTCAGGTGAATATAGTTCACCTTCAGCATTGACCTAGCATAAGTTTTAGCTTAGCTTATGTATCGGTTTAGTTTCCTTGATGATACAACAATTAGTTTTATGTTCAGTATTTGATTGCCATGACTTCCATGTCCATATGCCATGTTTTTAGCATTTTCAGTATGATCATCAGCATGTATTTCAAATAGCATTTTTTAAAAGCATGATTTCATCGATTGCATGTTTTGTGAGGTAGATGGTTCTTACTAAGCTCCCAAGCTTATAGTTTCTTTTTCCTTATACTACAGATTAAGGTAAAGGGAAGATGGATTAGCGGAGGCTGGAGGGCAATGCGATAAGATGTGTGTGAGAAGGAACCTGGAATAAAGATTTTCAGGAACTAGCAAATTTAAAAACTTAGTATTTCCTTATGTTGTTGCTTTTCTACACTTTTAGGATGTTAAGTATCATAAATTGTGAAACTATGTATTATGTCATGCTTAGACTGCTAATTGTCTTGATATTAGATAGCAAGGTATGAGTAATAACATGCCTAGTAGTATTGTTTTATGTTTTAGTTGAATTCTGAAAGTTCTGTATGAGTTCGTGTGGGATTTCAGTGAAATCAGAAACTCAATCGATCAGCCGATCGATTGAGGAGTCCTCAATCGATCAGCCGATTGATTGGGAAGTAATTCCCCGCGAACAGAGAGCAGCTGAATCAATCAGCTGATCGATTGAGAAGTCCTCGATCGATCAGCCGATCGATTGAAACACGACTTCCACGTACAGATAGCTGCGGAATCGATCAGCTGGTCGATTGAGGTTTCTCAATCGATCAGCCGATCAATTGGGAGAACTCCCCGCGTACAGAACGTTACTGAATCGATCATTGGATCGATTGAACAGATTAGATCGATCAGCCGATCAATCCAGAAGGTTCTTCCGTGCACAGAAGCACGTTGAATCGATTAGTGGATCGATCGAAGACTCTTCAATCGATTGAGTCCCAACTCAATCGATTGGGGAAGTCTGATTTCAGCTGGAAACAGTTGATTTCAGCTCCTAGACTATATGAGAAGTTTAGATTCCAGATTTTACAGCAAATAGCAGAGATTTTAATTAGTATAGCTTTCCGCACTTTATAGTTCAGTTTAGCACAATGTAACCCCGGCCTTACAGCCTAGTCAGTAGAAGGTGGGTCGTTACAGAGTGGTATCAGAGCAAGTTCCATACTTCCTCCACACACACATCAGCATTGAACCTGCAGCTTCCAAGTAAGAAATATCTATCATCTTATTTATGTTTCTTGCTTTCATTTTTGTAGATAACTAAAGCATGTTTATATATGATAGCATCTAACATGATAGTAGTAGTTATATAAACATGATTGTATTAGTTATGTATGTCCTCTATTTCGCTAGAAATGGCACGAGGACACCCAGCTAAAAGGGCACCAGCTACTGAGCCCCAGCATGAGGCAGACAGCTCAGTGCCTCCCCCGGACCTTACAACAGTAGTGTTCAGTTACAGAAGCAACTAGCTGAACAGCAACAGGAGATAGCCACCCTAAGGGCTAATCAGCAGAACACTCCCACTACCACCCCGAAACCTAACATAGCAACCCCAGTAGTTACAGAGGTTCAACTAGTCCAGCCTACAACACCAGCAGCCCCAGCAGCAGGGGCAAGGAGAGAAGCCTATCTGATCCAGTGGCAGAAGATCAAGTCAGAGAACTTCTCAGGCACTAGTGAACCATGGGATGCCCAAGCCTGGTTCAAAACACTGGAGAGTACGATGGATCTTCTGGATTGGCCAGGACATGAGAAGGTAAAATGCGCCTCCTTTTGCCTGGCAGGAGACGCACGTATGAGGAGTGAACCAGATGACATGGGCCGACTTCGAGAGAGAATTCTTTGAGGAGTTCTTTCACATGCGGGTCACAAACCGCCACTACGACGAGTTCACTGAATTTCGTCAGGGCAACCTTTCAGTTGAGGAGGTCGTGAAGAAATTCAACAGACTGGCTCGTCTATGCCCCGAACTAGTCAGTATTGAAAGAGAACGAGTCCGGTTGATGCTCAAAATGCTAAGGCTGGAAATAACACTGAACGTGGCCAGCGGCGCTCATAGGCCGCAAACCACTAAAGAACTGGTAAGTAGTGCTCTGATCACCGAGCATTACCAGAACAGCGTCAAGCAGCAGAAGCAAGCCTTCTCAGAGTCCAAAGGCCAAGGAGGCTCAAGTACTCAGAAACACCAGGGCCACAGCTCTAACTGGAAAGGGAACTCCAGTAACAAACGTAAACCAGGGAGTTACCCGAAAGGAGGACCAGCTAGTAAACAGCCTAGCTATCCCAAGTGTTCTACTTGTGGGAAATTCCACCCCAGAGTTTGTCGCAAGGGCACACGAGGATGCTTCGAATGTGGCCAGGAAGGGCATATGACTAAGCAATGCCCGAACAAGACCAGTTTTCCCCCACCGTAGCCGATCCAGTACGGAGACAAACCAACCCAGTTGCACTAGATGAAGGCTGCTTTAGATGGTCCACACATCAACCAGGGCAGACTAGAAGCCCCCTCAGCCACGACGAATGCAAGGATCTACTCACTAACCAGAGAGGACGTAGCAAATGCCTCGACAGTTGTTACAGGTCATATCAGTATTTTACAGCAAAGTGCAACTGTCTTATTCGATACTGGGACAACTCATTCTTATATATCCAGGGCATTCGTTGAAAAGTTAGCAATAACTCTAGATGCACTTAGTGGTCAATTTTTGACAACATTACCTTCAAGAGAAATCATGGCATCCACGCACTGGGTCCGAGCAGTGCCAGTCATTATAGCAGACAGAGAGCTTTTTGGTGATTTGATAATGCTAGACATGACTGACTATGATGTCATCTTGGGAATGGACTTTCTGATCAAGTACGGTGCCTCCATAAAGTGTCGTAAACAGAAAGTTATATTCCAACCTGAAACAAGAGTACAGTTTGGGTACATCGTAGAACCAAAGAGAAAGGCCAAGAAGTTTCTCTCAACTCTGAAAGCACAGAAACTACTTGATTCAGGATGTACAGGATTCCTAGCACATGTAGTCAATACCAGTCAGGACAAAAACCAAAAGTTAGAAGGGGTCTGAGTTGCATGTGACTATCCAGCAGTCTTCCTTGAGGAGTTACCAGGCCTAGCACCAGACAGGGAGATTGAATTTGAGATAGAACTCGTCCCTGGTACAAATCCCATCTCCAAAGCACCCTACCGCATGGCTCCAGCAGAACTGAAGGAACTTCAGGAACAACTACAGGAGCTACTCGACAAGGGCTTCATACGCCCTAGTCACTCACCATGGGGAGCGCCTGTGTTGTTCGTGAAGAAGAAGGATGGGAGCATGCGCTTGTGTATAGACTACTGGGCACTAAACCAAGTCATGATTAAGAACAGGTATCCTCTTCCTAGGATAGATGACCTGTTTGATCAGCTAAAGGGAGCAGCAGTGCTCTCTAAAATAGACCTCAGGTCGGGATATCACCAGGTGAGAGTTAAAGAAGGCGATATACCCAAGACAACTTTCAGGACCAGATACGGACATTATGAGTTCGTAGTCATGCCCTTTGGCGTGACGAATGCTCCAACTACTTTCATGGACCTCATGAACAGGGTATTCAGAGAATACTTAGATAAGTTTGTTATCATGTTCATCGACGACATTCTTATCTATTCCAAAACTCAGGAAGAACACGCAGAACACCTGAAGATAGTACTGCAGACCCTTCAGCAGAACTAGCTGTACGTCAAGTTCACGAAATATGAATTCTGGCTTGATCAGGTATCCTTTCTAGGTCACATCATCTCCAAGGATGGTGTCATGGTAGACCCCAGTAAGATAGAGGCTGTGAGTAACTAGAAAAGACCTAAGAATGCTAGTGAAATCAGAAGCTTTCTGGAACTAGCAGGCTATTACAGAAAATTTGTAGAGAATTTCTCCAGGATAGCCTCCCCACTGACAGCTCTCACCAGGAAGAATAGAAAATTTCAGTGGACAGAGGACTGTGAGAACAGTGTCATCGAGCTAAAAAGAAGATTGACCAGTGCTCCCATTCTGAATCTGCTAGAAAACACAGACAGCTTTGATATTTACAATGATGCCTCTAAATTGGGACTAGGAGTAGTACTGATGCAAAATAGCAAGGTGACCGCATATGCCTCCAGACAACTCAAGGACTATGAGAGGAACTACCCTACTCACGACCTTGAGCTTGCAGCAGTTGTCTTCGCCCTTAAAATTTAGAGACATTACTTGTATGGAGCTCAGTGCAGAGTGTATACAGATCATCAGAGTCTGAAGTACTTCTTCACTCAGAAGGATCTGAATATGCGACAACGCAGATGGCTCGAGCTGGTCAAAGACTACGACATAGACATCCTCTACCACCCAGGAAAGGCCAATAAGGTGGCAGACGCACTTAGCAGGAAGTCCAGTGCCACCTTACTATCCCTAGCAGCCATATCACCTCCCCTACAAAAGGAGATTACAGATTTTGATCTCGAACTTATAGTTGGGCAACTCTCTACTATGACATTAGCATCTACCCTGCTTGGTGACATCCAGACAACTCAAGATCAGGACCCTGAAATTCAGAAAAACAAACAAGGGTTAGCAAAATCAGAAAGTGGAGAGTTCAGAGTATCGGATAGTGGGGTATTGTATTTTGGTGACAGACTGTGCGTTTCGGATCAGGAGGAACTACGAAGGAAGATCCTAGACGAGGCTCACAGGACTCCTTATGCGATGCATCCTGGCTCCATCAAGATGTACCAAGACCTAAAGAGACGTTTTTGGTAGCCTGGAATGAAGAGAGACATCGCTAGATATGTCAATACCTGTCTGACCTGTCAAAGGGTCAAGGCAGAACACCAGAGACTAGAAGGAGTTCTGTAGCCTATTCAGATCCCAGAATGGAAGTGGGAGGATATTTCCATGGATTTCATAGTGGGACTACCCAGAACCACGAATGGTTTTGATGCCATCTGGGTAATAGTCGACAGATTGACTAAATCAGCCCACTTCTTAGCTATCAGGATATCCTATTCTATGGAACAGCTGGCTCAGTTGTATCTCAAGGAGATTGTCAGACTGCATGGAGTCCCACGAACCATTATATCAGACAGAGACAGTAGATTCACGTCACACTTCTAGGAGTGTGTACAGTCAGCATTGGGCACTAGGTTAAAGTTTAGCACAACTTTCCATCCTTAGACAGATGGTCAGACGGAGCGAGTAAATCAAGTACTCAAAGATATGCTCCGAGCATGTGCCTTAGACTTCAAGGGAAGTTGGTGCAAATATCTGTGTTTAGCGGGATTTGCATACAACAATAGCTATCAGGCCACTATCGGCATGGCACCCTACGAAGCTCTCTATGGGCGGAGGTGTAGATCTCCAATATGCTGGTATGAAAGTGGTGAACAGAAAGAACTAGAACTTTAGACAGATCTAGTAGCAGATACCACAACAGCTATACAGCAGATACGCCAGAGGATAGAGACAGCTCAGAGCCGCCAGAAAAGCTATGCTGATACACGGCGTCGACCCTTAGAGTTTTCAGTTGGAGATACAATATTCCTCCGAGTGGCTCCCATAAAGGGAGTAATGCGTTTTAGGAAAAAGGGAAAATTAAGTCCCAGATATGTGGGACCATACCTTATCACTAGAAGAGTTGGCAAGGTAGCATATGAGCTAGAGCTACCCCAGGAGATGTCAGCCATCCATAACGTATTTCACGTCTCAATGCTGAAGAAGCATATCCCAGATGCCACCCAGGTGATTGAGCCCCAGTCGGTACAAGTCCGCGAAGACCTTAGCTATGACAGTCGGCCTATTCAGATAGTAGACCGAGCAGTTAAGAAATTGCGGAACAAGGAGGTACCATTAATAAAAGTCATTTGGCAAAATCACATAACAGAAGAGGCAACTTGGGAGACAAAAGCTAGTATGAGACAAAAGTACTCAGAGTTATTTTAAGTTCGAGGACGAACTTTTTATAAGGTATGGGGGATTGTAACGCCAGAAAATTCTCAAAATAAATTTTAGAAATGTTTTATTATTTTTCTAGAATTTTAGAATATTTTATTGGAATTTTTGGAGTAGCAGAAGTAGCAAAATTTAAATAAAAACGTAAAATAGCCTAAGCGGGAATTGAACCCGCGACCTATTAGACCCTACGATTTATATATGACCTTAGTAACCAGGGGGCCCCAGCAGGGGTGTGCTGATAGAAGATGAGAGAAATTATATTTATAATCGAGTTGGGTGGTATTAATCACTTAATATAAATAGGGAATTTAAGTGGGAGTTTATTATTTCGGATCGACAACTCTCCCTCAAGCCCTCACCCGACGCCGCCCTCTCTCTTCCTCACCCTCTCAGCGCACAAGCCCCAAGAAAACCTAGGGTTCCATCCCTAGGGTCGTAGGAGCACCTTCCAGTGACGTCTCCGATACGAGGACGCTCCTCTCCGCGAGAAGAACGCATAGACGTAAGAAGATCGCCGAAGAGATCTTCTTCTCCGGAAACCTAGCGATCAGAAAGCTAGCGCAAGAAGTAAGTAACCCCTCATCTGCAGTATAAGTAGTTAATCGTATGCTTTTATATTCTTAGTTCGCTTTTATGTTCTTAGTGCAGCCATATGCAGAGTTAGAGCACACCAGGTGCTCGATAAAATTACTAGTACAGTTATATGCTACAGTAGACATTTTAATAGCTTAGTTAAATGCCAGAGATGCATTTTAAATAGCATACATAGTCTTGCTTCAGTTTATATGGGACTACGGTCCAATGGGTGGGCTCCCATAGTCGTCTCTAGGTTCAGATGACCTAGCTCTAGGTTCAGATAACCTAGTAAGAGCAAGATAAGATAAATCAGTTTATGAATAGTATTTTACTTTTATCAGTGGCACTGTACTGGACTCTCAGTTGTCCTTGGGTTGGGCTCCCATAGTCGTCCCTAGCTTTAGATAACCTAGTAAACCCTACTAGATTCGGGACTAGCTACCTCGGGTTCAGTTAGGGATGCGCGTATAGCAAGTACAGTTGCCGGGCTCATTAGCAGCATGATTATTATTTTTATCTATTATGAAAGTACTTTTCAAAACTTCACAACTCAGTCAGGTGAATACAGTTCACCTTTAGCATTAACCTAACATAAGTTTTAGCTTAGATTATGTATCGGTTTAGTTTCCTTGATGATACAACAATTAGTTTTATGTTCAATATTTGATTGCCATGACTTCCATGTCCATATGCCATGTTTTTAGCATTTTCAGTATGATCATCAGCATGTATTTCAAATAACATCTTTTAAAAGCATGATTTCATCGATTGCATGTTTTGTGAGGTAGATGGTTCTTACTAAGCTCCCAAGCTTATAGTTTCCTTTTCCTTATACTGTAGATAAAGGTAAAGGGAAGATGGATTAGCGGAGGCTGGAGGGCAATGCGATAAGATGTGTGTGAGAAGGAACCTGGAATAAAGATTTTTGGGAACTAGCAAATTTAAAAACTTAGTATTTCCTTATGTTGTTGCTTTTCTGCACTTTTAGGATGTTAAGTATCATAAATTGTGAAACTATGTATTATGCCATACTTAGACTGCTAATTGTCTTGATATTAGATGGCAAGGTATGAGTAATAACATGCCTAGTAGTATTGTTTTATGTTTTAGTTGAATTCTAAAAGTTTTGTATGAGTTCATGTGGGATTTCAGTGAAATCAGAAACCCAATCGATCAGCCGATCGATTGAAGAGTCCTCAAAGAGCAGCTGAATTGATCAGCTGATCGATTGAGAATTCCTCGATCGATCAGTCGATCGATTGAAACGCGACTTCCGCGTACAGAGAGCTGCGGAATCGATCAGCTGGTCGATTGGGAGAATTCCCCGCGTACAGAACATTACTGAATCGATCATTGGATCGATTGACCAGACTGGATCAATCAGTCGATCGATCTAGAAGGTTCTTCCGTGCACAGAAGCTCGTTGAATCGATTAGTGGATCGATCGAAGACTCTTCAATCAATTGAGTCCCAACTCAATCGATTGGGGAAGTCTGATTTCAGCTGGAAACAGCTGATTTCAGCTGGAAACAGCTGATTTCAGCTCCTAGACTATATGAGAAGTTTAGATTCCAGATTTTACAGCAAATAGCAGAGATTTTAATTAGTACAGCTTTCCGCACTTTATAGTTCAGTTTAGCACAATGTAACCCCGGCCTTACAGCCTAGTCAGTAGAAGGTGAGTCGTTACAGTCCATCGCCTGTGACAAGTGGGATGCACAAACAAGAAGAAAAATCGAGGCAAATGCAAAAGCAACATGTACTCTCCTATGCGGACTAACAAATTCAGAGTTTGATTGAATTGGAAAGTTCAACAATGCTAAGGAGTTTTGTGAGAACTTGATCAAGCTTCATGAGATTCCTTCAGAGCTAGAAGACCAAGTTGAACTTGAGTTTGAATTTGAATACAAATCTCTAGAGTCAACCTCCGAACCAGACTCAAAAGAATCGAATCAGACTGATTTCATAGCACTGATGGCCAAAGAAGAGATAGCTGAATCTGAGTCCGAATTCAAGATGGCAACAGTCAAGGGGGAGAATCCTATCATGGTCTAAAAGATAAAATTATAAATTCAAATTGTAAATTTCACATAACTTATTTTAAGTGTAGGGAGAGAGGGTACTATAGAAACAAGTGCCCTACTCTTAAGATTCGGCCGGTACAATCAAAGGAAAAGGGGAAATCGATCCGGAAAGGGAAGAAGCACACTGAATGCTCCAAGTGCAAACGAATGGGTCACTGCAAAAGTTAATGTCCAGAAAGAAGATCCAAGAATCCAGGGGGAGAAATCAAGGTAAGTAAATTTATATTACATGAAAATCTAATTTTGCAACACATGTATGCACCCTAGCTAATCATGTTTGCTCTAGTATAGATTTCTCTTCAAAATTAGATATGCATGCTAATAATACAATGAATAAAGTTGATTCAAATAAGAATAACTCAAAATTATTTAATAAAAATAAGAAATTAACTCCTAGAAGATTAGACATATAAAATAATATTTTAAAAGATAGAATTGATAAATTAGAAAGATTGTTAATAATTTAACCAAATTACAAAATCTAGACTTGGATTACAAGTCTAAGGTAAAACTTAAACTCTACAAACCAAGTTATAATCAAGTATCGTTTAATTATAAAACAAATCAATAAACCATAAATTAATAACTTTCAACTTAAAACACAACTTGAAAACTACTTAAAGTTATGACTTAAAATTAACTAATAATTGCTTAATCAAGATTAGGGTAGATAAGGACTTAGGCATGATTAACACCTGACTAGTTATACCTAGGATTTCAGAAAGGAAATTAAATATTTAATTTCTTTAAAATGTTTTGTCTAGAAGTGATGGATGATCTCATACCCAAGAAGGCCTAGTGCCTCGCCACAGCCTGGAAGTCAATTATTAAAATAGATATTTAATTAACTAACTGTTAAACCTTAGTCTAACTCAAATGTTGATCAATCCTTAGATTAGAATTTAAATTGAAGATTAAATTAACCAACTCACACTACAATAAAAATGGCTTTTCGCAGCGTGCAAATTCGCTTTCCGCAGCACACATTGCACGCTGCACAATTAAAAGTTGTTGAAAGTCTTAGATTATCGGCAGCGTGTGTTGCGCGCTGCGGATATTATTATCCGCGGCGCGCAATGCACGCCGCAGAAAATATTATCCGCAGCGAGCAATGCACGCCGCAGAAAATATTATTTACAGCGCACAACGCACGCCGTGGAAAATATTATCCGCAGCACGCAAAGCGCGCCACAGAAAAAGTGATACCTAACATTTAAAAAAAATAATAAAAAGATCATTGCTTTATTTTATTTTTATTTATTTTATTCATGTGTGTGAAAATTTGGCCAAAGATTCAATTAACCACACATTAATGCATAGAAACAAAATGACATAAAATATTCTTTAATATTCACCATAAAACATATTGCTTGGTGTATATATTTCAATTAATTACACCCAGAATTGTCCAAAACCATATTTTTATTGTTTACATAATATCTTTGAATAAATATTACAAAACTTGATGAATATTAATAATCTCACGGCATCTGAATTGATTGCAACTTAAATTTCAATGGTTTCTTCACATGGAGTTTTTAAGGATTTGTTGTTAATGGAGTTAGAACCTGTGCAAAATGAGAACGGAGTTAGAACCGGTGCAAAATGAGAACAATATAAAAGTTTCATAATATTATACTACCACGAGCAAAGTTGTTCTCAATGTACTGATTGGAACAAAGTATCGACAGCTGATGATCCTGGTGGAGATTGAACAGTAGTCTGATCTTCAAATGAAAACAACTAGTGATGCACAAGAACATAGGAGACAATGATACAGATCAAGCAGAAAGACTAGTTTAATAAATGGAATGAGAAACAAGAAAGAGTTTGAGCAAAATACTTGACTCATGCTTGGGCGAAGAGCTGCAGCATGGCACAAACAAGCAGCAGTGCATGCCACCATTCTCCCTGCCTCAACAGGACCGTAGTCATTGTATAAGAATGGATACATAAGGGCATCGTATACTGCATCTTCCATTGCTATTTATAGCAAGGGTCTCACCTGAATTGAACATATCAAATAGAATTCTCACAGGATATACATATCAAGAGGTTGTTCATGCAATTTTGAAACTTAAGACTGAAATGAAGAGAAATTGATCCTCTGTTGTAGTTCTACCTCAACTTGCCACTGCAAGCACTACACGTAGTTGATGATCTCATCGAGCATAACAGCCTTGCCTGCCACCTTTCAATTAAAAATCATATGGATTCGAAATCATTAGATCAAGAACAAGTTATTTGTAGTAAACCAACTCCAAACTACTAGGAGGAAAGTTTTTTACCTTGTTGCAACCTGGCACAAGATTTTGGAGAAGCTTCATTCTCTCACTGATCTTTTCTCTCCTGACCCGGTGAAGAAGACAGTGACAAGCTCAAATTAGCAAAGGAGGGAGATAAGAAGAGCAAATCACTACAGAAAAGTGTGTTCTTTGCTTACCCTCTCAGCTAGGCTGTGGTTGTCGGTGGCTTGCCCTCTTCTTGCCATGATATGGATGTAATCCTTCGGCGGCTCAAACGGTTTGGCATCTTCTCCCAGTTTCCGGCTACCATTGATGTTCTGCTCATGCCCTCGCGCAGTTTGCATTTCTTTGTACTAGAAATTACCTCCTGTGGTAAGATAATTCTCCCTTTAATGCACCATCAGCGCCCTAAATTCCAATGAAAGATCAAATCTTGGTAGGTACCTTGGGAGGATTCATGTTAGGGGAAGACAAAGGTGAGATTTTTCCTTGGCACTTTGGAGCCGCTTTCCGCTTCCTCCCATTCCTCTTGGCACCAATCATCACCAAACTATCTGACATCGGTGAAGCTCCTAGCAAAGACGAGTATGAAACCCTACCGCTAAATCTGGGCTTTTCCATTATCGCGTCAGATATTGTTACCCTTTTTCCATTGTTGGCTGACATGAGAGACTGGCTGCTCAAAACCCTAGACAGCTTTCCCGCCTCCGCGAGATTCCTCACGCCGAAGCAAGGGAACCTCGCGGCTTTTTCCGCGAGCCTCGGGTCGTCGGCGAACAGCGTGAATTGCTAGGCCACCATTTGGTTCCCCTGTGTGGGAATGCTCTGCAACTGGTGATTCATGGCGAGGAGAAGGTGGAGATTCGAGCGGCAAGGAGGACAGAGAGAGGTGGCAAAGATGAGGCGGAGACTCGAGCGGTGAGGAGGCGGCGGAGACTCGAGCGGCGAGGAGGGCAGAGAGTCGCGTAAGGAAGGTGGAGAGTCGCGGCAGGTTTGGGAAAGAAATAAAAGAACGAGAAATAAAAGAATGAGAAATAAAATCGTGATTCTTGTAGTTCCATTTGCAGCGTACTACGCGCTGTTGATAATAAATGGGTGATAATATTAATGGCGTGCATTAATATGTCGTTAATATCTTTTTTTCCTTTAAATTTATATTATTAACAGCGCACACCAATATGCACGTCGTTAATAATACTATTAATGACATGCTTTTAATGTGCGCTGTTAATAGCATGCTGCGGAAAAGTAATTTTGTTGTAGTGTCACAAAACTATTAAGGTTCTCTAATTGAAAATGTAGAAAATGGTGTGATGGATCTAGGTTTAAAATATAAAGTAGTTAACCAAACCTAAATTAGTTAAACTCAATTTTTTATTATTAATAAAATGTAAAGTTAGCTATTATATTTATTTCAATTCAGTGCTGAATGAATAAGTATAATAATATCCTAGAGTAAGAGGTTCTAATTCACAACATATCAATTGGTTGAATTGATAGTGAGATATTGTAGATATACATAGAACATTACTCTTAACTATTCCTAGTCAAGCATTAATATCCAAGGACAATATTAATGCATTGAGACTAGCATGTAGGTCAACGGATAACTTAATCTCACAAGTCATGGATATGAGATATTAGGTTGACACATGAGTATATATTAGATAATATATACTGAATGACACACCATGAGAATGTTTCATGGATCATTATATGAGTGTCATAAATATTCTCACGTGACTATTGGTATGAATAGTCCTAAGACCTGAAGTCACTACGGTTTCCTACATAAGAAGTTGTGTACTTTAGTATTGGCAAACATCACCTGTAATAATGTGGACTATAAAGTCGATTATTGGGTATGTAATAAATTATGCGGAGGGATGCAAGCGATGTAGATGAGATCTATCCCTTCTATATAACGAAAGTGATATTTGCGGACCCCTTGATTAGTAGGACACAAAAATACATGGGCATGCTTAAAAGAGTCAATATGTGATATTGAGCTTATTTGATTGAGTGTGTCTACTTAGAGATCAAGAAACACAAGCTACTTGATTCGGTTAGCTATTTGGTTCATGATGAATTTAGCTAACTAGTTCATACTTGATTAGTTATATCATACATTAAGTGATCACAGGATTTTGGTTTGGAGATGAGCCACTTGACGTGGAGATTGTTTGATACGTTTTCATTTTGAGGTGGGTATCTCTTGACTTATCTTTTATGATATTGCCACTTTGATATGCATAGTAATTTATAGCTAGTAGAAATGATCATGCTTAGATTTGTCCTTGGTATGTCACTATTTGATACCTATAATATGTTCTGTTTGTTGTTTGTTTTGTATCCATGTTTATATCTTAATTATTGTCATGCATACTTAGTTCCTAGAGGAAGTGACATACTATGCTTCACTGAGTATAAGACTAGTTTTCTGGATTATATTATCTGGCATACCTAGGTCATGGTATGATTTACTTTCCTATTTACTACATATTATGTGGAGGTGATTATGGTTAGGATTTACATGCTTAGTGTCATGCATCATTTTGCATGATTGCATGCTATGCGATTGTTAACTCCATTATTGTTGAGCACATTGCCAGTTACATGGATCTGCACACACAACCACTCATAGGTTAGTGGTATATCGGGCAGGGTGTGTGGCAATGTTGCTCTGTTAGGCTCCGATGGTCCGCTCATGGGTAGTGGTGATGCAGCGTGGTAGCCAACAGTGATCCCTCCTCTGGACTGTCTCAGGGAGATAAGAGCATTGAGCTCCCCCACTTATGATTTGGGGTAGGAGGATAGGTGTACTCTGACAGTATCCTGTCCACTCGGTCACTCAGGAGCAGTGATGATAGAGTGTACAGTTGTCATAGGCCTACCCACTCGGTCTCACCATCACGTGTGAGATGGCTGACTGGCATCAGAGGTGACACATGTCATTTTGTATTATATTGCATGATTACATTTATTGCTTGTGATTGTTGCATATTGATTGTTGCATTTTGGTGTTTGCATATGATTGACATACATACAGGAGACATGAGGTATTTGGTCTGACGATCGTATGTTCCAGATAAGAGGCTCTGGTGAATACAGTTTCTTCATCCTTTTCAGTCTGCATTTCCTACTTTGTTCAGGAAACTGTATAGCATGATTATTTCTGTTAGTTATATCTTACTAGGCATGTTAGCTTGATATCCGCTGAGTTTTTTGAACTCACACTGTTGATATATTTCTATTTCAAGTAGCAAGTAGATTTTTTTGGAGTCGCTTGGAGTATCCTGTCTGTCGATTCCCACGTCACATCCGAAGACCTGTTTCTGGTTTTCATTTGTACTTTATTTGGTCTATGTTTTTGGTTTGCTTAGCCATGTAAATTTAGGTTTTGGTTATGGAGTGTTTTGATGTGGTGTTTTGTATTGTTTGTGGTGTTGTGTAAGTCTAGCCGGCTAGTAGTCTTGTTTTTGGTTTATAATGGTTTTCTATCATTTCCGATGTGTTTATGGTATTTTGATCCAACCGAGTGGGTTGTTTGATGTATATATAACTGTGTGGTTATATTTATTATTGTTATAGCCGAGTGGGGTGAATATAAACTGCGTGATTATGTATATATTCCAGCCGTGTGTGGCTGATGTATATCTATAGATGTAGAAATGATTCAGATTGTCACTGGTACAGGGGAGATGCTGTTGAATTTTTCTCTGGCTGGGACTCCTCGGGGCGTGATAATTTATTTGGTATCAAAGTCATAGGTTTACGAGGCCTGCTTTTCATGTTTTGATTTCGTGTTTTGGTTTTCTCGATGTGACTTTTTCGAGTTTTGGGGCCTGACAGCGGCAAGACATCTCTAAGCTATAGGATGTATGTTAGTATATTATTATCATACATTCCTATTGGTATATGCATTATTGTCTATTATAGTTATGACATGTATTAGCACTTTTTATTTAGTACCTGTCTAGTTATTGTAACATATATTATATGTGATGGGTCAACCACTGGTAATGGTCGACCCTAATAGAGATATAGAGATCAAGGATTACAGTCTCAGGGTATTCTTCATATCATACCACCAGTAGTTTTAACTTCTTTTACTAATAGTGGTTAGGAGTTGGAGGCACATACCAGTCTCTGCTATTATTAGTTGAGAAATGGATAGTATTTGTATATTCATGTTGACTCAACCAGTAGAGTACCGATTTAACTTAATTTGTTTCGACAGTAGATAATTAATTTATTATTGTTAGATCAGTCAATAGAACACTGATTTACACTTGTTGACATGAGTAGTCATGGATCGATTTACCTTAGTCACTTTGTGGAGGATTAATGTATTCTTTTTTATTAGTTAAGTAGATGATCAATCTAATTTTGGTTGGTTCGATCAGCAAGGGATCGACTTACTCTATTTTTTTAGAGGTTCTGATCTTTGGGTTACTCATGTTTAGCTAGATATTATAAGCACATTTGAGTACATAGCTTGTATCGACGTGGAAAAAACTGAATTAGCCGTATGCCATTGTTGGCTTGGTCAGTCTATAGATGATTAATGTATCATATTTCATGAGGGCTTTAATCTTAGACTGTATGTACCTGGTTAGATAACTTAGAAGGTACATTTAGGCTAGGTGCCCCCCACTGATGTAAGAAGGTGTAGAGATAATTGCATAACACTTAGGAGATATAACCGTTACCAAGGTGTTAGTTGATTAACACCTATGAGATCCACTATTCCGAGTGGAAATATCATATGATGATCTACAAGGGGTAGAGTGTCAATTGACAAATATTTTGACTAGTTATTTAGTTATAGTGTTTCTCTATCTTGTGTGTATTGCTCTCCTCTAGAGGTTACTAAACCTCATGTAGGGCAACCGTAGCATGAAGTACTGCAACACAATGGTTAGATGGCTCAACTGATATTGTCTCTATCAAGTAGTTTAAGGTTTGATCACGTGATCATTTACCAAGGTCTTGAGGTCTATATGTCAGATCAGAGAGTGTTCGACCTTTTGTCGATATTTGATGGAGGATATTTACAATCATGACTATGAGAGTTCTAGAAATACTCTCTTGATAGGTAATCTCTTAGTCAGGAGGTTGAGTGAACCATTAGATATAGTCTCTGTAGTGGTACAACATAGATGTGCAATGTTGAACCAGGGCGAGTATTTCTTTCTTTACCTCTATTTGTTCGTTTGAACTTAGAGCATGGTTATTACTGGATGATTAGGCTGTCATTCCTTGGATTGTCTATGATTATTATTTTTCCTATTTGATACTTATGCTTGATTTTTTAGGTATACCACTAACCCATGAGAATAGGTAGCATAGGGTTTTGTCTGGTTGATTGAGTTAATATGCTGATTATGCATATCTATGTTGTGTGTACACATGATTGGTATATGTTGTAGGAGTCCTAGGATAGACTGACCATTTGCAGGTAGTGTTTGTATACATGTCTAGTTATGATTGTTGTAGGTTTCTTGTGGATTATACTTATGTAGTTAGGTGTACGTGTCTGATTATTTTATTGGAGCTATCTTGTTGATTGAACCTGTACTGTGGTATGTGCACATGTATTTGGGTGTTATGATGGAGGTATCTTGTCGATTAAATCTGTGTCGTGGCATGTGTACATGTGATTTGGTGTATTATTCGAGGTATCTTGTTGATTATATCAGTTCTGGGTGTGCACTCATGTCTATTATGTTTATTGGAAGTATTACATTGATTATACTCTTGGTGTATGTATATATTGTTGGTGCGGGAAGCATCCGATGATCAAACCCAAGTTTTGATAATGGCAAAGGATTCAAAGTTAAGGGGTTTTGTGATCTGACAGCTTTGTTGAGTGTTTCAGGAAAGTCCTAACTGCGGTTAGGCAGGTGAAAACCCTAGAGGGTGGTAACCCTAGGTGGAGAAAAGTCCTAGCTGCGGTTAGGCAAAGGGAAAACCCTAGGGGGAGGTAACCCTAGGTCATAGGGGGTGGTAACCCTATGCGGAAAGTCTTGGCAGGTCGGTGGCTTCAGGCAAAAGTCCTAGGGGGTGGTAACCCTAGGTGGAAAGTCCTGGTGTCGCGAACCAGGTGAAAGACTGGACTAGCCGGGAAGCGGATGTCCAGCAGAAAGTCCGGAAGCGTCGAGTGCTGAGCAAAAGTCCAGTCGATCTGGAGGATCGCACTGGCAACAGGTAAATCTCCTGAGTGGAGTAGGTGAGGACGTGTTCCCCGTAGAGGGAACAGTAGGCGTCGGGTCGACCTAGGGTTTTCGGTTGGAAACCCGAAGTCAGACCCGGACAGTTCGAATGCTGTCAAATCTTTTATTCATTATGTTTCTGTGCTAACTTTGTTTTGCAGGGTATGTGTTTGGGACTAACACATTTTGCAGGAACAAAGGAGCAAGTTACAACTCGGATGAACAGTGTCCGAGGTGCCTCCATGGAGCTTGGAGGCGCCTCGGGTGCGAACCAGGAAAAGCCAGCGCAGAAGGTTGGAGGCGCCTTAGATGAAGTTCAAGGCGCCTTGGGTCGAAGGTTGAAGGCGCCTTGGGTAGGCTGAAGGCGCCTTGAACTGGATGAAGTTCGACCAAGTCTGTGCTGATCTCCGCGGGTGACTCGGCCTGTTTAAGGCGCCTTGAAGGGCTTCAAGGCGCCTTGAACACCCTTTATAAGGGGTCTCGAGCAGCAGCACCAATATAACGAACTCCAAGCAATCCTTACGCTACAAGCTGCTCTAGAAACACCCAGAAGTGCTGTTACAAGTCCCCGACAACCCGGAGCTTCAGATTCTGCTACTTTATTGTCGTCGGTATAATTTGTTTTAGTTCTTTCAATTGTAATATCTTATTGTACATTTTACGAGCTTATAGTTGTTGCCCACGGAAAGCGATCAAGGATCGCGGGCCTTCGAGTAGGAGTCGCCTTAGGCTCCGAATGAAGTAAAACTTCTTGTGTCCCTCTGTGATTGCATTCGTTATTTCCGCTGCGTATATTTACTTTGATAGTTTTACGATTCCGATACGATCAAAATAGCCACGAGCGCTATTCACCCCCCCTCTAGCGCGTCTCGATCCAACAATTGGTATCAGAGCGGGGCCGCTTTGAACTGGTGCAACCACCATTCAAGCATTTTTCGTGGCTTTGTCGTTTATATAGGTTAAAAATAAAACCTTACGCCTTTCGTTTTTTCCCTCCAAAACTGTTTTTGAAAAATTAATTTTCATCTTTTCACCATTGGTTGGAATTAACAAAATATTGCGTTTTCAAAAATTGTGGTAATATTTTTTAATATTTTTTTAATAATATTTTATTATTTTTTTCCGAAATTCCTGAATTACTATCTTTATTTCTCTCCTGCACTACTAATCCAAGACTAAGTCTTGGAACAAGTTTTATTGTGTTTATTTTGCGAGATCGTCTTTTTAAAATGACCCATCAAGAAGGCTACAACACTGCTCGCCCACCGCTCTTCTCCGGAGATGATTTCGGAGATTGGAAGGGTCGGATGGAGGCGTATCTCCAGACTCACTTTGAAGTCTGGATGATCGTCAAAACCGGGCTTCAACTGCCAATTGACGGCGCCAGCAAGCCACTACCATACGAGAACTAGGACGCGAACCTTATCAAAAAGGTAAAAGCAAACGCAAAAGCAACGTATACACTTCAGTGTGGCTTAACGAATAAGGAGCTGAATCGCGTCGGCCAATTCTCAAGTGCCAAGGAGCTGTGGGAGAGTCTGATTGACCTACACGAAGGTATTCCTGATACGAAAATAGGTAAGCATGTTTTAATAAATAAATTATTCGAGCAGACTAATACTATTCCGGCCGAGGAAGGTGTTGCGTTATTTGCAGGAACAAGCAAGACGAAGAAAGCACTGAAGGCAACATGGTCCGAGTCATCAGATGAATCCGAACCGGACGAAGAAGAGCAAGCGAGCCTTCTAGCTCTACCAGTACTAGCGAACATTATCGACACCGAGTCTGAGTTCGAATCCGAAACGGAGAGCGAGTCAGAAACAGAGTCCGAGCGAAGCCACGAATCCGCATTCGTTTCCGAAGGACCTAACCCCACTGTAAGTGCCTTACTCGCCGAAACTCAATTAGACGATTTAAAAAATATAGTCCCTTACTTGCTAAAAAAGTTGGCTAAATCCAACGTCCGGGTTAAGTCGCTCCAAAAGGAGGTAACAACCCTTAAGGAAGCGACTGACTCGAGTTCTTTAATCGAGCCGGCTCAAATTGGAAGTTCAACTCAAGTCCAACAACTTGAGGAAGAAAATTCCAATTTGAAAGCTCAAATTAAAGAACTCAAGGACACGTTGGAACGGTTCACCTTGGGCTCCAAGAATCTGGATCTGATTCTTGGAAAACAGCGAGCCGTCTACAACAAAACTGGACTTGGATTTAAAACTAAAATAAAATACAAATCATATTTATCGCTAGTTAATAGAAATGATAGAAAAATTGTCCAAGCATGGGTGCCAAAATCCAACTTGGTTAATCAAGTTGGAACTGGTCACTATTGGGTCCCCAAAGATCAAGTCTATTATCTTGATAGACCATATCGAGGCTATGATCCAGGGGGAGCTAATAGAAAAACAATATTAAGAACATAATTCAAATTAAAATTCAATTAAAAATTTGAAATCAAAATTCAAAATTCTAAATCAAATTCGAAATTCTAAATTCGAAATTCTAAATCAAATTCGAAATTCTAAATTCGAAATTCTAAATCAAAAATTCAAATTCAAAATTCAAATTTAAATTCGAAATTCTAAATTCGAAATTCTAAATCAAAAATTCTAAATTCTATATCAAATTCGAAATTCTAAATTCGAAATTCTAAATCAAAAATTCAAATTCAAAATTCAAATTTAATTCAAATTCGAAATTCTAAATTCGAAATTCTAAATCAAATTCGAAATTCTAAATTCGAAATTCTAAATCAAAATTCGAAATTCTAAATCAAAAATTCTAAATTCTAAATCAAATTCGAAATTATAAATTCGAAATTCTAAATTCAAAAATAGATGGAGGATCCAAACTAGCTGGCACCTCCAACTGAACTACCCGATAGGGTAACTGAACCTAATTTACTCGAAATGGGTAAAACAAGAGTAGATTACCCGGCAGGGTAATTATGGATAGTTTAAAAAGGGCTGAGTTTAACTTTAACCACAGTACCGGTGAAATTTTTGGATGATAGTACGTTAGGGAAACTTGGGCATCGCATGTCTAAGAAGATATGGCTTCGACCTGGTGCATTTGGCCAAGTGGAACTGACCGAAGCTACCCTTAAATGGATCCTAACTAGTTAGACCAGGGTTTAGTATTAAGTTTAATGGGTAGAACTATTTGGGAAACCTCGAAGGCATGGTTACTTTAATGAGTTCCTTGTGACTCACCATAGCCCAGAAGTTTATCCAAAGAATGCTTACTTGTTGAACCCAAAGCTAAACCTGAATCTAATACAAAGTTAAACCATACCCCAAAATTCAACCATAATTCATCTCACAACAATTATAGGGTTCCCTGATTGACAATTTAGATCGAGTGAGATGACTAAGGAATTAAAAGTTCAAATACAAAATTAAATTCGTAATTAATATCATGTTTTTTAATGAAATCAATTTAAAATTTATTTGAAAAATCATTTTTAAAATCTTTTCAAAATTATTTTAAAACTCTTTTAAAACTTAATTTCAAAATCATTTTCAAATTCTGTTCAAAATTATTTAAAAAAATCTTTTAAACTTAATTTCAAAATCATTTTCAAAATCTATTCAAAATTATTTTAAAAAATCTTTTAAACTAAATTTCAAAATCATTTTCAAAATCATTTCAAAATCATTTTCAAACTCTTTTCAAAATTATTTAAAAATCTTTTCAAAATTAATTTTCAAAATCAATTTCAAAATTATTTAAAAATCTTTTCAAAATTAATTTCAAAATTATTTAAAAATCTTTTCAAAATCAATTTCAAAATTATTTAACAATCATTTTCAAAATCTTTTCAAAATTATTTAAAAATCTTTTCAAAATTAATTTCAAAATTATTTAACAATCATTTTCAAAATCTTTTCAAAATTATTTTAAAACTCTTTTAAAACTTAATTTCAAAATCATTTTCAAAATCTGTTCAAAATTATTTTAAAAAATCTTTTAAACTTAATTTCAAAATCATTTTCAAAATCTTTTCAAAATTATTTTAAAAAATCTTTTAAACTTAATTTCAAAATCATTTTCAAAATCATTTCAAAATCATTTTCAAAATCTTGTCAAAATTATTTAAAAATCTTTTCAAAATTAATTTTCAAATCAATTTCAAAATTATTTAAAAATCTTTTCAAAATTAATTTCAAAATTATTTAAAAATCTTTTCAAAATTATTTTCAAAATTATTTAAAAATCTTTTCAAAATCAATTTCAAAATTATTTAACAATCATTTTCAAAATCTTTTCAAAATTATTTAAAAATCTTTTCAAAATTAATTTCAAAATTATTTAACAATCATTTTCAAAATCTTTTCAAAATTATTTAAAAATCTTTTCAAAATCAATTTCAAAATTTTTTAAAAATCTTTTCAAAATCATTTTAAAAATCTTTTCAAAATTAATTTCAAAATTATTTAAAAATCATTTTCTAAATCATTTCAAAATATTTTCAAAATTAATTTCAAAATTATTTAAAAATCTTTTCAAATTTAATTTCAAAATTATTTAAAAATCTTTTCAAATCATTTCAAAATCTTTAAAACTTAATTTCAAAATTCTTTTAAAATTTATTTGAAAATTCTTTCAAAAATCATTTCAAAATCTTTTAAAATTTATTTGTAAAATTCTTTTAAAATTATTTCAAAATCATTTTAAAATCTATTTCAAAAATCTTTCAAAATCATTTCAAAATCATTTTAAAATTATTTCAAAATCTTTTAAAAATCTATTTCAAAAATCTTTCAAAATCATTTTAAAATCATTTTAAAAATCTTTTCAAAATTCTTTTAAAATCTTTTCAAAATCATTTTAAAATCTTTTAAAATATTTGAAAAATCATTTCAAAATCATTTTAAAATTATTCAAAATCTTTTAAAAAATTTATTTCAAAAATCTTTGAAAAATCATTTCAAAATTTATAGGGATTCATGTTTGCATTAGTTAAGGGGGAGTGAACGGAGTCAAACTAATTATCAAGTTTCTATTGAAGAGCTTTTCAAATTTAATTAAATATCTTTTGAAAAAACTTTTCAAATAGAAATATTTAGATTTAGCATGCTTGTAATTTAGGGCTCTGATACCTAATCAAATCAAATTTAAAATTTAATTAACTTGACTCATACTTGGACTTAACGACAAACTGAATTTAACTTAACTAAACATTTAGTTACTCCCTCTTTGCTAACAAAAGACTTTAAACTAAATATCTTTCAAACTTGAGAATGTTTTTAAGCTAAAATACTTAAAACTTTAGCAACATTTTCTAACTTTTACATCTTTTCAAAATCACCCTTGAAGACTCCTTCAAAAGTCAAGTTTGCAAAAGGCTTAGCTAAGTGATTTCTATAACAATGAAAATTAAAAGCTAAGTCAATGTTTCAAAAGAAAAATTCTTATTTTTTAATTTTTATTTCACTTAGCAAAAAGTTAAACAATGAAAATTAATTATAACAAAGCTAAGTGTTATAAAAGCTATTTCAAATTTTTCTAAGTATTACTAGTGTTTAAAAATTTCAAATTTTTTAAAAAAGGTGATAAATTTTCAAATCTTGTCTACTCTTATCCCTCTTTAAAAAGTTAAGCATCAAACTAACTTGCTCTTCTGGAAAATTCAGACTTCTTTCACACTGGTATATTTTGATATATGGCAAAGGGGGAGAGTAGGAAAATTCAAAATGGAAAATTCAAAAAACAAAAAGGAGGGTTTTTATTAAGGGGGAGTTTAGTATTACAAAGTTAAAAGTTTCCAGCTTAACTGTGCTTGCATTTAAAGTTTACTTACTTAAGCTTGGTTAAAACTTAATGCATCTATTTGTTATCGCATGTTTTTTTCTTAACTTTGAATTTCTTGTTGTCATAATCAAAAAGGGGGAGATTGTTGGTGCGGGAAGCATCCGACGATCAAACCCGAGTTTTGATAATGGCAAAGGATTCAAAGTTAAGGGGTTTTGTGATCTGACAGCTTTGTTGAGTGTTTCAGGAAAGTCCTAACTGCAGTTAGGCAGGTGAAAACCCTAGGGGGTGGTAACCCTAGGTCCTAGGGGGTGGTAACCCTAGGTGGAGAAAAGTCCTAACTGCGGTTAGGCAAAGGGAAAACCCTAGGGGGCGGTAACCCTAGGTCATAGGGGGTGGTAACTCTATACGGAAAGTCTTGGCAGGTCGGTGGCTTCAGGCAAAAGTCCTAGGGGGTGGTAACCCTAGGTGGAAAGTCCTGGTGTCGCGAACCAGGTGAAAGACTGGACTAGCTGGGAAGCGGATGTCCAGCAGAAAGTCCGGAAGCGTCGAGTGCTGAGCAAAAGTCCAGTCGATCTGGAGGATCGCACTGGCAACAGGTAAATCTCCTGAGTGGAGTAGGTGAGGACATGTTCCCCGTAGAGGGAACAGTAGGCGTCGGGTCGACCTAGGGTTTCTGGGGGGAAACCTGAAGTCAGACCCGGACAGTTCGAATGCTGTCAAAACTTTCATTATTATCATTCATTATGTTTCTGTGCTAACTTTGTTTTGCAGGGTATGTGTTTGGGACTAACACATTTTGCAGGAACAAAGGAGCAAGTTACAACTCGGATGAACAGTGTCCGAGGCGCCTCCATGGAGCTTAGAGGCGCCTCGGGTGCGAACCAGGAAAAGCCAGCGCAGAAGGTTGGAGACGCCTTAGATGAAGTTCAAGGCACCTTGGGTCGAAGGTTGAAGGCGCCTTGGGTAGGCTGAAGGCGCCTTGAACTGGATGAAGTTCGACCAAGTCTGTGCTGATCTCCGCGGGTGACTCGGCCTTGTTGGTGCAATATCCCTCAGGTCAAGGTTGACCTGGGTAACCAAGCTGAGTCTTGGTTTGGGTTTAGATGTTTGACAATAAGATATTGATTGAAGAAGAGTCAAGTAGGTCAAGGTTGACTGGATACTTGACTGGGAAGTCCTAACTGGGATGTTAGGCAAAATGAAAGTCCTGGTGAGTGAAGCCAGATAGAAGAAAAGTCCTGGTGAGTGAAGCCAGGCAGAAGAAAAGTCCTGGTGAGTGAAGCCAGGCAGATGAAAGTCCTGGTGAGTGAAGCTAGGCAGATGAAAGTCCTAGTGAGTGAAGCTAGGCAGATGGAAACCCTGGTGAGTGAAGCCAGGTGAAAGTCCTGGTGAGTGAAGCCAGGCAGAAGAAAAGTCCTGGTGAGTGAAGCCAGGCAGATGAAAGTCCTGGTGAGTGAAGCCAGGCAGAAGAAAAGTCCTGGTGAGTGAAGCCAGGCAGATGAAAGTCCTAGTGAGTGAAGCTAGGCAGATGGAAACCCTGGTGAGTGAAGCCAGGTGAAAGTCCTAGTGAGTGAAGCTAGGAAGATGGAAAACCCTAGTGAGTAAAGCTAGGTGAAAGCCCTGGTGAGTGAAGCCAGGCAAGGGAAAATCCAGATGGATCAAGGATGATCGGACATCTGGTGCTGGGAAGTCCAAGTAGGTCAAAGGATTGACTGGATACTTGGCAAGGAAGGAAGACCAGATGGCTCAAGGTTGACCAGACATCTGGTGGAAGTCCAAGTAGGTCAATGGAGTGACCGGATACTTGGCACGACGAGTAAAAGTCCAAGTGGGTCAAAGGGATTGACCGGACACTTGGTGGGGAGTCCTGGCAGGTCAAGGGAGTGACCAGATGCGAGGCATGATGTACCAACAGGTCAAGGTTGACCGGATGTTGGTTAGGGAGGTTTGGAACTTGGTTTTGGGCAAAAACCAAGTGCTGGATCGATCCAGGCTGTGGATCGATCAGTGGATCGATCTAGATTCTTCCCAGCGAACAGAAAGCTTCTGGATCGATCCGTGGATCGATCCAGAGGTCCCGATCGATCAGCCGATCGATCGGGACGATGCTGCTTCGCGCGAGAAGCGCTGGATCGATCCGTGGATCGATCCAGGCGCGTTTCCAGAGCACAGAGGCGCTCTGGATCGATCCGTGGATCGATCCAGCCTCGATTCCGGAACATTCGAATCGATCGGGATCCGACCGTTGCGTCGGGTTTAAAGCCGCAGGCGAGCGTGGTCTTCGGCATCTCTTTACGAGCTCTTCTCAGATTCATTCCAGCTCCTCCACAGCTCTCTACAAGCACGTGATCGCCAGTTCTTGAAGGTTCTTGGAGGCTTTCCAAGTCAAGAGGCGGATCTATTGCAAGAGGAAGAAGTTAGGGTTAGGGTTTTTACTGCACATCTTGTAAGCTTTTGCTTAACTTGTATTTCCCTTTCTTCTTCTTGTATTGAGAGTGTTGTAGGGCTTCTCCGCCTTTGGTAGTTACCATAAAGGAGTGTTATTCATAGTGGAGGGTGTGTGCGTTGGTGTGGATCCTTGGATTAGTCACCTCTTGTGAGGTGGATACCAAGTAAAATCCTAGTGTTAGCGTGTGTGTGTTTGTTTCTGTATTTTCCGCTGCACATCCAAGAAGAAACAAGCAACGAAGAGCACCGAGCGAACGCGACGAGCTATTCACCCCCCCCCTCTAGCTACTTTTGGTCCTAACAAGTGGTATCAGAGCGAGGCCGCTCTTCACCGGAATCATCGCCGGAAGGGTCAAGCATATCAAGAAAAGCTAGAGGGTGAAGAAGTTGGAGCAAATTCTTCAAGTTCAAGACTTTATCAAGCTCAACTTCAAGATGCAATTCCAAGATGGGCTTGGATTTGACACAAGGGTGGCTCCACCATGCACTTCTACGAGTTTCGATTCTTGGAAATCAAGAATCGAAAATTTTCTTATGATGGAGATAGAACAATGGTTTGCTCTAATGGAAGGTTTCAAGGCTCCAAGAAATTCAAAGGGCAAAGTTCTAAAGAAAAGCAAATGGAGCCCGGAGCAAGTCCAAAGGTGCGAGGCCAATGACAAAGTGACCAAACTTTTGGTCAATTTATTGCCAAGCACCATCCTTTGCAAAATTGGAGAGTTTGAAGATGCAAAGGAGCTATGGAGCAAATTGGCCAAGCTTCATGAAGAGATCCCCTCCACTGTACAAGATCATGAAGAATCCAGAGAGGGTGACTCTTTGGAGCAAGACCAAGAGGAGGACTCCGAGGTTGAGAGATGCTCAACCTCCGAAGAAGAGGAAATCCAAGAAGCTTCATCCTCAAGGGAATGCAATGAAGGGAACAAGGAGGGAGCATACTCCTTATTTCATGTTCAAGATGATGAAGCCTCCACCTCTAGGATTGAGGGGGAGCAATCCTTGGTGACGCCGGATCAAGAAGAAGGAGAAGCTTCTACATCCGGGTCAAGTGAAGAAGAAGAAGATGGTGCCACCTCCGAAATTCAAGAAATAGCAAATGGAGGAGCAAGTGCCATCCCTACACAAGAAGGTATAAATGTTTCAATTAAAAATAAAAATCATATAATATGTTTTGAGTGTAGGGAAAGTGGGCACTACAAGAGCAAGTGTCCCAACTTGGCCAAGAAGAAGGGTCAAGTGACGAAAAAGGGCAAGGAGAAGCCCAAGGAGACCACCCCCGGGACAAAGAAGAGCAAGGAGCACATTGTGTGCTTCTTGTGTCAACAAAAAGGGCATTACCGAAGTCAATGCCCCAAGGGGAAGAAGATGGTCAAGGCTCATGGAGGAAGCTCTAGTCAAGGGGGAGCCTCTAAGGTAAAGAAGAAGGTAACATTTATTGAGCCTACTCCTCTACATTATGGTAAAAAGCATGATAGTTCAAATTTATATCATTTTAATGCTATTTACCATGAAAATAGAAAGCATGATAGTGTTAAAGAAAAACATATAGCTCTTCATGCTAAAACTACTACACCTAAGGCTAGGATTGTAGGTAAAAAACTAGGCGTAAACTCTAAGGATTTTAGATACAAGCCTAGAAACAAAAATGCTCATGGGTCAAATACTAAGGACTTAGTGAGAGAAAATCAAGTCTTGAGGTCAAGACTTGATAAAATGGAAAAGACCCTAAAAAGGATGGAAAATATCCTATTAGGGCAAAATGAGCATAACCTAGGTCTAGGAGCACAAAGGTCATCTAATGGCCATAGAGGTTTGGGATACAAACCAAAGGCTAAGAAGGATGTGCCCTCTTACCATAGAGTTCCATATAGTTATGGAACAAACCCTAGGTCTAGTGGTCAAGCCAAAAATACTAGGGAAGTCATCCCTAAGAGTATTTTTGCAATAAATGTGACTAAGACTTCTAAGAAGTCTAAGAAAGTCACAAACAAGGTCACAAGGGAGGTTATCCCTAGAGTTGACCTAGAAAATGTGACCAAGGCTTCTAAGAAGCCCAACAAGGTCACTAGGAAGGTATCTAGGGAAGTTATCCCTAGTGAGTACCTAGAGCATCCAAGGAGCACCAATAGGTGTTGGGTTCCTAGGAGCATCTTCTCTACCCCATAGATGGGTTAGAGAGTGTCAACTCCGATTAGAAGGGTAGTTAACCCAACTTTGAGGAAATTGACACTCAAGGAGCATTTTCAAGGTTTAGTTAACCTTTGAAAATGAAATGGACCTATTATTTACTCCTTGAAAGAGTAAAATGTGCCTAAAGGTGGAAGATTTGATTTTAATCTTAAATGGCACATATTGAAAATTAATAAGAACTATCAAGTTGGGTTTTTGGTATGCTCTTAGGCAATTTAAGGCAATCCGGGCCTTAAATTTAAAAGTGCTGCTCTTGAGGAAAAATGGAATATGCCAACATTTGAGGACATGTTCATTTTAATTGGCATAAATTAATCAAGGGAATAAGAAATGCAAACTTAGGCTTTGGCATTTTTCTTGAAGCACTTTGGGCAAGCTAGGGTTTAAGTCTTAGGATTAGCTAAGATTAACGATACTTAGATAGGTAATCTAGGTATATTTTATTTATGCTAAACCTTGCCATGATTGTTTGCTCATAATATGCCATGACATCATATTTAATCTTATTTGTATTTTGCATTCATGACTTATCATGAAAAATACAAAAATACCATGTCATGCCATACATACATCATGTGGTTATAGGAATCTTTCTTTTGAAAGCTATTTTATTTTGATGTATGCCATAACATTATCATGCATTATGTTTATTTCTTAAGGACATATGGCATTAGTTAAACAAGTGGCATTTGTTTAAAACAGGTGGAATAAACAAGTGACATTTGTTTAACAAGTAAATCAACAAGTAACATCCTTTGTGGATGTCTACCTCTCAAAATGCCTAGATAGATATGCATGATCCCTAGAATAGGGCAAAACCAAAATCTTACATCTCACAAAGACCTATAAGGTGACTTATATGTGTTTTAGTGCATATTATATACAAGTGAGATGTTAGGATGATGAACAAAACTCAAGATGTTGATTTAGTGCATTCTTTTGAGTTTTAAGTTCATCAAAACACATAGTTATGTGTTTTCCCATCATTGGGAAAGCTAATGTACAAGCCATGTGCATTATGCCCAAGGAACATGATGGGATATTGGTTTTGAAAATGTTTTTAAATGTTTTGGAAAACCTTGGTGAAGGCTATCTTTTGATAGTAATCACCATTGAATAGTTAGACACAAACTTGAAGAAAAACACTAAAGTTTTTGCAAGCTTTCAAGTTTGTGTCAATCTTTGAAAATATGATGTATTTTCATAGAAAGCTATTTTTCCATGATTAAGTATGCCCTAAATAATATCTACACGAAATTTCATAATTTTTGGATTTTTGTAGAATTTTCTAGGGGTTTCTGAAGTTGACTGAAATGGAATTTCAGCAACTATCAGAGCTCCGATCGATCCATGGATCGATTGGAGTTCCATGAATCGATCCATGGATCGATTCAAACGGCAATTCCCGCGAGCAGAAGCTCGCTGGATCGATCAGCTGATCGATCCAGGGAGTCTGAATCGATCCGTGGATCGATTCAAAAAGGTTCAATCGATTGGAACCCAACTCCAATCGATCCAAGTTGCTGATTTTGGCTGGGAAGGCCTGATTTCAGCATCTTTGAACCTCTTTGAGTCTAGGTAACCATTCCAAACCCCTTAAATACATTTGTATACATACAAAGGGTGTTTTCATGTTGAAAACAAGGATGGATTGGTTAACGAAGACTAAGTAGAAGTTTAGGTTGAGATTGTTTCAAATTTTGAATATTTGAACCTCAAAACTTCCACATTTGGGTTTCCTAATGGTTTAGGGATTCCAAGTCATTGTTGGTGCAATGACAGAAGTTACCACCATGTCTTTAGGGGGAGGGACTCTTTAAAGACATGAAAATTATTTTTCATGAACCTTGGAAGGTGGTTAACCTTCTGTTGTGAACTTGCTCAAGGTTGAGCATTTAAACTTGAAATGGGAAAAATGGGGAGTGGATATCCTCATTATTTCAAGTGGACACTCAAGTGGTTGAAAATGCTCAAGGTTGGGTATTTGTCAACATTGAGGGAGAAGTTAAGGATAAATGAAGGGTATGGGACCTTCATTATCGTGTTGATCACAACGAGTGATGTTGTGAACAACGATGAGCAACTCTTCAGGGGGAGAGTCTTCAACAAATGGATTTGTTGAAGTGTGCCCAGAATTGGAGCATGGGTTGATGTGTGTCCAACGATGGGTTGATGTGTGTCAATAGGGGGAGAATGTATGGTTAAGTTTAGTCCTTCATTACCTATGGGAAGGTCATAGGGGGAGAATGAAAGGACTCATGAAAGGGAGTAAGTTAGGCTTTCATTACCTAGAGGGAGTTTGCCCTCTTAGGGGGAGAATGAAGAGCTTAATTTATGCTTTCATTACCTAGTGGTATGAAGAAGGAGGCTATGGGATTAGCCTAACTTACATATGGGATTGTAAGTGTTATTGTGGTATTGTCAAACATCAAAAAGGGGGAGATTGTTGGTGCAATATCCCTCAGGTCAAGGTTGACCTGGGTAACCAAGCTGAGTCTTGGTTTGGGTTTAGATGTTTGACAATAAGATATTGATTGAAGAAGAGTCAAGTAGGTCAAGGTTGACTGGATACTTGACTGGGAAGTCCTAACTGGGATGTTAGGCAAAATGAAAGTCCTGGTGAGTGAAGCCAGGCAGAAGAAAAGTCCTGGTGAGTGAAGCCAGGCAGAAGAAAAGTCCTGGTGAGTGAAGCCAGGCAGATGAAAGTCCTGGTGAGTGAAGCTAGGCAGATGAAAGTCCTAGTGAGTGAAGCTAGGCAGATGGAAACCCTGGTGAGTGAAGCCAGGTGAAAGTCCTGGTGAGTGAAGCCAGGCAGAAGAAAAGTCCTGGTGAGTGAAGCCAGGCAGATGAAAGTCCTGGTGAGTGAAGCCAGGCAGAAGAAAAGTCCTGGTGAGTGAAGCCAGGCAGATGAAAGTCCTAGTGAGTGAAGCTAGGCAGATGGAAACCCTGGTGAGTGAAGCCAGGTAAAAGTCCTAGTGAGTGAAGCTAGGAAGATGGAAAACCCTAGTGGGTAAAGCTAGGTGAAAGCCCTGGTGAGTGAAGCCAGGCAAGGGAAAATCCAGATGGATCAAGGATGATCGGACATCTGGTGCTGGGAAGTCCAAGTAGGTCAAAGGATTGACTGGATACTTGGCAAGGAAGGAAGACCAGATGGCTCAAGGTTGACCAGACATCTGGTGGAAGTCCAAGTAGGTCAATGGAGTGACCGGATACTTGGCACGACGAGTAAAAGTCCAAGTGGGTCAAAGGGATTGACCGGACACTTGGTGGGGAGTCCTGGCAGGTCAAGGGAGTGACCAGATGCGAGGCATGATGTACCAACAGGTCAAGGTTGACCGGATGTTGGTTAGGGAGGTTTGGAACTTGGTTTTGGGCAAAATTGCGCCGGATCGATCCGTGGATCGATCCAGCCGTGGATCGATCGTGGATCGATCCAGATTCTTCTCAAAAGCTCGGATCGATCCGTGGATCGATCAGGAGCTCGATCGATGACGACGCGGCTGCTTCGCGCGATAAGCGCCGGATCGATCCGTGGATCGATCCAGCGCTTCTCGAGCGAATGCTCGGATCGATCCGTGGATCGATCCAGCCCCCGATCGATTCGGAACATTCGAATCGATCGGGATCCGACCGTTGCGTCGGGTTTAAAGCCGCAGGCGAGCGTGGTCTTCGGCATCTCTTTACGAGCTCTTCTCAGATTCATTCCAGCTCCTCCACAGCTCTCTACAAGCACGTGATCGCCAGTTCTTGAAGGTTCTTGGAGGCTTTCCAAGTCAAGAGGCGGATCTATTGCAAGAGGAAGAAGTTAGGGTTAGGGTTTTTACGGCACATCTTGTAAGCTTTTGCTTAACTTGTATTTCCCTTTCTTCTTCTTGTATTGAGAGTGTTGTAGGGCTTCTCCGCCTTTAGTAGTTACCATAAAGGAGTGTTATTCATAGTGGAGGGTGTGTGCGTTGGTGTGGATCCTTGGATTAGTCACCTCTTGTGAGGTGGATACCAAGTAAAATCCTAGTGTTAGCGTGTGTGTGTTTGTTTCTGTATTTTCCGCTGCACATCCAAGAAGAAACAAGCAACGAAGAGCACCGAGCGAACGCGACGAGCTATTCACCCCCCCTCTAGCTACTTTTGGTCCTAACAGGCCTGTTTAAGGCGCCTTGAAAGGCTTCAAGGCGCCTTGAACACCCTTTATAAGGGGTCTCGAGCAGCAGCACTAGTATAACGAACTCCAAGCAATCCTTACGCTACAAGCTGCTCTAGAAACACCCAGAAGTGCTGTTACAAGTCCCCGACAACCCGGAGCTTCAGATTCTGCTACTTTATTGTTGTCGGTATAATTTGTTTTAGTTCTTTCAATTGTAATATCTTATTGTACATTTTACGAGCTTATAGTTGTTGCCCACGGAAAGCGATCAAGGATCGCGGGCCTTCGAGTAGGAGTCGCCTTAGGCTCCGAACGAAGTAAAACTTCTTGTGTCCCTCTATGATTGCATTCGTTATTTCCGCTGCGTATATTTACTTTGATAGTTTTACGATTCCGATACGATCAAAATAGCCACGAGCGCTATTCACCCCCCCTCTAGCGCGTCTCGATCCAACATATATATGTTAGGTGAGTATGATTAGAGGAGTATTGTCGATTATATCCATGCTGATATATGCACATGTGCTCGGTATGTATTGTTGGAGGTATCATGCTAACCATACCTATGTTATGTGTGCACATGAGTCAGGTGTATTATTGGTATTATCATGATGATTCTACCTATGTTGAGTGTCTACCATTATGCCTTTGGTTGTATACCTTGTCAACTAATTCTCCTACTAGTGAGTGACCCACTATGATGTTGAGAGAGTTGACAATAGATTTGATATGTTTACTAGGTTGTTATACCCTTAGCTGCTCATAGTAACCTGTGGTAGAGCGATCTCGTGCATTCTCTAACTAGATACTTAGATGTCTTAATCACTTATGGATTGTTTGTGGTGGATCATTGCTCCCACATATTATGGATTATTGTGGTAGAGCGTTGGTCCCACATATTATGGATTGTTGTGGTGGATCGTTGCTCCCACATATTATAGATTACGTGTAGTAGAGCATTATTCCCATATATAGATGTAGATACAGATTACTGATTTTTTGTGGTGGAGTGTTGCTCTCACATATTGAGGATTGCTTATAGTGGAGTGCTGCCCCCATATAGGTTTGCATTACTGGTGGTAGAGCGTTGCTCCCACATAGGTGGTATTTCTTGTGATGGAGCGTTGCTCTCACATTCGATAATTTATTCTTTGGTGATTTGTAGTTAGTGATCAAATTCAGACTTGTTGTAGGAAATCTTATAGTTGAGTATGCCTGTGTATGAGCATTATGAGTTCTTTGTTTTTCCATTTAAGCTTACAGAGCCCTAGATGTTTTCATGGACTTGATGATTTTGGTATTCCTAGGTTGTTTGGATCAGTTTCTGTTGTCTTTGTTGATGATGTTGTGATCTATTTCTGATCCGAGGAGAATCACGTACATCATCTTCGCATAATTCTAGAGATGTTTCGACGGAAACATCTATATTTGAAGTTCACGTGGCCAATCGGGATCTCATAAGGTATGCTCTAAAATCCTTCCCAAGAAATTCATTATGGTCATCCATGGTGGATGCCTATAAGGTTTCAAGGGATTTGTCAATAGTAAAATTAGATGAATTATTTTGTGAACTTGAATTGCATGAGCAAGCTAACACAAGCCACAAAGAGAAAGGTATAGTCTTGGTTGCAGGTGAAAAGAGTAAAAAGAAGCACAAGGAAAAGAAGAAGGAGAAGGAGTCATCTTCAAAATCTGAGCAACACAGTGATAGTGATATTGATGAAGAGCTATCATCAAGTGAAATGGAAAATTTTGTTCGAAGAATGATGAGACATTCAAGGAAGTTTGACAAGAAGGATATCAAGAAGATCTTCAATGATGACAAGAGAAAAGGTAAATCTCTTGTGGATTCAAAGACTAAGACTGATATAATTTGCTATGAATGCAAGAAAAATGGGCACTACAAAACGGAGTGTCCAAAATTGAAGAAGCAAGAAGAAAAGATTAAGAAAAAGAAAAAGGCCTTGAAAGCCACATGGGATGACTCATCCTCAAGCTCATCAGAAGAAGATGAAAGGAAGAGCTAAAAGCACATGACACTCATGGCCTTAAGCCATGTAGAAGATAGTGAAGATGAAGATAGTCATGGGGAGGATGTAGAATCTTCAAGTGAGTTATCATCTAGTGATGATGAGGTAATTTTCTCCCAAGCTTGATAAGATGTATGCCACCATTGCATGCTTAACTAATGCACTAGCTAAATCAAAAGGCAAGGTTAAAAAGTTGCAAAATGATTTGAAATCACTTAAGAATGAAATTGTGTCATGTGAAACTTGCATGCCTCATGAAAATGACATGAATGAATTTGATGATCTTAAAAAGGAAAATGCATCTTTGAAATTACAAGTTGATGATCTTAGAGGTGTTTTAGAAAAGTTTACTTCAAATTCTAAATATTTGGACATGATTCTAGGAGCTCAAAAGGGTATGTACAACAAAGCGGGATTAGGGTTTAAATCACAACACAAGGAAATCAAATTCATGTCTCTAATTAGTAGAAATCATGCTTCAAGGGTTAAGGTTGTTCAAGCTTGGGTACCCAAGCAATTTGTTGTTAATGCTATTGGACCCAAAGTTTGGGTACCAAAATATTTGGTTTATCGTGTTTAAACAGACATGTGCCGAGGGGGAGCATCCGACCATATGGTTCGTAGATAGTGGATGCTTTAGGCACATGACGGGAGACTCTTCAAAATTCTCATCATTAAGATATAAAAGTAAAGGTATCATTTCTTTTGGTAATAGTGGTGAATTAAAAGTTATGGGAATAAGAGATATTAGAATTTCTGAAAAATCTGTGATAAAAAATGTGTTATTAGTGAAAGGCATGGTCTTTAATATTTTAAGTGTTAGTCAACTATATGATTCAGGTTATGGAGTTGAGTTTAACTCATCTCAATGCCTAATCAGGCATAGTGAACTAAACACCATTATCCTCATAGGCCATAGAAGAGAAAATATTTATCAAGTTGAGTTATTTGGTGCTACTAATGTATTTTCTAAGTGCCTCATGTCTAAAGAAGAGGAGACTTGGCTTTGGCACCGGAGACTTGCTCACACCAACATGAGGAATAACAAAAGACTTTTGAAGAAAGAGTTGATGCAAGGATTGCCAAAGTTGAAGTTTCAAAAAGACAAAATGTGTGATGCATGCCAAATGGGTAAGCAAACCAAAGCTACCTATAAAAGTAAAAATGTTGTAAGTACCTCAAATGCTTTGGAGCTCATTCACATGGATTTGTTTGATAGTAGTAGATATATTTCTTTAAATGGTAGTAGGTATTGCTTTGTGATTGTGGATGATTATACTAGATATACATGAGTGTTCTTCTTGAAACATAAGCATCAAACTCTAGATACCTTGATTGCTTTTTGTAAAAGGGTAGAAAATGAAAAGAATCATAAGATAAACAAAATAAGAAGTGATCATGGAGGTGAATTTGAAAATGATAGATTCACAAGTTTTTGTATGGAACAAGGTTATAAACGAATTTTCCACCCCTAAGACTCCTCAACAAAATGGAGTTGTTGAGAGGAAAAATAGGGTTTTGCAAGAGGCCGCTAGGAGCATGTTAAATGAATATTCACTTCATAGTTTCCTATGGGTTGAAGCAATTAATACGGCTTGTTATGTATAAAATCAAACTTTAATACATAGGTTTCTAGGAAAAGCACCTCATGAGTTGTGGTTTGGTAAACCACCTACAATTAAGCATCTTAGAGTATTTAGATGTAAGGTTTATATTCTAAACACCAAAGATCATTTGGGAAAGTTCTTCGCTAAGGCGGATGAGGGCATTCTTGCAGGTTACTCAAGTCATAGCAAGGCGTATCGAATTTACAACAAAAGATCTAAAGTAATTGAAGAATCATTAAATGTTGTATTTGAAGAAAATCCTTCTTTGAACCCTATAAGAACAAACGATGAAGAATTACAATTTGAGTTAGAGAAATTAACACTAAACGAAGAAAATGATCAAGGGGGAGAAATCCAAGAGAGTGATGGTGAGAAAATTGAAACTTTGCCACTTGAACTCAAAATTGTAACAAATCAAGAATCAAGACCTACTATGATTCATGTAAATCATCTCTTAGATCAAGTAGTAGGAGACATCACTCAAGGAGTGAGAACTCGATCTTACTTTAGAAATGAAGGAAGTCAAGTAGCCTTAATCTCTCAAATAGAGCCAAAAACCATTGATGATGCTTTGTTTGATCTGGATTGGTTTTAGCAATGTAACATGAACTATCTCGATTTGAGAGAAGTCAAGTTTGGGATTTAGTTCCTAGGTCTACCAACAAATCAATTATTGATACAAAATGGGTCTTTATAAACAAACTTGATGATAAGGGGATGGTTGTGAGAAACAAAGCTAGATTAGTTGCTAGGGGTTTCAATCAAGTAGAAGTGTTAGATTATGATGAAATTTATGCACCCGTAGCAAGATTGGAGTCCATTAGAATGATGTTGGCCTTTACCGCCCACAAGGGATTCAAGTTGTACCAAATGGATGTAAAATCAGTATTTTAAAATGGTGTTATAAAAGAAGAGGTGTATGTTGAGCAACCGCCGGAGTTTGAAAATTTAGAGTCTCCAAATCATGTATATAAACATAAAAAGGCCTTATATGGGCTAAAACAAGCTCCCTGGGCTTGGTATGAACGATTGTCAACATTTCTAGTATCAAAAGGGTTTCATAGAGAGAAAATTAATCCCACATTATTATTGAAAATAGTGGTAATGATATGTTTGTGGCCCAAGTATATGTAGATGACATTATTTATGGTTCCACAAATAAAGATTTTTTAAATGAGTTCATTAATCACATGGAGAGTGAGTTTGAAATGATTTTGGTTGGCAAGTTGACATTTTTCCTAGGTTTACAAATTAAGCAAACCAAAGAGGGAATTTACATTCATCAATCTAAATATGCCAAAGAGCTATTTAAGAAATTTGGAATAGAAAATGCAAAAGATATATCTACTCCCATGGCCACTAGTACTAAATTAGATAAAGATCTTGAGGAGAAAGAGGTTGACTCTAAGGTGTATCATAGTGCTATAGGAAGTCTTCTTTATCTCACGGCTAGTAGACCCAATATACTTTTTACCGTGGGTATATATGCAAGGTATCAATCTTGTGCCAAGGAGTCCCATTTGAGTGCCGTTAAGTGAATTCTCCGATATCTCAAGGGAACTCAAAATGTCGGCCTTTGGTATCTTTGAATCGAAACTTTTGACCTAGTGGGATATATCGATTCCGATTATGTCGGATGCAAATTGGATCATAAAAGCACTAGTGGTGCTTGTCAATTTCTAGGATCCTCTCTAGTAAGTTGGTCAAGTAGAAAACAATATTGTGTAGCTCTCTTCACAATCGAAGCGGAATATATTACCATGGGAGAGTGTGTATCACAATTATTGTGGATGACCCATACTCTAGAGGATTATAAACTTACCTATAACAATGTTCAAGTTCTTTGTGATAATGTGAGTACAATAAACTTGACCAAAAATCTCGTCCATCATTCAAGAACAAAACGCATAGAGGTTAAACATCATTTTATCCGTGATCATGTAACTCGAGGTGACATTGTTCTAAATTATATTGAGTCAAAATCAAACTTAGCCGATATCTTCACTAAACCTCTTCCTGAAGTTGAATTTAGTTTTTTAGAAGGGAATTTGGAATGTGTTGTATTGATTAAATCACATCCTCCATGATCACTTCATAGGTAAAGTTCTTGAAGTTCTCTTAACCTTAATTTTGTCTCTCACAAAAACATAGGATTGTTCTCTTGATAATGTTTAGATGGGGGTGAGAGGTTAGGGGCATTTCTCTTGGTCATAATGCTTATTATGATGCATTATTTTGGTCAAGAAAGGTGGATTTCATATGAAACATTCATTTGTCCAATCATAGGGAAAGTAAGTGTACAAATCATGTGCATTTAGCCCAAAGATTATGATTGAAAATTTCTATTTTGAAATACATATCAAACTCATTTTTGAAAAATCATATTGAAGGTTGTGTTTGGATAAGAGTTACTATTGCGTCGTTATATACGAACTTACAAAAAAAATTATTGAAGTTTTAGATGATTTCCAATTACGTGTCAAT
This sequence comes from Zingiber officinale, assembly GCF_018446385.1. Taxonomy (NCBI): domain Eukaryota; kingdom Viridiplantae; phylum Streptophyta; class Magnoliopsida; order Zingiberales; family Zingiberaceae; genus Zingiber; species Zingiber officinale. Next base: position 115,745,367 of record NC_055987.1, read on the forward strand.
CTTCGGACACAAGGATCATTTTCGTCGACACTATTTTTCCCTGATCATAGAAGACATATGTAGTGTCTACCCAATATTTCATGATTTTTTGATTAGTATATAATTATTGGTGCATTTACGACACTCGGCTATGAAAATAATCATAATTGTAGCATTATCAGAAATCTCAATTGATTGGTCAATCGATTGGGAAGCTCGCGCCTCACCCAAAGAGTGTCGCTGAATCGATCACTGAATCGATTCAGCAAGTATCAATCGATTCACTTGCTCTCAATCGATCGGGTGATCGATTGGGGACTTTGAAATTCCACTTAAACCGCTGTTGACCTAAGTCTCCTCTCACTTCAAACCTTTCTCTCTCTCTACTCATCCTGTGCCCTAATTTGGGTTATTTTGTTAGGAACTAGGGCACTAAACACGTGAAAGCGCAGTGGAAAACATCTAGTTCTTTTCCTGAAGATCCATGCGAAAGGAAACCATATACTAAGTACTAATTCTTCTACATGAGAAAGTTTTACCTTTGCTGCGTGCCCTTCACAATTCCGATAGAAACGTTTCTTTAAATGCGGATCTCAGTGCGATCAGTATGTCTGCGCCTCTACGATATCCACACGAACACGTTCTCCGTTTGTCTCACAAACTCACAACTTGGAGAAGAAATAACATTCGTTGTGCTAGCAACTCTACAAGGTTGTTTTTGGGCAAGAGAAGAAAAGGAAGAAGAGCAAAACCAAGAAGAGCACACTCACCCAAAAGGTCACTTCATCTATATAAGGTGACTTCACAAAAGGGTTACTTTATCAAATAGGTTACTTCACCAAAAAGGTTACTTTACCAAAAAGGTTACTTCACCTAAATTATTACTTTACCAAAAAGGTTACTTCACCTAAAGGTTACTTTTACAAATGACTTTTGTATTTATCCAATGAATACGAAATACTTTTATCTCTTGATCTTCCTTTTGATTAATGATATATTAATCTCTATTAATATTCATTAATCTTAATGGGTTGGATTTAGAATATTGGATTAACCATTAACCCAATAAGCCATTAACCCAATAAACCAATGAGTCTAACCCATTACTCAATAAGTCTAATCCGAATTCATTCGAGTCTAACTCAATGTGTATAATTTGGATTAAACTTAACCCCATAATCCATCTCCAAGTCAACATGTTCTTTGTGTGTGACCCAATAGGCTCTCGTAACATTGACAATGTATCTAAAACTATTTAGATACAGAAGCAATGAGTGGCATCTAGCAAGGCATCATTGCTACCCAAGTGATGAAAAGGTCAAGATCCGACCTAATCTGTCCGTGGCTATTATCTTGTATGACTTGGTCCCTCTATCCTTGATATCTAGGTTTATCAATGAGGCAAAGACTGTATCATCCTCTGATCAACCTTTGTGTTTCTTGATCTCTAAGTAGACACACTCAATAAAATAAGTTCAATATCTCATATTGACTCATTTACGCATGGTCATGCTTTCTTGTGTCCTACTAATCAAGGGGCCCACAGATATCGCTTCCGTCATATGGAAGGGATAGACCCCATCTACATCACTCACATCCCTCCGTATAATTCATTGCATACCTAGTGATCGACTTTATTGTCCACCTTGTTACAGGCGACGTTTGTCGATACCAAAGTACAAAACTCCTTATGTAGGGAACCATAGTGACTTCAGGTCAAAGGATTATTCATACCAATAGTCACATGAAAATGTTTATGACACTCATATAACGATCCATGAAACATTCTCATGGCGGGTCATTCAATATATATTCTCTAATATATACCCATGTGTCAACCTGATATCTCATATCCATGACTTGTGAGATCAAGTCATCCGTTGACCTACATGCTAGTCTCAACGCATTAATATTGTCCTTTGTATATTAATGTTTGACTAGGAATAGTTAAGAGTAGTGTTCTCTATAATATCTCACTATCAATTCAACCAATTGATATATTATAGATAAGAACCTACTATTCAAGGACATTATTATACCTATTCAATTGGCACTGAACTGAAATAAATATAATAACCAACTTTACCTTTTATTAATAATGATATATGATACAATAATGTGCCCTTTACAATCATCTCATAATTGGTACTAGAGCTAATACTAACAATCTCCCACTAGCACTAGTGTCAATCACTAAGATATCGAATACCCATGGACCTAGTGTGACCATCATGCTTTCTCTGTGCCGAAGCTGTTGGGTTTTTCAGGCCGCAAAAACCGCTTTTTGCGTTGCGGAAACCCCGAAACTCATGCCACGGATCCGTGCAAAGTTTATAAAATTTCAAAAAACTTCATGTACGAGTTTCTAACCTAGATCTACACTAGATCTACAAGGAAGAAAAGAAATTTACCCTTGATGCGAAGCCCTTCGCGTATCCCGCTCGTCCAAAGTTCGCCGGATCTCTAGAGTATCAAAATAGACACTCCTCTATGTGTATCCACACAAGCAAGAGATGGGGAAAACAACTAAAAGGTGTGCTAGCACCCTTAGAAGTTTCGGCCAAGGAGGTGGAGGAGAGGGAGACGATGAGAGCTTGAGAGGAGGAAGAAGATGGAGTTACAAAACAAAATTGAAACTCCACAAGCACTAAAAGTGGTCGGCCACTTTTCATGAGGGGTTATATACTCCATGAAATTTCAAGAGTCAAAAACTCTTGATCTCCCTCATGAGGTGGCACACACATGTGCTAGCCTTGATGATGTGGCACATCACCATTAGCCACTTAATGTCAACTCACCAATGAGGTGGCAAATGGTCAAGTCAAACTTGACCCTTCATCTTCCTCTCAAGTCAAATCAAACTTGACCACATCTCTCCCTTGGTTGATCTAATCTAACCATTGGTTCAAGTCAATTTAATTTAATGAATCTCTATTCATTGAATTAGATTAATTAAATGAGTCTAAATCCAAATTAGACTCACTTAACACATGAACCAAATTGAGTCCAACTCAATTAGCTCAATTTGAATTACTCTTAATCCAATTTGGTTCATCACATGGACCTAATCCTTTAGGTTCATCAAATGAACATAATCTCCATCGAATTGCCCTTTGTGTGTGACCCTATAGGTTCTTATAACGTTGGCAATGCTCCTAAATCCATTTAGAATCATAAGTAATGAGCGGTATCTAGCAACACATCATTACTACCCAAGTTATAAGAATGTTGAGATCCAACATCACCTTGTGACTACTAATTGTGACTCTTCACAATATATGACAAGTGCCCTTCTATTCTTGACATCTAGATTGATCAATGTGAGGCATAGACCGTGTCATCCTCTAATCAATCTAAAGCTTGAATCCCAAGTAGACTCACTTAATCAAATGAGCTCAATATCTCATATTGACTCATTTGGGCATGGCCATGCACTTAGTGGTCTCACTCTATCAAGAATATTGATGTCTCTCCCGTCATATAGGAGGGATAGATCCCATCTACATCACTCACATCCCTCCGCATAATTTGTTACATACCCAGTAATCACTTTTATAGTCCACCCAGTTGCGAGTGACGTTTGACGAAGCCAAAGTACGTAACTCTTTATGTAGGGAACCATGGTGACTTCAGGTCAAAGGACTAGTAGTCATACTAATAGCCACATGAGAAAGTATATGACACTCATATAATGATCCATGATACTTTCTCATGGTGGGTCATTCAGTATACATTCTCCAATGCATACCCATGTGTCAACTTGATATCTCTATATCCATGACTTGTGAGATCAAGTCATCGAGTTGACCTACATGCTAGTCTCGTCGCATTAGCATTGTCCCTGAATGTTAATACTTGACTAGGAATGATTAAGAGTAGTGTTCCCTATATCATCTCACTATCGATTCAACCAATTGATTGATATAGGTAAAAACCTTCTACTCAAGGACGCTATTATACTTAGTTATTTGGCACCAATACAAGTAAGTATAATAACCAAAACAAATGCCTTTATTTATATATAGAAGAATATGATACAATGAGTCCATACAAAAATCATCAAATGATTGGCTCTAGGGCTCTAACTAACAAAAGCCTTGGTCAAAGGATCTGCAATGTTAGCATCGGTCGATACTCTGCATATCTTCACATCTCCTCTATCGATAATCTCTCGAATGAGATGGAATCGTCGTAGTATGTGTTTGGATCTCTGATGAGAACGAGGTTCCTTAGCCTGTGCAATAGCCCTATTGTTATCACAATAAAGGTCTATTAGACTCGTTATACTAGGAACAACATCAAGCTCTGCAATGAACTTCCTGATCCAAACAGCCTCCTTTGCTACAGCTGAAGCAGCAATATACTCGGCTTCTGTTGTAGAATCAACGACTGTGTTCTACTTTAAACTCTTCCAGCTCACAGCACCACCATTTAAGCAAAACACATACCCTGACTGCGATCTATAATCATCCTTATCTATTTGGAAGCTAGCATCAGTGTAACCCTTTACAACAAGCTCTTCATCACCTCCAAAGATCATGAAATAATCTAGAGTCCTTCTCAAGTACTTAAGAATATTTTTGACTGCTGTCTAGTGACCTTCACATGGATCTGACTAGTATCTGCTCGTCATGCTTAAAGCATATGAGACATCTGGGAGAGCACAAAGCATAGCGTACATGATAGACCCTATAGCAGATGCATAAGGAATATGATCCATGCGATCCCTTTCTAGCTTAAAAGAGGGGCATTGAGTCTTTGAAAGACTCACACCATGTGATATAGGCAAAAATCCCTTCTTGGAATTTTCCATGGCAAAACGTTTAAGCACCTTGTCAATGTATGTACTCTGACTTAGGCCAAGCAATCTTTTAGATCTATCTCTATAAATCTTAAGGCCTAAAATATAGGCTGCTTCACCTAAGTCTTTCATTGAAAAATAATTCCCAAGCCAAGTCTTCACTGACTGAAGAGTAGGGATATCATTTCCAATGAGTAGTATGTCATCTACATATAATATGAGAAAGATGACTGTGCTCCCACTAACCTTCTTGTAGACACAAGGTTCATCTTCATTCTTAATGAAACCAAAGTTTTGATCGCATCATCGAATTGAAAATTCCAGCTTCCACTACAACAAAATCGCTCATAGACATCAGTGGAACAACAACAGTTTTAAGCAAAAACCGATGTCTTTGAGTATTTTACACCGGTTTTTCCAAAAACCGGTGTCTATGAGCGCAGATTTTCGCTCATAGACATCAGTTTTTTTAGCCGATGTCTATGAGCGCCTTTTTTTCATTAATAGACACCGATTTTAACCGCAGTTTTTAAAACCGGTGTCTATGAACCAAAATTCTGGCGGACTTTCTTAGCGCCCTTTCTTTTAGGTTTCTCCTCGCCTTGGATGAAGCAACCAGCCAATTTATCTCCCCAATTTTGAACAATTCGACATGGCGAAATTAGCACTCCTCTTCCTTTGATCCCATTTCTCGCTCCCTCTTCCCCCTTCTTTTATTCCTTTTCATTCCGTCGATCTGTTGGCCAGATGAAGAAAGGCCGAGTTCTGGTGGAGCCGGCGGCGGCAGTAGCGGAGACGCAGTTCCGCGGCGTGCGGAAGCGGCCGTGGGGGCGGTTCGCGACCGAGATCAGGGACCCCTGGAAGAAGGTCAGGGTGTGGCTCGGAACCTTCGACTCGGCCGAGGCTGCCACTCTGGCCTACGACTCCGCCGCTCGCGCGTTCCGTGGTTCCAAGGCCAAGACCAACTTTCCCCTAGCCGCCGCCGCTGCGTCTCCCACCCCTACTCCTGCATTCCGCTGCCCTCCCTCCGCTGACCCAACCCTAGGGTTTTGATAAGATACAAATTGGAATTAATCCGACCCACCTCATTCTACGCACTCATCACCGAGAGGTCCGAGACCTTGCAACAACAGCATCGTCGTCTGCAAATCTCGAAGCGAAGATGAAAATTGTGGCGGCTTATCTCCTGGCTGTCCTCGGCAGCAACCCCAACCCCTCCGCCGATGATATCAGATCCATCCTTGAATCAGGTCGAACTCTCTTCCCTCTCATATTTATCTTGGTTTCATTTCGGTGATCCTTGTTTCTTGCTTGTAGTGGGAGCGGAGGCAGAGGATAAGAGGATCAACCACTTCCTCGCGGAAGTCAAGGGCAAGGACATAACGGAAGTCATCGCTGCCGGCCGGGAGAAGTTCGCTTCCGTGCCCTCAAGTGGCTCTGTGGCTGCCATCGGGGTCGCCGCCCCTGGTAGCGGCGGCGCGGGCGGCGCCCCAGCTGCAGAGGAGCCTAAGAAGGAGGAGAAGGTGGAGGAGAAGGAGGAATCCGACGAGGTGAAACTCCCTGTCTTTCCCTCCCGCAAATTTTCGTTTCCGACATAAATTTGTGGTTTTTTTTCTTTCTCGTTTCCAATTTCTGTTTTTGGAAAACACAAGCTATGGAGATTGGTTTGATTGCTATTTGTTGTAAGTTTTGAAGGTAATGGCAATCTTTTTTATTTTATATACTAGCATATCACTTAAACGGCTACAAGTATGCCACTTTTTCCAAATTTAATAGCACATGGTAAAGTCATATCTTGTGATCAAGGTTCACAAAGCATATACAGAGGCATAAAGTCATGCAGACAAAGACTGAATATTGTTAGTAAAGTGCATAAACTCTCAAGTATTTGGATTAATTAGAGTTGAAGATGTAAGGGGTGGAGGGAAAAAGGAAATCTTTGTTAGTATTAATGATAAGTCGCCATGATGATTACCATTGTTATTGCTAAATTTGTTGATCTCCTATGTTTAACTCATACCTCAAGTATGTAATTAAATGGTTTAATTTCATACTTTTTTGTATTGTTGTGCATATGTAGGATTTTGTTTCTCTGCAGGGAGTTAGGTGAGTGGTTTATAGACACCTAGTTGCATCTCTTATTTTCCTCTACATGTATGCACATTTTTTGACATCGGTTGGCAATTCATGTGTATTTATCTTTATTTTAACATACTTCTAACTTTTAACTATGACCAGTGCTTCTTGAATTATCTTTGAAGGTTTGGAATCTTCAACCCAGCAGTCGTGTATGATCACCTGGGAGAAATTTATTCAGCACTTATTCTGGGAAGCTTAGTGTTCTGCATTTTGTTATACTTGAAAGTGAGCTTCTGTAAATTTCAATCTAGCTTTTCCTATGGTTATTACTGCCCTTTGTTCCTAATTTGAGAGCAAGGAAAGGAGTAGCAACACTAAGCAGTTCAAAGAATTTAACTGCTACGAGAACTGTTTCAATTCAAAAACCATTTGTTTTAAAGGAGAAAAGCAAGTTGTCCTCTGGCCAACCTTCAAAAAATGCTAAGAATGTGACCAAGTAAGGATTTCGATTTTGCAGATATTCTATCATGAATTACCATGACATGTTTTTATCTATAACTGGTGTCCTGGTAGTGTTGCTGCAAAGAATATAACGTCTATTGGAATTGCACAAGAAAATCAAGCTATTAAAAGGCAAAAGCTGGATGATGGAAGATCCAAACAGGTTAATACTTTTGAAATATTTTTTCTAATAACCTTTTTTTACTTGGGACAGTATAATTATTAATATTTCATTTTGATATGGTCATAAATAGATACACAATTTGAAAAATAGAGTTCTACTCCATAAGTCGAGATTGGGTTTAGCTAGTGCTCCTGACGTGCACTCCTCTGGTGCTAAAGTTGGCCAGGGAGAGAAACCATTGCAGCAGGTACATGATAATATGGTCAACTTTATTCTTCTGATAATTAGATGAGTGTTGAAACCATTCAGTAAGACCTTCATTTGCTCATGCATCATCATCTTTAGGATGATGCAGCTTCAGTCAAACAAAGACGGCCTGCACTTACTTTTAATCACTGTTACCTAATCATGGCAGGTTATGTGCCAATGCTTAAACTTTTATTAGCTATATTTGATAGTGAAGGATTTTATCTGTTACTTGTTCCCAGATGTATCACTATTTTTACATATTACAATTATGTTTGCATGGGTGCACTCTATTCTTGCATTTCCATTCTCTGTACTAATGGTTACATGAGATTTCTCCAATCTGCATATAGATTAAACTATATTTGTGTATGTAAGTGTACTTTGTAGAATATGTAGCAGTCTTACTTTCTTCTGGTTGTCTCTTTAACCAATTGATTCTCTTTTGCTTCTTAACTGTGCATGTTTATCCTCAACAAACATTAAAAAAGCACGTCTATTTGCTAAAGTCAAATGTCATAAATTCAATGCAGCCTCATTCATTTTCTTTTTTAGTATAGAAAGTAATATATGCTCTTGATCACAGACTTAAACAGGAAAATCACTCTGTGATTTGTTTTGCTGAATAGTTAAGTCTCAATCATTAGCCAACACCAGGGAGCAGAACTACCCAAGACTAGTAGTTAATGCTCTAGATATTTCCATGGGGAATTGTGCTATAACATGTTTTGGTGTTGAGGGTTTTAGTCGTAAAAGGAGTACCATGAGATCAAATTGCATTGGAAAATGCAATTTCCTTAAAAAAATTAGTTAAATATTTATGTTTGGTACAAATGAATAACCTTATTTGTGACTTCATTAGTATTTTATTTTCAAATGTTTCATTGCCTACTCTATATGTGTTTGTTCGTGATCCAAGATATGTTGACTTAAGAGTTCAGAGGATATTTTCTAACCATATCTACTTGTGGAACCAACTGAATCACAAAAAACCTTCAAGTATTTTTTCCATTATGTGAAATCTTATGAAATGATTTATTTAGAAATCTAAAACACTTGCCCACCAATATTCAATGTTGCCATATATTCACCGTCATGGAAAAAAAATTCTCTCACATCCTTGGTCTCACTGCCAACTATAATACACATATGCATGTACTTCTGTTGCAACAATAGGATTATTTTTACTATGATGATGGGATCTTATATAATATCACATACATGTAAAAACTCTTTAAACATGGCTTAGAATATGATGTCTTTGATTTCGGCAACCACATTCTAGCTTTCATTATAAGGAATACCCAATGAATTGGGATGTCACAAGTCAATTTGAATATGGCGCATTGGAATACTTTCCTGCCTGGTCTCTATTTAAGCTTTTCAAGCTAGTTCTGCAGTTCCATGAACTTTTCAATCTCTAAAGCTCCATTCATGTTAAGTTGTTGGGAAAAGAGCATCTTGACAGAATTGAAATTCTCCTCTTTTTATCAGTAAAGTTTGATTTCTGGCTATACAATAAACACTTGCCTCACACTGCTTGTTCAATTTTCTTGCACGGAGAAGTATATTCACTAATATGAGGTCCTGGCAGAGGAAACCTTAGGTGGAATAGGTTATTCTTTGCTTTTAAATAATTGCCATTAAAACCACATGAAGATCTTACCTCTTGTTGATATTGTTGGACTTCCTTTTGCTCAACCATTTGGTTTGTGCCTTTCTTCATGCTAGTTTTTTCTAGCTATGTGTTGTTATTATGCAAGTTGTATCTCATGTATTAATATCCTTCTATAATGAACAAATGAATTACTTGGCAATGCTTTTCAGCCTAATTTTTCTTATCAATGTAGTTGCAATTTATACAGTTTGTGGACAATTTTTTTTTTCTTGTGCAGGGCATGGAACTATATCCTCGTATCGGCAAAAACTTTGACATCAAGGTTTTTACAAACTGCCGATTTGGTATGATGTCCTGGGCTGTTCTTGCCGTCACATATTGCATCAAATAGGTCAATTTTATCTTTACATCTGTTCTTTGAGCTGTTGATAAATATAGCATATGAGGAAAGCACTAATATGTCAAACAACATCTGGAACAATAAAGAAATTAATTGAGGAAGAAGATGCTGACTTTACAGATGTCTGTATCCCTGGTTTTAAGCTGGGTGATAGTGAGAAATTTTTCTAATTTTCTTAGTTTAAATTGCAAATCCTTCAGATGTCAGCCTACACTTTTTTTTAACTGCTATGGGTTCCTGTAGATATTACTTACTTGGGGTTAAAAGGCCAATTGATCTTAGTTTTGCCCATCAATGCCTCAGCTTCACGTCCAATTTGTTAAAAGAACTTTTGGTGGCTTACAAGAGAGTTACAGTTACCCTAATATTTCCAAATGCAGTGTTTAAAGGTGCGCCTTTATAGTTGGGCGTTGCTCTCATGCGAACCATGCTCCATATGACTGACTGTAGTAACCAATAAAGAACAAATGATCATTTGGGGAGTAGGTATTTATTGCCATCGACTTGTTATCTCAAGCAATTAGGCACCTGGATGTAATGCCTTATGTCAAAGGATGGATTCCCCAAGTCGACCTTAAAAAAACATGAGAAAGACAATAATGACTGAAGGTTGTACAGTTGAGAGATTATTTGAAGCAAAACATGTAGAGTTTTCTAGTTAATTCACCTATGATGCTGATATCTGGATCAAAAGACAAGACAAAAAGGATAAATACACATTAACTCTAACTAGTTTGAGTGTTCAAAAGGAAGCTCTAACTTGTTTTGAGTGTTGAACTAAGGAGGCAGCTGCCTTCTTGCCGCATTCCTTGCTGCTGTGGTTGGTAGCAGAAATCACAGAAAATAGGGGGCTTAGTGCAGGATATTTAGGATACCAAGATGGCATCAGAGGTAGTACAATAAATAGTATATCTCTTCATCATAGGTAGCTTTGTTCTTCTATGCTTCCTTCACTGGATTTGTTGTGTAGTCATATTTCTTTGTTCAACCATTATCATGCCTAGTAAGTTGTTGTATGATGCTGTCGGTTCTTATCAATCTGTACACTTGAATTAGAAGGAGCAAATTATCTATGTTATATTCTAAGCAGCATATACTAAGTGTCATATATGAAAGTTTTAGATTCTATGTTATATTCGTTATCTTCCCCAACAGCCTTTAAAAACTCAGTATTCTATTTTATTTGATACATGCACACATTTGTTTTAGTTATTTGACATATGGTGGATTTATGTGTTTTTACAGTTTACAAATCTCAAGTACTCCAGAGTTGAAATTGATGAAGTGCGGTTCGAGTGGGCTGAATGCATGCTAGATTACATTTGAGACAGTTGTACCTTGATGTGTTAACAGAATGTTATACTTTGATTTTGATATCTATTAGCTAGCTTTTGATGTAAAAAGAATGTTTGGGTATTTTATGGATATTGTTGTAAGAAGATTATTTATATAATTTGTGAATATTTGTGTATTTTATGGATATTATTGAATGAAGAATATTTGTACAATTTATGAATATTTGTGTATTTTTTTTTGTTATTGTCGGTTTTAAAATCAAATCTGTGCTGTTAAAAAATATACATATTACATCGGTTTTCCACCGATGTAAAACCGGTGTTATAAAGTAATATTACATCGGTCATTTACCGCTGCCAAAACTGGTGTTATTAACATACAATATTACATCGGTTTTACACCGTTGATGAAACGGTGTCGTTAAGTGATACTACACCGGTTAATAACCGATTCGAAGACCGGTGTCGTTAAGTGATACTACACCGGTTTTAACCCGATGTCTAAAATGGCAGACTTTTAACATCGGCTTCATAGACATCGGTCGAAAATCAAATAGACACCGGTGGAAAACCGATGTCTATGAGCGATTTTGTTGTAGTGTTCTAAAAGCTTGCTTTAATCCATATATGGATCTTTGCAACTTACAAACCTTTCCAGCATGCTTTGGATTTACAAAACACTCAGGTTGTGTCATATACACATCCTTGAGTAGATTTCCGTTAAGAAATGTGGGTTTGACATCCATCTGCCAGATCTCATAATCATAGTAAGCTGCAATAGCAAGTAAAATCCGAATGGACTTAAGCATCGTAACTCGTGAAAAAGTTTCATCATAGTCTATACCATGAATTTACTTGAAACCTTTAGCTACCAATCTACCTTTATATGTATGCTTATGCCCATCCATGTCAGTCTTCACTTTGAAGACCCACTTACACCCAATGGGTTTAATCCCTTCAGGTGGATCAACCAAAGTCCATACTTGGTTAGTGTACATGGATTACATTTCGGATCTCATGGCCTCTAGCCATTTCTTAGAATCTTGGCCCTGTACAGCTTCCTGATAAGATGTAGGCTCATCAAGACCAATAAGCTCTACATCACCGTGGTCAGACAAGAGAAATGAATATATCTCAGGTTAACGACGGGTCCTATCAGATTTGCGTAGAGCATGTGCTACTTGAACAGGTTGTTGCTCCATAACTTCTTGTGGTGCTTGTTCAATTTCCATCAAGGCATCAGTGCTAGTTTGTGTATCTTGAATTTCTTCAAGATCGACTTCACTCCCACTAGTCTTTCTAGAAATAAATTTCCTTTCTAGAAAGACACCAGTTCTGACAACGAACACTTTGCCTTTTGTGGGATTATAGAAGTAATATCCCTTTGTTTCCTTAGGATATCCTACAAAATAGCACTTGTTTGATTTGGGTCCAAGTTTATCTGAGACTTGTCGTTGAACGTAAGTATCACAACCTCAAATCTTCATAAAAGACATCTTGGGACTCTTCCCAGTCCATATTGTATATGGTGTCTTTATGACAGCTTTAGATGGAACTCGGTTAAGTGTGAAAGCGGTCGTCTCTAGAGCATGTCCCCAGAAGGAAGTAGGAAGATCTGTATGACTCATCATCGATCGTACCATATCTAATAAATAAGGTGTAATTTCTCCTTTCTGATACACCATTCCATTGTGGTGTTCCAGGTGGAGTGAGTTGAGATATGATCCCACACTCAATGAGACGGTCATGAAACTATTGGCTAAGGTATTCCCCACCTCGATCTGATTGAAGCATTTTAATACTCTTACCAAGTTAGTTTTGTACTTCATTCTTGAATTCTTTAAACTTTTCAAAGGATTCTGACTTGTGTCTCATCAGATACACATAGCCGTATCTACTGAAATCATCAGTGAAGATAATAAAGTAATAATAGCCTCCTCTAGTAGCTATTCTGAAAGGCCCACATACATCTGTATGTATGAGTCCTAACAGATCATTAGCCCTAGCCCTTTCTCTATGTCCACTAAATGGAGTCTTTGTCATCTTGCCTCGAAGACAAGATTCGCATGCCTCATATGATTCAAAATCAAATGAGTCCAGAAGTTCATCCTTATGGAGTTGGGATATGCGACTCTCATTTATGTGTCCTAGGCGGCAATGCCAGAGATATGTTTGGTTCAAATCATTATACTTGAACCGTTTGGTATTTATGTTATAGATTGGGTTTTCGAAGTCTAGAACATAGTCCATTCACGAGATGTGCACTACAATAGAACATTTCATTGAAATAAATGGAACAAGATTTGTCCTTTATTATAAATGAGAATCCTTTCTTGTCCAAACAAGAAACAGAGATGATGTTCTTAGTCAAGGCAGACACATAACAACACTCTTCAAGTTCTAAAACAAGCCCAGTGGGCAAAGATAAGGAATATGTTCCTACAGCTATAGCAGCAACTCTTGCACCATTGCCTACTCGTAGGTCCACTTCGCCCTTTGTCAAAGATCTACTATTTCTTAGCCTCTGCACATTAGTACAAATGTGAGATGCACACCCGATATCTAATACCCATGAAGAAGAAATAGATAGATTGACTTTTATAACATTTATACCTGAGGCAGAAGTCTCACTTTTCTTCCGTTTCACTTCCTCTAGGTACAATTGTAGTTCCGCTTCCAGTGTCCTTTTTCACCACAGTTAAAGCAGGTTCCTTCCTTAGCTACCCCGCCTTTAGGTTTCAGTGCATGAGTCTTGCCTTTGCCTTTGGTTTGGGTCTTACCTTTACCTTTAGGCTTCCACTTGCCTTTTCCCTTTGGCACCATCAAAATGGTACTAGGCTTTACCTTCTTAAGGTTGAGTTCAGCAGTTCTTAACATGTTCAACATCTCAGGAAATGGCTTGTCAATTTCATTCATGTTATATAATTTGTGACAAATTGACTATAGTTTTCAGGCAATGATTGCAAAATAAGGTCAGTGGCCAATTCTTAGCCTAGTGGAAATCCTAATCGTTTTAGGTTCTCCACATACTCGATCATTTTGAGCATATAAGACCTTACGGGACTTCCTTCTTGCATTCTACATTGAAATAGAGCCTTGGAGATCTCAAATCTCTCATGCCTTGCTTGTCCTTGATATAGTTGTCTAAGATGTTCAACCATGTCATAAGCATCCATGTTCTCATGTTGCTTCTAAAGCTCAGAATTCATGGTGGCGAGCATAAGGCATAATACATCTAATGCATCATCGTGATGCTTCTTGTAAGCATCCTTATCAGCTCTAGTAGCAGTCGTGGGGGGGTGCTTCAGGAATGAGCTGCTCTAGGACGTACAGTTTTCTTTCTTGTTTGAGAACTATTCTAAGGTTTCTATACCAGTCCAGGAAGTTAGCTCCATTGAGCTTGTCCTTATCAAGGACAGATCACAGAGAGAGAGTATTTGACGTATTTGATGACATGGTGAACTACAACAATAAAATGGAGAAATAAGTATCATATTTTGATCATTTAACTAGGACTTTAATTAAATGATTCTTCCACTAAATTGTAAAGATTTGGTAGAAGCAAGTCATAGATGTGGTTTTACCCACACGACCAGCTTCAAATCCAATTGCGATAACATTCATGTGGGACAAGATCCATATTATACCTCATCTTGAGTTAGCTTTGGCTAATCACCCAAGACTTAGTATAACTTAGGTAGGCAACGTGTACCAATTGAACAAGATCATATTATACCTTTTCTTGAGCTTGTTGTGGCTAATCGTCCAAGATTTGTATAACTTAGGTAGACAACGTTTACCAATTACATCCTATGCAACTCTTGTATCATTAGGTGAACGAGACTATTTGTTCATTTGCCCATCTTATGAAATCCACATTATAACACATCTTGAGTTAGCTTTGACTAATCACCCAAGACTAGTATAATTGAATTACATTGTATGGGATATGCCTCTAAGTTCTCAACTTAGTTAAGTTACACCCAAAGTTTAGTAGTCGGATATCACAATTGTCTTGTCGCACTTTAGCAAGATAAATCGAGTCACTTTGCTTTGGCAAAACCTGACCACAATTGATCGAGCTAGTAGTGAGTAATAAAATTTGGTAGACATATTTAAAAAGACCTAATCATGATTAAACTACACATGCATCACATAGTATATCATGGCACACATCACATATATGCATAAAATAAATGTGACATGGTTATGACCCCATTATCTATGATCCTCTCAAGCCAATGAGAAGATCGAAAAGTCAACCTAGGCAAAAGCATCTTCTCCAAGTGCTTCAAAAGCTTCTTCTCCAAGTGCCTCCTTGGTCGTCATGTGTTGTTGTCCTTCTCCCTTTTCACCATCGTCAAGTAGACTTATTCTTCTCTAATTTGTACATTACAAAATCTAAAGAAAACTCGAGTTACATTCGAGTGTAGTCTAAATTTACAACTAGAATAAAAGAGGAGAGGCACGACACGGAGACCGTATTATGAATTACAACATACACATCCAATCATCGGGGTTTAAGGGTCATAACCATGCACCATGTCATATAACATTCTCAATCTATTATGACAAAATTTACTATGATTTAAACAACTAATTATGAGCCACAATGCCATGATGGTTTCGCTAAAAACCTCTTGGCCGAAACTTGCTCATAATCATGCAAATCATAATAAACATGTCATGCAATTTCTATATCACATATGAAATTCTACTACAACTTAGTATATGCCTTCACAAGTGGCACTGATACCACTATTAGGAACTAGGTCGCTAAACACGCGAAAGCGCAGCAGAAAACATCTAGTTCCTTTCCAGAAGATCCATGCGAAAGGAAATCATATACTAAGTACTAATTCTTCTACATGAGAAAGTTATACCTTTGCTGCGTGCCCTTCGCAATCCCGACAACAACGTTTCTTTAAATGCGGATCTCAGCACGATCAGTACGTCCGCACCTCTACGGTATCCACACGAACACGTTCTCCGTCTATATCACAAACTCACAACTTGGAGAAGAAACAACCTTCGTTGTGCTAGCAACTCTACAAGGCTGTTTTTGGCCAAGAGAAGAAAAGTAAGAAGAGCAAAACCAAGAAGAGCACACTCACCCAAAAGGTCACTTCATCTATATAAGATGACTTCACAAAAGGGTTACTTTACCAAATAGGTTGCTTCACCAAAAAGATTACTTTACCAAAAAGGTTACTTCACCTAAAATGTTACTTTACCAAAAAGGTTACTTCACCTAAAGGTTATTTTTACAAATGGCTTTTGTATTCATCCAATGAATACGAAATACTTTTGTCTATTGATCTTCCTTTTGATTAATGATATATTAATCTCTATTAATATTCATTAATCTTAATGGGTTAGATTTAGAATATTGGAATAACCATTAACCCAATAAGTCATTAACCCAATAAACCAATGAGTCTAACCCATTACTCAATAAGTTTAATCCGAATTCATTCGAGTCTAACTCAATGTGTATAATTTGGATTAAACTTAACCCCATAATCCATCTCCAAGTCAACGTGTTCTTTGTGTGTGACCCAATAGACTCTCGTAATGTTGGCAATATATCTAAAACCATTTAGATACATAAGCAATGAGTGACATCTAGCAAGGCATCATTACTACCCAAGTGACGAGAAGGTCAAGATCAGACCTAACCTGTCCGTGGCTATTATCTTGTATGACTTGGTCCCTCTATCCTTGATATCTAGGTTGATCAATGAGGCATAGACCGTGTCATCCTCTTATCAACCTTTGTGTTTCTTGATCTCTAAGTAGACACACTCAATAAAATAAGCTCAATATCTCATATTGACTCATTTACGCATGACCATGCTTTCTTATATCCTACTAATCAAGGGGCCCACAGATATCGCTTCCGTCATATGGAAGGGATAGACCCCATCTACATCACTCACATCCCTCGACATAATTCATTGCATACCCAGTGATCGACTTTATTGTCCACCTTGTTACAAGTGACGTTTGCCGATACCAAAGTACACAACTCCTTATTTAGGGAACCGCAGTGACTTCAGGTCAAAGGACTATTCATACCAATAGTCACATGAGAATGTTTATGACACTCATATAATGATCCATGAAATATTCTCATGGCGGGTCATTCAGTATATATTATTTAATATATACCCATGTGTCAACCTGATATCTCATATCCATGACTTGTAAGATCAAGTCATTCATTGACCTACATGCTAGTCTCAACGCATTAATATTGTCCTTTGTATATTAATACTTGACTAGGAATAGTTAAGAGTAGTGTTCTATATAATATCTCACTATCAATTCAACCAATTGATATATTGTAGATAAGAACCTACTACTCAAGGACATTATTATAATTATTCAATTGGCACTGAACTGAAATAAATATAATAACCAACTTTACCTTTTATTAATAATGATATATGATACAATAATATGCCCTTTACAATCATCTCATAATTGGTACTAGGGCTAATACTAACAGATTTCTCCGGCGATACTCCAAACCTCGTCGACTGTCTTCTCCGACGGTCTTCTCTTGCACCGAGTGCTCTTTTTTCTTTCCTCTCCCACTACCGCTCTCCTCCTCTCAGCGAACGGGGCTCACGGTCACTGTCTTCTTCATCTCCTCGTCGCAGAACTTATGATGCGGAATCCAAACCCTAAGTAACTCCTACACTTTTTCCTTTACTTTCTCTCTAAACTTTGCTTCTATAATCTGAGTGTTGCT
Source organism: Zingiber officinale (assembly GCF_018446385.1). Classification (NCBI taxonomy): domain Eukaryota; kingdom Viridiplantae; phylum Streptophyta; class Magnoliopsida; order Zingiberales; family Zingiberaceae; genus Zingiber; species Zingiber officinale. The sequence goes on from NC_055987.1 coordinate 115,763,167, forward strand.
AATCTTACTGTGTTTTTGGCGCATTTCATTCATGCATCATATGCACGACATTGCATTCTTTGGATTGTGTTATCTGTGGCCTTGTGCATTTCGTTTCCCTCCTCATATTTTAGGAAGAAACAAAAGGTCAGTGAGTCGGGTGAGGGTTCGTCTTGGCAACAGTCCAACCCTCAACCTCCCACTGATAAGCATTTTCTGAATGTTGCCTTGTAGCAAGATTTTAATCGAAACACCTTCAAACTGATCCCTCCTCCGTCCATCGATCATAAATTTTATCATGATTCCTTCTTTAAAGTATTTTCCCTAATTAAACATTACCAACTTTCTTCCATTGTCTATTGTGAAAGAAGTGTAAATCCTGGACTTGTATCCGAGTTCTATAATAACTTGCATACATCAGATGGTATTCTTTACCGTACTCGTGTCGCCAAGCGCAACTTGGATTTTTCTTATCCGGTTCTTCAATAAGTTTTGGGGTGTTGACCATCGACGAATGAGTTCATGTTTTACCCTAGCCTACCTAATCTCTTGCCTTCGCCATTCGAGCATATCACCATTGATTCCATGCATCAGAGTTTTTTTTGGTCGTCCCCGTCCAGATGGTCCAAATGTGCATATCACCGCTTTCTCCTCCCTTGAATTATCTGCCAGGGGCAATGTCTTATTCAAAATAGTTATTAACTGTCTTTGCCTATCATCTCCCGTGCCTTAGCCCTCATCAGACCCTCTCACATGTTTTTATTGTACATCATGCGACACCGCCTTGATGTCAACATTGCTTTGAACATCTTTCACTGCATCATCCATTTCACTCAGCCTATGTAGCAGATAGTTCATATGTCTTTTAGCAACATCATTACCGACTGGTTAGAGTCCATGCATATAGATGTATCCCGAGGGAAGCTAGAGTATATGAAAGTTTCGTATTCCTGAATCTCTGCACGGTCCTTCACCAAGACTAGTATTGAGGCTGGGTTGGATGGCGTACGATGGATTGACCAGCGTGCCCTTGGTCATGGACCGCCAGATCGACCTCGAGGGGGGGGGGGCAGGACAGGAGACAGCTCCGGAGGCTGCTGATCCTGAGGCGGATGTTGAGGCACTTGCTTCTCCGGGTCCTGTTGTGGATGCTCAGATTAAAACACTTGTGGAGACCATTGACACTCGCTTTGAGGAGTTGTCCATGGCTATTGCTGAGATGCGCGCCAAGGTTGCCACTTTGAGGATGAGCGTTGAGTCTCTGACCGAGCTAGTGCGATCTTGGATATCAAGTCACTCTCCTCCGCCTGCCCCTCTAACAGGTGATGTACCACCTGTTTTTGATACTTCCAAAAGTCTTGCTGATGCTGCTGATCCTCTTGAGGGTGACATGATTGAGTTTATTGTTTCGTTATGACTTATAGTTTCCCTTCCTGTATGGATAGTTTTTTTTTGTTTGACTTTTAGTCTATGGTGTGCCTCTTAGACACTATTTCGTGTGTTGTATCTATGATATGACTTCTTATTGGAATATGTTTTGTGGCATTAGTGTTTTTAGTTCTGTTATCATAGTGTTTGGTTTGTATAATACATGGGGAGCATACCCTATTGTATTTTTGTTTAGGGGGAGTACCCCTCGAGTATATTGTGTTTGCTTAATGCACCCATTGAGGGGGAGTGTTTCTAATTTCTTTTTGATATTTGGCAAAGGGGGAGATATAAGTTGAAGTTTATGCTTAATTAAAATGAAACTCATGCTTAGTTATATATGTATTGTTATTATTGCTTATGCTTAATTTAGATGAATTTCATGCGTAGTTCATGATAATATGTGGTTTGCTATTACTATTTACCATTTCATTGTTATTATGGTGTGTCGCAAATTAGCCTAAACTTAAATAGATTGTCAAACATCAAAAAGGGGGAGATTGTTCGTGCAATCATGTCATGAAAGTTTCAATGTGTTGACAATTATTTAAGTTTAGGTTAATACGTTGGATCTAACATGTATTGTGAGTTTGTAGAAGAAGTCCTTGTAGGACGGAAGACCGGATGTAAGGAAAGAGAAGTCTAAGAAGGTCGAGAACTAGATTCTTGGCAAAAGAAGTCCTTGTAGGTCAGAATACTGGATGTAAGGTAAGAGAAATCCAAGAAGGTCAAGGACCGGATTCTTGGCAAGAGAAGCCCTTGCAGGTCAGAAGACTGGATGCAAGTCAAGAAAGTCCAGAGGAACAGACATTCATCTGGCACGAGGTATTTATTAAAAGAAATATGTATTAATCCACTTGCTATTAATCGAGAAACTAACAATCAATTGGTAAATCGATTGAGACGCACGACTGTGAAACAGATCTTTCCTGGATCGATCAGCCGATCGATTGGAGTAAACCAATCGATCAGGCGATCGATCGGAGAAGCTTCTGCGTGAAGCACAGAACGCTCCTGGATCGATCAACTGATCGATTAGAGTAAACCAATCGATCGGCCGATCGATTGGTGAAGCTTCTATGCGAGGCACAGAACGCTCCTGGATCGATCAACCAATCGATTGGAGTAAACCAATCGATCGACCAATCGATTGGTGAAGCTTCTGCGCGAAGCACAGAATGCTCCTGGATCGATTAGCCGATCGATTGGAGGTATCCAATCGACCGACCGATCAATTCATAGAGGCTCTGTGTTTCTACGCTAGAGCATAGCACGTCTGAATCGATTCGTTGATCGATTGATAAATTCAATCGATTGAGAATAATGTCCCAATCGATTGAGGTTCGAACCAAATGATCTACACCGTTGATCTTGACGTGATGACACTTAACGGATACTTTTGAATCGATTGAAAGACAAAGCCAATCGATTCACGACAATGAGCATGTGAAAAATGGCTATATTTGAAGACATTTAAAAAGTTGGAAAAGATGAAACGAAGCTCTCACCGAAAAATACATTGTTCTATTGCTCTCAAGTGCTCAAGATCTCAAAAGTGCTCAAGTTCAAGCTCTCTTCTCCATATTTTGATGTTGTACTCTGTAAAGAAGAAGGTATTCTAAGTTTGTAATCATCCTCTTCTTTGTTCTTATAGTGGTTGTGATCTTTTTCTTTTGGAGATAGAGAGTTGTAAATTTTGTAAGATTTCTTCACCTTCAGTGTAATTCCGAGAAGGAGAAATTCTATATCGGAAGAGTGACAATGATATAGATCTTTATATTAATCACCTCCTTGAGAAGATAAATACTAAGTAAATATAAAAATTAACATTACTTTCAAATTTTCATTGTGCACAATCAAATTAATAAAGAAAATAAAATAAATTATTCATCCTTTCTAACTCAATCGGTCCTAAGAATCTCACGGAGAAAAGGTCAACCTGTGGATAAGGATATTGACATCCAATCAGTCTTAATGAATGTGCAGTTTTGGACTTTAATACATTCGATTGTCAACTAGGAACAAATACCGATGCCACGTGGAGAATTTGGATGGGTTGGGTGAGATGGCCGATGAGTGCGCAAGCCCCATGATCATTTGGTTTGAGGCACGGTAGAAGAAACATTGAACGATTCCAAAATTAGTTTAAAAAAAATAGATATGACATAAGCACGTGGATCACGGGAAATGATATACAAAAGATTTATATACTCAAGTGTATTGTTTTTTTTTATTAAAATAGTTAGAAGAGTAATTTTTTATTATAATTAAAATAATATTTTATTTTATCCAATCGTACGCACGGCTTGACTGCGTGACCTTTAGTGAACTTGGCCAAGCGGTTAGACCTTATAGCTAGGGATGGAATCAGAAATTATATATTGAGAGAGTGAAATGTATATGTTTAGGTTGAGGGGAGGTGACTATATCGTTATCTCTTATTTGCCTCTATGTCATCCCATATTTGTAGATCATACACTTCTTATATTTAAAAATTGAGCCGCCATCGTCCCTCCTTTGGCTCCGTCCCTGCTTGTAGCCACTCTAATAGTCAAGGCCGTCGCATGAACAGATCGAGTAGTCAGGTGGTCCTATATATAGTTATCATGTTCCGAGTATATACTTGTCCGTAAGATCGTACAATACTCTTAGTGATAATATAGGAAATAATCGATATAGAACCAATTAAAATTAACACAAATACCAATATAATATAAAATTATTACGTTTTAAATGTAAATGCATGTACATATGAACATACTAATCTAAACAAGATAAAAATTATATTATAATAACAAAAAAACTAAAAGATTCAATAAGCGAAGAAAATCATAAATAGAGGAAGTGGAAAATAAACCAAATAACTCAAAAAAAAAGAATCCAATAAATGAGATCGACAGTTAAAACCTCTGTGTGATATAACACATCCTCTACCTACTAACTTAAAAATAAAAAAAAAATAAGGGATAGTGAGTACAACGACTCAGCGGGTATAAGAAAAATACTGCATGATATTAAGTGTAAGGAAATCAAAAGAAGCAGTCTTAAATAATAATACTTACTACAAAAGTAAGAGCGTCAATATATGCATTTGCTAATAAAAACACAAACAACAACATAGTCCTCCACTAACCTGCACAACTAGGTATAACTAATAAACTGAGAGTACATATAATACATCCAAAAACTTGAACAAACAAATAACAAGCATGTAACATACACCGGCTCTTGGAGAAATACTCTACCACAGATGGGTCTTGTGGACAGTCAGGGTAAGTAAATAGTCACTATTTACGAGAGAAATACTTTGCTACGGACGAGTCTCGTGTGTAGACAAGATATATATATCGGTAGCTATCTAGTTACTAATTGCGGGATAAACTCTCTACCATAGACGGGTCCCATGGGCATTTTAGATATATAAGTCGCCACTGTTTGTGGGAGAAACTTTCTACCACAGATGGGTCCTATGGGCAATCCAGATATATAAGTAGTGACTGTCTGCGGGAGAAACACTCTACCATGGACTTGTCCTGTGGGCATTCAAGGTAATTAAATAGTTACTGTTTACGAGAGAAACGCTCTACCACGGACGAGTCTCCTGGCCAGACAGGATATATATCGGTAGCTATCTAGCAACAGTCTGCAGAAGAAACTCTTCACTATGGACGGGTCCCATGGACAATCCAAATATTTAAGTAGCCACTATTTATGAGAGAAACACTCTATCACAGACAGATCCCGTGGGCAAACAGGGTGAGTTGGTAGCTAACTAGCTATTGACTGTGGTCAAAACACGAACAGATCCCGTGGGCAGCCAAAATATGTAATACCTACAAAAGCAATAGTAACAAGTAGTCACAATCACATCTAATAGTAAAGCTCTATTAGCTATACCATGGTACAATAATATCATACATATGTAAACAATCTAAGTATGAAAAACAATGAGACTGCATAGATATTAGTATAGACAAAAATAAGAGTAAGCAAATAAATATCAAACTCAAGAAGTAAATAGAATAGAGTCAAAGTAAGCAAGTAAATACTACCTAAGAAACATAAATGAAAGGAAATAATACACTAAGATCAAAATATAGAACTATCCACTTCAAATTATAGAATGTCCTAGCTGTCTTCAAGTTCGAGACTCTCCCTCTTGATCAAATTTACAAGTACCATATACGAAGAGAAATCTAAGCTCAGTTAATTAACTTATTGATTAATTCAATTATTCCCTATCTGATTAGTAATTAAATAACTATTAAATTAATTAACAGATCAATTAATTGATATTTAATCAATTATTAATCTGATTAATAACTCAATTAATTAATTAAAGCCAATTAACTCTTAATTAAAACTCGTAGCTTAATTAGTAAATGAATACATTATCAAGTAAACGAATTAATAATTTTAATTAATCAATTAAACTTATTAATTATTTAATTAAAAAGTTTAACCCTTCAAATTATCCATAATTACAGATTAAATCAAACAATAATTAATAAACTAATTAATACATCATTTAACCCATAACTAAATTATAACTAATTCATTAAACCGAATAATCAATTAATCCTACATTAAATGATTAAATATACTGATTAATATTTGATAAATCTATTGAACTAATTAAATAAAATAATTTAACCATATGATTAATATTAATCAATAACCATTAATTAAACTTCAAATTACTCTCATTACCTTAATCCCTCCCCCTTCCTTCTTCTGCGCTGATGGCATAGTGGACGTCGGTCGGCATTGTTCCAGAGACGGCAGCCGAGTTGCCGCGACAGGGCGAGTGCGTGCAAGGGAATAGGGTCGGTAGGAATATCAACAGGGGCGGCGCCATGGCTATTCATGGCAGGTGGCGGGACGCACAGAGTCGGCGACGAGCACTTCGGGCAGTAGCGGCCTCTGGGGCGACGGCTTGAAACTGGAAGGCAAACGTCAAAGGAGCAATTGATGCAGACAGCCGTGTGTCATGTGCGCATGGCATGGGCAGGCGGTGGTAGTTGGCTTCGAATCAGAGATGGGAAAGAGGGGGAAGCGGCACCGTGCTGCTGTTTGGAGCCGGCGACGGAGTCGGGGAAGAAGACCACAATAAGGAGGTGGCGCCTAGGAGACGGGCGACAACGAGCATAGGGCCAAAGCCGCATGCGTGTGTCCCAGGCACGGTGAAGGAGAAAGATGATAACTTATGTTTTAGAAAAAAAATTTAGAAAAATTAATTTAATCAATTTCCAATTAAATAGGATTATCTAAACGGTCTCCCCCTAACTATAATGGATTTATTCTATTAAAATATCTAAAAATTTGTTTAAAATTACAAATTTTTTTAATAAATTTTATATATTCATATAAATTTGTTTTCTTATTAATTATCAATTATTTTATTATTATTTTCTTAAATAAATATGATCAAATTTTAATATATATAGTATTACAAACCGATGCGAATGTTAATGAGTGGATTTTATATTGAAAACTTATAAAATTAAGAAAATAAATTTTAGATGTAAAGAATAAAAATGAATAAATAGATGCTAAGATCATAAATAATCAATGTTAATGTTAAAATGAATATAAATATATATTAATAAAAAAGAGATGTTAAGTGACATATATTAACATTCAAATTAATATGATGCCCTAACAATAGTTGTCAGTCGATCACATGAAATAATTTTTTTATATTTTTTATTTTTTTTAATAATAATGATATTTTGGAAAAGAAATACACTTTTGAAAATATAAAATCATGATGGACCTTTTAAGAAATTTCAAAATCAAAGTGCCCTTATGAAAAACTATTTTGAAAAAAGGTTACGCAAAGAGGGCGGCAATACCTCTTAACCTCTAATGTGGAAGAAGAGGAAGAGAGAAAGAGATCATATAGAGAAATAAGACAAAGACGCACAAGAAAGAGCAAATACGAGGAAGAAGAAGAAAAAGAGTTACCATGATTTGACTGTGTGCATACTTCACAAAACGACTAAAACTTTATTAGAAATCTTTCTAACACAAAAGAGTCTCCATCATAATAATGATGATATAACCAATGATTACAATGATCCCTATAAATAATGTTCAAATCCTAATATGCCAAAATAGACTCCAAAAAATCATAGCAGAATTTTAATACGAAAAACTGTAATAGAATTTTATTACGAAAAATCTTAATAGAATTCTATTATGAAAAATTATAACAGAATTTTCATCATTTTTTTTTTCATTCGTGATGTCTCTCACATTAGCCTTCACTCAAATATGAGTCATCTGTCAACAATCTCCACCTTGATGAATATTCATCCCTTCGAAGAACATGAGTATCTGAGCAAAACTCCACTTGAATCTCTGGGTTTAGGCTTTCTTCCTCTAACATCTAGATATATGGATCAAGTTCTATCAATGCTTAAACTTCTCTACAGTCACTAGCTTTGTAAACATGCCTGCAGCATTGTCTACAGTGTAAACCTTCTCAAGTTGAATTTCTCCAAAGGCAATAAGCTCTCTAATCTTGTGAAACCTCACATTAATGTGCTTAGTTCTTGCATGATACACCTGATTTTTTTTACCAAATATATAACACTCTGACTATCTCAAAGCAACTTGACTCTACCTTCCTGATCACCTAGTTCTCTGACCAACCCTGTAAGCTATAAAGTTTCCTTTGCTGCTTTAGCTACTGCAATGTACTCTGACTCTGTAGTGGATAATGCAACCATAGATTGTATCATAGATTTCTAATAGATATGTTCTCCCACCACAGTGAACACGTATCCTGTAGTAGACCTTCTGTCATATAAATCTTCGCCACAGTCTGCATCCACATACCCAACAACTAAAAGATCTTCCGGTTATCTACTGAACATGATATCATAATCAGTTGTATTCCTCAAGTATCTAAAAATTCACTTCACTGCATCCTAATACGGTCGACCAAGATTTGGGTGTGTTGGTGCAATCTTCTTTGGGTCAAGGTTGACCAGGTTGAATAATTGAGTTTAGGTTATCTCAAGCTTAAGTTTTGATGTTTGGACAATATATGTAAATAGAAACTCAAGTAGGTCAAGGTTGACCAGAGATTTGACTGGAAAAGTCCTAAGTGGAAGTTAGGCAAGCGAGAAGTTATAATTAGAGGTTAGGTAAATGGAAGTTCTAGTGGGACTAGGCAAACCTAGTTGGGAACTAGGTTAAGTCCAAGGTGTGTTAGTTAGAAACTAAACACTTGACATAAGGGAAGTCCTAATGGAACTAGACAAACCTAATTTGGAAATAGGTTAAGTCCAAGGCGAGTTATCTAGGAGCTAAACACTTGGCACAAGGGAAGTTCTAGTGAGACGAGACAAACCTGGTTGGGAACTAGGTTAAGTCTAAGCTGGGAGCTAAACACTTGGCATGAGAGAAGTCTTAGTTAGGAATTAGGCAAGAAAAAGTCCAAGTTGGTCAATAGTTGACTAGACACTTGGTAAAAAAGTTTTGACAGGTCAATATTGACTTTGTACTAGGTAATGAGAAGTCCCAACAAATCATGGAAGGCTTTAGGTTACGCAAAGGAACCCTAAAACCATGTTTAGGGGATTAGGCATGGACAATCAATTAGCTAATAATTTGACCCAAAACCAATCGATTAAGTATCGATTGGGAATTTTCTTCACGAAATGTAAGGGTTGTAGATCGATTGGGTAATTGATCCAGGCCAAAGCCAGTTTATTGATTGGGAGTTCTTCTTCATGAAACAGAAGGATTCTGGATGGATTAGGCAATCGATCTAGGCTAAAGCCAATTAATCAGGTGATCGATTGGGAGCTATTTTTCATGAAACAAAAAGATTGGGAATCATTGAATCAATTAAGGCCTTGCCGAATAGATAGGTATGACTCACTAATCGATTTGGGGTTTTAAAAATCGTTCTGTAGGTGAACGATCAAATGCTGACATGACAATCGTTTGGGGAAAAGCTGGATCGATTGGTAGCATCGAGTAAACCCTAGAAAAGGTTTTTTGTGAAGTTTTGAATGCTTAACTCAAAATCACTATTCACGCTAGTTCTTGAGGACTTGGAAGAGAAGTGTTGCTGCACTTTCCAAGAAAGTTGTAATCATTTTTTATTTCTTTTGTAACCTAATTTGTATTTCTTGTATTTAAGCTTGTCCAAGACTTCTCTGCCTTCGGATTATTTCCAAGAAAGAGTATGTTCATAATGCAGCTGTGTGCATGGTGTGGATCTTTAGATTAGTCATCTCAAAGAGGTGGAGACCAAGTAAAATGGTGTTAGCATTGCTTTAAGTTTTTCGCCACAGTAAATCATCAATGAAGTGAAAGAAGCTATTCACACCCTCTAGCTCTCATGTGTCATAATAAAGAGAAACTTGCTCACCACACTAATTGTTTGCACCAAATTTGGTCTTATGCAAACTATGACATACATTAGACAACTAATTGCACAGGTACAAGGATCTGAAACTTATCTACAAGCCCTCAGGGCCCCTCAATCCTTGGCCAACATGGCCGGAATACATACAATAAAATAAAAAAATATCCACGCAGTTTATATAGTACAACCTTTGGCTGACAATCACAACCATGCAGTTTAATAAAAAAACCCACACCACTACAACGAAAAATCTTCGCAACGGAAAACATGGGCAGCATACCCGAATCACAATATAAAATCCAAGAGTGCAAACACACACATTACAAGTATATAGTTCACTAATAAGGAAACACAAATCTAAAAAGAGATAACCATCTCGACTCCTAGTGGGGACTAGGGACTAGAACCTCCTGACGACTTCAACCTGAAATAGGAACATAAAGCAATGGTGTGAGTTCAACGACTCAGCGGATATCAAGCTGACATGCATAGTAAAATATAACCAACAGTAATAATCATGTAGTACAGTCTCCTGGACAATAACTGGAAATGCAAAACTGAAAGACAGGAGAATAACTGTACTCACCAGGGCCTCCTATCCTGATATAAAGGTCGTCAGACCAAATCCATCATGTCTCCTATATGCATGTCAATCATATGCAACCACAGAAATGCAGCATCCAATATACAACAATCACAAGTAATAAATGCAATCTATGCATATGATGCAAATGACATGGTCACCCCTGACGTCAGTCAGCCATCTCACATATGATGGTGAGACCAAGTGGGTAGGGGTATGACAACTGTGCACTCTGCCATCACTACTCCTGAGTGACCTAGTAGATAGGATACTGTCGGAGTACACCTATCCTCTTACCCCAAACATAGTTGGGGAGCCTAAGCTCTCATCTCCCTGTATCATAGTCAAGGGGAGGGATCTCTGCCCGCTACATGCTGCAGTCATCGCTACCCATGAGCGGATCAGCGGAGTCCTGACAGAGCAAACTGCACACACCCCTGCCTGATATACCACTAACCCATAAGTGATTGTGTGTGCAGATCCTGTAATTGGCGATGTGCTCAACAACAATAGAGCTGATAATTACTCAAACATACAATCATGAAAGATGGTGCATAATACTACAACATGTAAATCCTGACACCTCCATAATATATACCAAAAGGTAAAGAAATCCAACAAGGATCTAAGTATCATGAAACTGGGTACACATGTCAGACATGTCTAGAAACTAGTCATGTACACAGTAAGACAATGTATGTCACTACTTATATGATCATAAGTACACATGGCAAGAACAAAAGAATATAAGTCTAAATGCATAACAGATAATAACAAACAAAGGCATGCTATAGGTATCAAGTAGTGACATACCAATGGTAGATAAAAACACAACCATTAGTACTAGCTATAAATTACTACAGTCGCTGATTCATGCTATAGGTATCAAGCACCTGATTCCATCTCTGTGGTTTGTTGATCGGGCGACGTCGATCACTGGCACAACTGCCACAGATTCATTGCTTGATTCGATTGATTCCAGTCACTAGCCCCTTTTGTTGCGATGATTTTCGGTTGTAGACTTTGGCATTCATTTCTATGTCGATATATACCTGTGATGTGGGTTCTGTTGGACCCCGTGGTAGTTTTGATGTGATCAACCAAGTTAGTTAGGTCCTGCATTTTGTCTGAACCATGTGTCTGAGTGTGCGGGAACTTAGGAGCGCAGGAAGTCGAGCGGAAGACGCAGCTAGCGAGAAGGACGGCACGGGAAGGGAGTCGACGGGCTCGGTGCGTCCGAAGGACGAGAGAGCTGCGAAAGAGTACTCCAGTGGAGCGAGAAGAACGTGCGCGACGTTCGAGGGACGAGAAGCCGGACGGAAGACTGCTCGAGGAGAAGGCCAGGAACTGGGTTCGGATGAGCCCTATTCCGGATGGCCGCAATCACCCAAGGAGCCGAACCGGAGCAAGTCAACTGGAGTTGACTTGTCAACGGTTCGGTCGACCGAACCCCATGATCGGTCGACCGAACCCCAATCCTCAGAAGACCAACCCCTGGTGACACATCAGAAATCACGTCAGCAAGCCAGCCGTTGGGGGACTGATCGGTCGACCGAACCTCTTGATCGGTCGACCGAACCTCTTGATCGGTCGACTTAACCAACGTTTATCCAGAGACTCAGTCGAGCGTTTTGATCGGGCCAGCGCAGAGGAAGACCGTTGGCCGATCGGTCGACCGAACACAATGATCGGTCGACCGAACCTTAGCTCGATCTACAGAGACTGCACCTGGACGGAAAGATGGGCAGGTACAGCAGGTTCGGTCGACCGAACCTGGGGATCGGTCGACCGATCTCTCTCTAGTCTAACCTGATCCCGAAGATCAGGTTAACAGATAGACTCTAGAACCCCTATATAAAGGGGGTCTCAGGTAGCTATTGATGTACAACGAATCCGAATGAAATAACAACTCTAGTAATCTCTGTTTAAGCAACTACTGTGTTGTCAAAGTGTAAAAGGCTTCTCCGCCTTCTGAGAAGGAGTTTTTCTTACTGCGCTTTTCTTACTGCCCTGGATTAACAGCTCTCTTGGTTGTAACCAGGTTAATTTCTGTCTCCTTTTATTTCTGTAGCTGATTTTATATTGTTGCTTTATTTTAAGAGTTGAAAAGCTTTGAGGAGGGTTATTTTTTTTTTGTAGGCAATTCACCCCCCTCTTGCCGGTCTCCGCTTCGCCTACAAGTGGTATTAGAGCCTGACAGCCTCAGAAGGACTAACCGCCATCTGAAGCACTAAGATCAAGACAATAGCCGGCGCGAACATCCATCCCCCGAAGTTCGACGGAGACTTCGCCACATGGAAGTGAAAAATGGAGGTATTTTTTAAAATATATTTTGATATTCTAATTACAATGAAATATGGTTTTGCAGCGCCGAAAGATAAAGAAGAAAACACGTGGAGCAAGAAGGAGCAAGCTGATTTTGTCACTAATGGAAAGGTTGAGTTTCATCTACTCAGTGTACTACCACCTCAGGAGGTAAATCGGATCGGAAGTTATGACTCTGCGAAAGATCTCTAGGAGAAATTCCTGGAGCTTCACGAAGGTACCTCTGAAGCGAAGCTAGCTAGGCACGACATCCTCCGGAACCAGTTGACGAACCTCCGGATGAACCAAGGCGAGAAGGTAGCGCAGCTCCAAGCAAGGATCAAAGAGCTGATCACGTAACTAACCAATCTTGGAGAAGAGGTAACGAACTGGGACTCTATCCGGTATGCACTCAATTCCTTCCCCAGAACTCCAGAGTTGGCCTCCTTAGTAGATGCATACTACATCTCTAAGGATCTCGAGGTAAGTACTTTAGAACAATTATTTTCCACTTTTGAACTTCATGAATCTCGAGTTTCAGAGCCCAATGGAGTAGAGAAGACCAGTCAGAACATTGCCTTAAAGGCAAAAATGAATAGTTCTGACTCCGAAGCCTCGGTCGACGAATCAGAAGTGGCACTTTTGGTAAGACGCTTCAATAAATTTTTTAATACTAATAAGTTTAGATCGCAGAGGCATCAACAAAAGAAAAGGATAATTCGTTGCTACAAATGCAATGAAGAGGGGCACATCAAGGATGACTGCCCCAAATTGAAGTGCAAGCAAAAGGAGAAGACAAAGACAAAGTACAAGAAACCAAATTCCTCCAAGCACAAAAATCTGAAGGCGACATGGGATGACTCTTCATCCTCTGAGTCAGAAGTCGAAGAATTCTCGGGACTAGCACTGATGGCCAACCATCAGCTAGAAGAAACATCTAGCTCAGAAATGAGCATTGATGAAGGGGGAGGAACATCAGAAGAAGAAAGCAACAGTGAAGGGGGAGCGTCACCAGACCAGGTAAGTAAGGTACGCAATCTAACCTCAACTCAATCTTTTAAATTTATCAAGTCTCTTTCTAGAGAGTTAGATCAATTAGAAAAAGAAAATGTTGAACTAAAGTTGAACCTAGCAAGAGCATGTCCGTTAGAAATGTATGATCATCTAAAATCAGAAAATGATAAATTAAAATTAGAAATTGAAAAATTTAAAACTGATGCATGCTTAGATAGATTTCCAAAATCAAAAGTTAGAATTTATGAAAAATTGAATTGGTACATTAAACAACATCAGGGTCAACTTAGGAAAATTCCTAAAAGTTATATACCCTCTATGTTTTTAAAGAATCCCGTAAGAAGGAACCTTTACTGGGTTCCAAAATCTATACTTGATTAATTTTTTTTTTTAAAAAAATATAAAGCTTACAGTGAGAAAATTAAACTTTGAGTTTCTTTATGGAAGCTTTGTCTAAGGAAGTGATTGTTGCTCCAATAACCAAGAAGGCCTAGTGCCTCGCCACGACCTGGAAGCCGAAATATCGAAATAAAAATGTTTAATTAACCTTCTGATAAAAGTATTAATATTAGAATTAAACAATGCTTTAAAAAGTTTTTAAACATATCCTTAGGAACTCTTTAAATTTTTTTTTCTAGAAAAATTGTTTCTTGAAATTTTAACTTAGAAATTTTCCTTTGGAAATTCTGAAAAATTAATCTTAACTTAGAAAAAAAAATTTTAACACTTAGAAATTTTTTTTAACACTTAGAATTTTTTTTTAAGTTAAACCTAATTCAACTTTTGTAACTTGTTTGTCCCCGTTTTTGCTGTGATCAAAGGGGGAGAATAAAGAAAAGTACAAGTTTAGGGGGAGTTAGGAAGTTTAAATTTTTAATATTTTTTCTAAATAGTGTTGCAATTATACTTATTGCAAAACTTATGCTTAATATGTTAGTTTAGTAATTTTTTTTTAAAATTACTTCTTGTGTCTGTTTTACCCTAACTTGAACTTGGGTTGATGCACATCAAAAAGGGGGAGATTGTTGGACCCCGTGGTAGTTTTGATGTGATCAACCAAGTTAGTTAGGTCCTGCGTTTTGTCTGAACCCTGTGTCTGAGTGTGCAGGAACTTAGGAGCGCAGGAAGTCGAGCGGAAGACGCAGCTAGCGAGAAGGACGACACGGGAAGGGAGTCGATGGGTTCGGTGCGTCCGAAGGACGAGAGAGCTGCGGAAGAGTACTCCGGTGGAGCGAGAAGAATGTGCGTGACGTTCGAGGGATGAGAAGCCGGACGGAAGACTGCTCGAGGAGAAGGCCGGGAACTGGGTTCGGGTGAGCCCTATTCCGGATGGCCGCAATCACCCAAGGAGCTGAACCAGAGCAAGTCAACTGGAGTTGACTTGTCAACGGTTCGGTCAACCGAACCCCATGATCGGTCAACCAAACCCTAATCCTTAGAAGACCAACCGCTGGTGACACGTCAGCAAGCCAGCCGTTGGGGGACTAATCGGTCGACCGAACCAACGTTTATCCAGAGACTTAGTCGAGCGTTTTGATCGGACCAGCGCAGAGGAAGACCGTTGGCCGATCGGTTGACCGAACACAATGATCGGTCGACCGAACCTGAGCTTGATCCACAGAGACTGCACCTGGATGGAAAGATGGGCAGGTATAGCAGGTTCGGTCGACCAAACCTGGGGATCGGTCGACTGATCCCTCTCGAGTCAAACCTGATCCCGAAGATCAGGTTAACAGATAGACTCTAGAACCCCTATATAAAGGTCTCAGGTAGCTATTGATGTACAATGAATCCGAACGAAATAGCAACTCTAGTAATCTCTGTTTAAGCAACTACTGTGCTGTCAAAGTGTAAAAGGCTTCTCCGCCTTTTGAGAAGGAGTTTTTTTACTGCGCTTTTCTTACTGCCCTGGATTAACAACCCTCTTGGTTGTAACCAGGTTAATTTCTGTCTCCTTTTATTTCTGTAGTTGATTTTATATTGTTGCTTTATTTTAAGAGTTGAAAAGCTTTGAGGAGGGTTATTTTTTTTGCAGGCAATTCACCCCCTCTTGCCGGTCCCCGCTGCGCCTACAAGTTCTTGTACTTTGGACTTTGTGTTGAACATTCGGGTTTGCTACTCTTGTTTTCCACTGCGGATATTTCATTACTTCATAGATTTCATTTCATTCGTTGTAGTGGAGTAGGATTTACATATATCTGTAATGATTTTTATATCATCTTTTCTTTTAGTTATATTTGTTGTCAGTCGGAGGCTACATTATAAACTGCGTGAATTGATTATAAATTGCATGGATTATTTTATTTTTGTATTGTATTGTTCCGGTCGTGTGGGCCGAGGTATGGATATATGTATCTCAGGATTCATATTATTATCCGTATAGGGGAGATGTTGTCGAAATTTTATCGATAGGGACTACCTGGGGCGTGACATTCATACCATGAGGGTCGCTTCATCTTCGTCGATAGAAGCTTTGGAATCTGGTTTGTCCATTTTTTATCTTTAGGGTAATGTTTTGATTCGGCTCATTCCTTAGTTATGCACATCTAAATTCGTGAAGTTCTAAACTAGAAAATAAACTTTCTAACGAACTTACCTCTAGATCCTTAGAGATATAATAGAAGTCGATTATGGATGTCCACTCGGGTGTTCTTAGAAACACGTTTAGTGCATACCTTAGTAAATCTCAGTTTGTTACCATTTCTTTGAGATTCATTAGTTCGATAATCAGTTCCTTCAGTTTGGCGTATAATTGAGCGGTTGACTCTCCTTCTTTCAGCCAAAGGTTTGTTAGTTGATTTCAGAGCAAATCCCATATTGCGTGCTTAACTTCAGAAGTCTCTTCATGCAACTCCAGGAATTTCTTCTAGAGTTATTTTACTGATCCGTAGGAGTCAATTTTGTTGGCTTCCTATGGAGGGGAAGCTCAGAGACGGTCAAGAGTGATCAGATGTGGATGCTTACGAAGAAGCCTAAAGCAGGTAAAGAGTCACTGGATGTGGATGCTTGAGGGGAGGCCCGAAGCAAGTCAAGGTGATCGGATGCTCGCGAAGAAGGCCCAAGAAGGTCAAGAGTAATCAGAGACTCGCAGGGATGCTCTAATAATAAGAGTAATTATGATTTTTCATTTGAGGGGAGGATTATTGGGATGCAATCAAAGTCTCACATTGGAAAGATATGAAAAAGATCATGGGCTTCAAAGGATATAAGATATCTCCATTAGAATGAGGCCTTTTGGGTAAAGCCCAAGAGCAAAGTCATGAGGGCTTAAGTCAAAAGTGAACAATATCATGTCATTGTAGAGATATGTAAATATCCTTCGATCACAACAAATACCAATTGATTAGGATTCAAAATAGAATAATCTCATCCATTGATCTGGAATTGGTAGCGCTCAACAGGCATGTCAGACACACCGTAATCGATTGGGATCTTCACCAATCTATTGGCAATGGTGAAAATATGAGAAATGGCTAGATTTTAAAGAGTTTAAAAGAGGAGATTTCAACACAACAAAAACTAACTATTCTATTGCCATTCTCCTGTAAAGCTCTCATCTTCAATCCTTAAGCAATCAAGACAAGAAAAATCAAGCCAATCACATTGTAATCTTTTCTTTCTTCTTCTCCTTATTATATTCTTTTGAGAGGTTATTTAAAGCTTTGTTATGAAAGATTTCTCCACCTTAGGTTTGATCTGAGAAGGAGAAGTTTCATAGTGGATATTGTGACCGTGGTGTGAATCCTTGGATTAGGCACTTCAAGGAGGTGGATACCAAGTAAACACAAGGAGTTAACATTGCTTCTAAGTTTCCGCTGCACAATCAAGAAGATCATGAAATCGAAGTGATCTATTCACCCCCCCCCCCCCTCTAGCTCAACCGATCCTAATAGTTGGGACTTCTACACTAAGTGTCTGGTCAACCTTTTGACCCACTGGACTTTGCTAACTTCCCGTCGAACTTTTGATCACCAAGTACGGTCCTCCTTGATCCACTTAGATTTTTCTCTTACCTAACCACAATTAAAACTTTACCTTACCAACGTGTGGTCCCCCTTAATCCACTTGGACTTCCCTTTGCCTAACCGTAGTTAGGGATTTTCTTTTCCAACATGTAATCCTCCTTAATCCACTTGAACTTGCTTGCCTAACAATAATTAAGACTTTCCTTGCTAATGTGCAGTCCTCTTTGACCAACTTGGACTTTCCTTTGCCTAACCGTAGTTAGAATTTTCCTTTGCCAACGTGTGGTCCACATTGGTCCACTTGGACTTTCCTTTGTTTAACCATAGTTAGGACTTTTCTTTACCAATGTGCGGTTCTCCTTGACCCACTTAGACATTCCTTTGTCTAACTGTAGTTAAGACTTTCCTTTGCCAACATGTGGTCCTCCTTGACCCACTTGGACTTTTCTTTTCCTAACCATCGTTAGGACTTTACTCTTGCCTAACACTAGGTAGGACATTTCTTGTCTAACCTCTAGTTAGGATTTTTCCATTGTATAACCCCTAGTTAGTGTTGGTGCGGGAAGCATCCGACGATCGAACTCGTGTTTTGATAATGGCAAAGAATTCAAAGTTAAGATGTTTTGTATTCTAACAAGTCTACTTGATGATTTCAGGAAAGTCCTAACTACGGTTAGGCAGGTGAAAACCCTAGGGGTTGGTAACCCTAGGTCCTAGGGGGCGGTAACCCTAGGTGGAGAAAAGTCCAAGCTGCGGTTAGGCAAAGGGAAAACCCTAGGGGGCGGTAAGCCTAGGTCATAGGGGGTGGTAACCCTATGCGGAAAGTCTTGGCAGGTCGATGGCTTCAGGCGAAAGTCCTAGGGGGTGGTAACCCTAGGTGGAAAGTCTTGGTGTCGCGAACCAGGTGAAAGACTGGACTGGCCGGGAAGCGGATGTCCAGCAGAAAGTCCGGAAGCGTCGAGTGCTGAGCAAAAGTCCAGTCGATCTGGAGGAGTAGGTGAGGACGCGTTCCCCGTAGAGGGAACAGTAGGCGTCGGGTCGACCTAGGGTTTCCGATAGGAAATCCGAAGTCTGACCCGGACAGTCCGGAGACTGTTAATACTTCATTTATCATACTTATTGTATTATGTGCTAACTTTGTGCTGCATGGTAGTGTTTGGGACTAACGTATCTTGCAGGTGCAAAGAAGCAACCTAAAGTCTCGGATGAACAGTATCCGAGGCGCCTTCATGGAGCTTGGAGGCGCCTCGGGTGCAAGGCTGTTCAAGGCGCCTTGATGAACAGTGGAAGGCACCTTGAACAGATGAAGGCGCCCTGTGAACAGTAGAAGGCGCCTTGAATCTGTGATAAGATTCGACCAGTTCGCTCTTCATCTCCGCGGCTGACTCGGCCTATTCAAGGCGCCTTGGAGCTTGTTTAAGGCGCCTTGAACAGCATTTAAAAAGGGGGTTCGACCAGCAGCTTGAATACACAACATTCAAGTCTTCCTTCTGCATTTAGCTACTAACGAACTCATCCCGAAGTGCTGCAACTCGACACCGACAACCCGAAGCTTCAATTTAGTATTTTCCATTGTCGGTATAAGATTATTTACTGCATTACTTGTAAATCATCTTTGTATACTTTCGAACTTATAGTTGTTGTCCACCGGAAGTGATCAAGGATCGTGGGCCTTCGAGTAGGAGTCGCCTTAGGCTCCGAACGAAGTAAAATCGACCTGTGTCTTTTGTGTTGTTTTCTTTATCTATTCCGCTGCGTTTTGTTTTTTATTCCGATACGAACGAAACTTCCGTGAGCGCTATTCACCCCCCTCTAGCGCGATCTTGATCCAACAATTGGTATCAGAGCGGGGTCGTTTTGAATCGGTGCAACCACCATTCAAGACAATTTTCTCGTGGAATTTTCAGATTTTTTTCGGAGTCAATTAGAATTTAGCCTCATAGCTATATTCTAATTCTTTTTCTCGAATCGATTTTCTGCTCGGAGTTGGTGCAACACCACTCGAGTTCGTGATTCTTTTATATACTTCCTGCACTACTAATCCAGGACCAAGTCCTGAGATTTTCTTGTCATTCTTTTTCTTCATAGTTATTTTAAAATGGCTCTACAAGAAGGCTACAGTACAGCCCGGCCCCCACTCTTCACCGGAGAAACTTTGGTTACTGGAAGGGCAGAATGGAAAACTTTCTGAAGATCCAGTTCGAGACGTAGATGATCGTCAAGACTGGTTTGGATCTGCCAACCGATAAAGATGGAAATCCTACTCCCTGCGAGGATTGGGAACCAGCATTGATCAAGAAAGTGGAAGCAAATGCTAGAGCAACTTGTACCCTCCAGTGCGGACTAACAAAGGAGGAGCTAAACCGGGTCGGTCCGTTCTCAAGCGCCAAGGAGCTATGGGAGAAGCTGATTGAGCTTCATGAAGGGACCACCGATACCAAAGTAAGTAAGCATGATTTATTATTCAATAAATTGTATAATCTAAAAATGCAGGAAGGTGAAACGGCAAGTTCACTACACGCGCGCATTCAAGACATCCTCAATTCTCTCCACGGAATCGGACAAAAGGTAGAGAATCGGGATGTCATAAGGTACGCACTAAATTCGTTTCCGAGGAGCACATTGTGAGCATCTATGGTAGATGCCTACAAAGTCTCCAAGGACTTATCTGCTTTAAAGTTAGATGAATTGTTTAGTGAATTTGAACTTCATGAACAAACTAATGCACAGCCATCCGAGAAAGGTGTAGCTTTGCTTGCAGGGACAAGTAGAATACGTGAATCGAGATCCCGGCGAAAAATCAAACCGGAATCAGAAGACGAACCCGACTCAGAAGACTCAGAAGACGAACTGACCAGCAAACTCGTGAACCTCGTGAAGAGGCTCTACAAGAAGAAGAAGGGTTTCAACAAGAAAGATCTGAAGAAGGCAGTTCAATTCAAGGAGGCCCAACCTAGTCCGAAAACAAAATTTGAAGTTACCTGTTACGGGTGTAACCAGAAAGGGCATATCAAAGCCAACTGTCCCAACCAAAAAGAGGCCAAAAAGCAAAGAAGAAAGAAGGCCCTGAAAGTAACGTGGGACGAATCTTCTTCGGAGGACGACGACGACGAACTCGATCAGACGAGTTTGCTCGCATTGATGGCCCGGGACCAAATCATCGAATCTGAGAGCGAGTCGGAGGCCGAGTCCGAGCGAAGCCACGGATCCGCATCCGTTTCCGAAGGGCCAGACTCCGCTGAATTGGATCAATGGATGTTGGATAGTGGATGCTCCAGACATATGACTGGAGATAAGTTGAAGTTTACCAAACTCAAGTACAAGAGTCTAGGATCAGTTGCATTCGGCAACGACGGTAAACTCAAAGTAATCGGAAAAGGTAATATTGAACTTAGTTCTGATTTCATTATTCGAAATGTTTTATTGGTTGAAAATTTTAGCTTTAATTTGCTAAATATAAGTCAATTGTGTGACAGCGGATACCTAGTCAATTTTGATAAATCTGGATGTCTAGTTAAAAATATTGAAAACCCGGAAATTAAACTTAAAGGACTTAGAAAGAATAACATCTACACAATTGACTTATCAATATCCTCAATAAAGTGTTTCCTAACACAACAAGAGGAAACCCAACTGTGGCACAGAAGGCTGGGTCACACTTACACTAGACTCATTTCAAAAATGAGTCAAAATGGTCTAGTTAGAGGTTTGCCCAAATTAAAATTTATTGAAAACTCAATCTGTGATGCGTGTCAAAAAGGAAAACAAACCAAGTCAACCCACAAGTCAACCAACCTAGAAAGAACTAACACCATACTTGAGCTCCTTCACCTTGATCTATTTGATTCACATGGAGCCAAATCACTAAGCAAGAACCAATATTGCTTAGTAATAATTGATGACTACTCTAGGTACACATGGGTAAAATTTCTAAAAACAAAAGATGAAACCTATGAAATAGTTAGTAATTTTTGCAATTTAACGGAAAATGAAAAAGATACTAAAATTAAAAGAATAAGAAGTGATCACGGAGGGGAATTTGAAAATCATAGGTTTACCCAATTTTGTAAAATAAATGGATACCAACATGAATTTTCATGTCCTAGAACCCCCCAACAAAATGGTCTAGTGGAACGTAAAAATAGAACATTACAAGAAGCCGCTAAGACTATGTTAAATGAATATCACTTAAATCATCAATTCTGGGCTGAAGCGATAAATACTGCAAATTATATTCAAAACAGAATTTTAATTAACAAATCTCACAATAAAACACCATATGAACTCTACTATCATAAAATTCCCAATCTAAACTATCTAAAAGTATTTGGGTGTAAAGTTCACATTTTAAATACTAAAGATTACTTAGGAAAATTTACACCCAAGTCTAACCAAGGAATATTCTTAGGATACTCCTCTACCAGTAGGGCCTTTAGAGTATATAATCAAAATACCTTGAAAGTTGAAGAAACAACTAATGTAATATTTGATGAAGAAAACAGCTTACCTTATATAAATGAAAATATTGACATTAATCCAAGAGCTATAGAAGATGATGAAATCCAACCTAAACTTAATGAGTGAGAAGAACCAGTTTCTGACCCGCAGATAAGACCAACTAGAGTAAGTACCTCTCACTCACCTGACCAAATTTTAGGTGACCCAAACCTAGGAGTCAGAACTAGATCATCCTATAGAAACCTTAGTCAAATTGCCCTTATTTCTAAAATTGAACCTAAGACTATAGAAGAAGCCCTGCCTGATCCAGACTGGATCATTGCAATGCAGGAAGAATTAGCACAATTTAAGAGAAACCAAGTCTGGGACCTTGTACCTAATCCCATAGATAAATCAATAATAGACACCAAATGGGTTTTTAGAAACTGTTGGTGCAATATCCCTCAGGTCAAGGTTGACCTGGGTAACCAAGCTGAGTCTTGGTTTGGGTTTAGATGTTTGACAATAAGATATTGATTGAAGAAGAGTCAAGTAGGTCAAGGTTGACTGGATACTTGACTGGGAAGTCCTAACTGGGATGTTAGGCAAAATGAAAGTCCTGGTGAGTGAAGCCAGGCAGAAGAAAAGTCCTGGTGAGTGAAGCCAGGCAGATGAAAGTCCTGGTGAGTGAAGCCAGGCAGAAGAAAAGTCCTGGTGAGTGAAGCCAGGCAGATGAAAGTCCTAGTGAGTGAAGCTAGGCAGATGGAAACCCTGGTGAGTGAAGCCAGGTGAAAGTCCTAGTGAGTGAAGCTAGGAAGATGGAAAACCCTAGTGAGTAAAGCTAGGTGAAAGCCCTGGTGAGTGAAGCCAGGCAAGGGAAAATCCAGATGGATCAAGGATGATCGGACATCTGGTGCTGGGAAGTCCAAGTAGGTCAAAGGATTGACTGGATACTTAGCAAGGAAGGAAGACCAGATGGGTCAAGGTTGACCAGACATCTGGTGGAAGTCCAAGTAGGTCAATGGAGTGACCGGATACTTGGCACGACGAGTAAAAGTCCAAGTGGGTCAAAGGGATTGACCGGACACTTGGTGGGGAGTCCTGGCAGATCAAGGGTGACCGGATGCGAGGCATGATGTACCAACAGTCAAGGTTGACCGGATGTTGGTTAGGAGGTTTGGAACTTGGTTTTGGGCAAAACCAGAGTCGGATCGATCCGTGGATCGATCCAGCCGTGGATCGATCGGTGGATCGATCTAGATTCTTCCCAGTGAACGAAGCTTCGGATCGATCCGTGGATCGATCGAGGTCCCGATCGATCAGCCGATCGATCGGGACGATGTTGCAATGGCCGGATCGATCCGTGGATCGATCCAGCGCTTATCACATGGTCGGATCGATCCGTGGATCGATCCAGCCTCCCGATCGATCGGAACATTCGAATCGATCGGGATCCAACTGCGTCGGGTTTAAAGCCGCAGCGGCGTGGTCTTCGGCATCTCTTCGAGCTCTTCTCAGATTCATTCCAGCTCCTCCACTCTCTACAAGCACGTGATCGCCAGTTCTTGAAGGTTCTTGGAGGCTTTCCAAGTCAAGAGGCGGATCTATTGCAAGAGGAAGAAGTTAGGGTTAGGGTTTTTACGGCACATCTTGTAAGCTTTTGCTTAACTTGTATTTCCCTTTCTTCTTCTTGTATTGAGAGTGTTGTAGGGCTTCTCCGCCTTTGGTAGTTACCATAAAGGAGTGTTATTCATAGTGGAGGGTGTGTGCGTTGGTGTGGATCCTTGGATTAGTCACCTCTTGTGAGGTGGATACCAAGTAAAATCCTAGTGTTAGCGTGTGTGTGTTTGTTTCTGTATTTTCCGCTGCACATCCAAGAAGAAACAAGCAACGAAGAGCACCGAGCGAACGCGACGAGCTATTCACCCCCCCTCTAGCTACTTTTGGTCCTAACAAGTGGTATCAGAGCAAGGCCGCTCTTCACCGGAATCATCGCCGGAAGGGTCAAGCATAACAACAAAAGCTAGAGGGTGAAGAAGTTGGAGCAAATTCATCAAAGTCAAAGAATTCAAGAAGCTCAACTTCAAGATGCAATTCTAAGATGGACTTGGATTTGATACAAGGGTGGCTCCACCATACACTTCTACGAGTTTCGATTCTTGGAAATCAAGAATCGAAAATTTTCTTATGATGGAGATAGAGCAATGGTTTGCTCTAATGGAAGGCTTCAAAGCTCCAACAAACTCCAAGGGCAAGCTTCTAAAGAAAAGCAGATGGAGCTCAGAGCAAATTCAAAGGGGCGAGGCAAATGACAAAGTGACCAAGCTTCTGGTCAACTTATTGCCTAGCCACATTTTGGCTCGAGTTGGAGAATTTGAAGATGCCAAGGAGCTTTGGAGCAAATTGGCCAAGCTTCATGAAGAGATCCCCTCCACTGTACAAGATCATGAAGAATCCAAAGAGGGTGACTCTTTGGAGCAAGACCAAGAGGAGGACCCCGAGGTTGAGAGATACTCAACCTCCGAAGAAGAGGAAATCCAAGAAGCTTCATCCTCAAGGGAATGCACCGAAGGGAACAAGGAGGAAGCATACTCCTTGTTTCACATTCAAGATGATGAAGCCTCCACCTCTAGGATTGAGGGGGAGCAATCCTTGGTGACGCCGGATCAAAAAGAAGGAGAAGCTTCTACATCCGGGTCAAGTGAAGAAGAAGAAGATGGTGCCACCTCCGAAATTCAAGAAATAGCAAATGGAGGAGCAAGTGCCATCCCTACACAAGAAGGTATAAATGTTTCAATTAAAAATAAAAATCATATAATATGTTTTGAGTGTAGGGAAAGTGGGCACTACAAGAGCAAGTGTCCCAACTTGGCCAAGAAGAAGGGTCAAGTGACGAAAAAGGGCAAGGAGAAGCCCAAGGAGACCACCCCCGGGACAAAGAAGAGCAAGGAGCACATTGTGTGCTTCTTGTGTCAACAAAAAGGGCATTACCGAAGTCAATGCCCCAAGGGGAAGAAGATGGTCAAGGCTCATGGAGGAAGCTCTAGTCAAGGGGGAGCCTCTAAGGTAAAGAAGAAGGTAACATTTATTGAGCCTACTCCTCTACATTATGGTAAAAAGCATGATAGTTCAAATTTATATCATTTTAATGCTATTTACCATGAAAATAGAAAGCATGATAGTGTTAAAGAAAAACATATAGCTCTTCATGCTAAAACTACTACACCTAAGGCTAGGATTGTAGGTAAAAAACTAGGCGTAAACTCTAAGGATTTTAGATACAAGCCTAGAAACAAAAATGCTCATGGGTCAAATACTAAGGACTTAGTGAGAGAAAATCAAGTCTTGAGGTCAAGACTTGATAAAATGGAAAAGACCCTAAAAAGGATGGAAAATATCCTATTAGGGCAAAATGAGCATAACCTAGGTCTAGGAGCACAAAGGTCATCTAATGGCCATAGAGGTTTGGGATACAAACCAAAGGCTAAGAAGGATGTGCCCTCTTACCATAGAGTTCCATATAGCTATGGAACAAACCCTAGGTCTAGTGGTCAAGCCAAAAATACTAGGGAAGTCATCCCTAAGAGTATTTTTGCAATAAATGTGACTAAGACTTCTAAGAAGTCTAAGAAAGTCACAAACAAGGTCACAAGGGAGGTTATCCCTAGAGTTGACCTAGAAAATGTGACCAAGGCTTCTAAGAAGCCCAACAAGGTCACTAGGAAGGTATCTAGGGAAGTTATCCCTAGTGAGTACCTAGAGCATCCAAGGAGCACCAATAGGTGTTGGGTTCCTAGGAGCATCTTCTCTACCCCATAGATGGGTTAGAGAGTGTCAACTCCGATTAGAAGGGTAGTTAACCCAACTTTGAGGAAATTGACACTCAAGGAGCATTTTCAAGGTTTTTGTTAACCTTTGAAAATGAAATGGACCTATTATTTACTCCGTGAAAGAGTAAAATGTGCCTAATAGTGGAAGATTTGATTTTAATCTTAAATGGCACATATTGGAAAATTAATAAGAACTATCAAGTTGGGTTTTTGGTATGCTCTTAGGCAATTTAAGGCAATCCGGGCCTTAAATTTAAAAGTGCTGCTCTTGAGGAAAAATGGAATATGCCAACATTTGAGGACATGTTCATTTTAATTGGCATAAATTAATCAAGGGAATAAGAAATGCAAACTTAGGCTTTGGCATTTTCTTGAAGCACTTTGGGCAAGCTAGGGTTTAAGTCTTAGGATTAGCTAAGATTAACGATACTTAGATAGGTAATCTAGGTATATTTTATTTATGCTAAACCTTGCCATGATTGTTTGCTCATAATATGCCATGACATCATATTTAATCTTATTTGTATTTTGCATTCATGACTTATCATGAAAAATACAAAAATACCATGTCATGCCATACATACATCATGTAGTTATAGGAATCTTTCTTTTGAAAGCTATTTTATTTTGATGTATGCCATAACATTATCATGCATTATGTTTATTTCTTAAGGACATATGGCATTAGTTAAACAAGTGGCATTTGTTTAAAACAGGTGGAATAAACAAGTGACATTTGTTTAACAAGTAAATCAACAAGTAACATCCTTTGTGGATGTCTACCTCTCAAAATGCCTAGATAGATATGCATGATCCCTAGAATAGGGCAAAACCAAAATCTTACATCTCACAAAGACCTATAAGGTGACTTATATGTGTTTTAGTGCATATTATATACAAGTGAGATGTTAGGATGATGAACAAAACTCAAGATGTTGATTTAGTGCATTCTTTTGAGTTTTAAGTTCATCAAAACACATAGTTATGTGTTTTCCCATCATTGGGAAAGCTAATGTACAAGCCATGTGCATTATGCCCAAGGAACATGATGGGATATTGGTTTTGAAAATGTTTTTAAAATGTTTTTGGAAAACCTTGGTGAAGGCTATCTTTTGATAATAATTACCATTGAATAGTTAGACACAAACTTGAAGAAAAACACTAAAGTTTTTGCAAGCTTTCAAGTTTGTGTCAATCTTTGAAAATATGATGTATTTTCATAGAAAACTACTTTTCCATGATTAAGTATGCCCTAAATAACGTCTACACGAAATTTCATAATTTTTGGATTTTTGTAGAATTTTCTAGGGGTTTCAGTTGACTGAAATGGAATTTCAACAACTATCGAGCTCCGATCGATCCATGGATCGATTGAGTTCCATGAATCGATCCATGGATCGATTCAGACGGCAATTCTCGCGAGCAGAAGCTCACTGGATCGATCAGCCGATCGATTCAGGGAGTCTGAATCGATCAGTGGATCGATTCAGAAAGGTTCAATCGATTGGAACCCAACTTCAATCGATCCAAGTTGCTGATTTTGGCTGGGAATGATTTCAGCATCTTTGAACCTCTTTGAGTCTAGGTAACCATTCCAAACCCCTTAAATACATTTGTATACATACAAAGGGTGTTTTCATGTTGAAAACAAGGATGGATTGGTTAACGAAGACTAAGTAGAAGTTTAGGTTGAGATTGTTTCAAATTTTGAATATTTGAACCTCAAAACTTCCACATTTGGGTTTCCTAATGATTTAGGGATTCCAAGTCATTGTTGGTGCAATGACAGAAGTTACCACCATGTCTTTAGGGGGAGGGACTCTTTAAAGACATGAAAATTATTTTTCATGAACCTTGGAAGGTGGTTAACCTTCTGTTGTGAACTTGCTCAAGGTTGAGCATTTAAACTTGAAATGGGAAAAATGGGGAGTGGATATCCTCATTATTTCAAGTGGACACTCAAGTGGTTGAAAATGCTCAAGGTTGGGTATTTGTCAACATTGAGGGAGAAGTTAAGGATAAATGAAGGGTATGGGACCTTCATTATCGTGTTGATCACAACGAGTGATGTTGTGAACAACGATGAGCAACTCTTCAGGGGGAGAGTCTTCAACAAATGGATTTGTTGAAGTGTGCCCAGAATTGGAGCATGGGTTGATGTGTGTCCAACGATGGGTTGATGTGTGCCAATAGGGGGAGAATGTATGGTTAAGCTTAGTCCTTCATTACCTATGGGAAGGTCATAGGGGGAGAATGAAAGGACTCATGAAAGGGAGTAAGTTAGGCTTTCATTACCTAGAGGGAGTTTGCCCTCTTAGGGGGAGAATGAAGAGCTTAATTTATGCTTTCATTACCTAGTGGTATGAAGAAGGAGGCTATGGGATTAGCCTAACTTACATATGGGATTGTAAGTGTTATTGTGGTATTGTCAAACATCAAAAAGGGGGAGATTGTTGGTGCAATATCCCTCAGGTCAAGGTTGACCTGGGTAACCAAGCTGAGTCTTGGTTTGGGTTTAGATGTTTGACAATAAGATATTGATTGAAGAAGAGTCAAGTAGGTCAAGGTTGACTGGATACTTGACTGGGAAGTCCTAACTGGGATGTTAGGCAAAATGAAAGTCCTGGTGAGTGAAGCCAGGCAGAAGAAAAGTCCTGGTGAGTGAAGCCAGGCAGATGAAAGTCCTGGTGAGTGAAGCCAGGCAGAAGAAAAGTCCTGGTGAGTGAAGCCAGGCAGATGAAAGTCCTAGTGAGTGAAGCTAGGCAGATGGAAACCCTGGTGAGTGAAGCCAGGTGAAAGTCCTAGTGAGTGAAGCTAGGAAGATGGAAAACCCTAGTGAGTAAAGCTAGGTGAAAGCCCTGGTGAGTGAAGCCAGGCAAGGGAAAATCCAGATGGATCAAGGATGATCGGACATCTGGTGCTGGGAAGTCCAAGTAGGTCAAAGGATTGACTGGATACTTAGCAAGGAAGGAAGACCAGATGGGTCAAGGTTGACCAGACATCTGGTGGAAGTCCAAGTAGGTCAATGGAGTGACCGGATACTTGGCACGACGAGTAAAAGTCCAAGTGGGTCAAAGGATTGACCGGACACTTGGTGGGAGTCCTGGCAGGTCAAGGGAGTGACCAGATGCGAGGCATGATGTACCAACAGGTCAAGGTTGACCGGAAGCCGGAGCCGATCGCGGCCTTTGTCGCCGTCCCCATGCGCTGGCTGGCGGTCGGGACCGCGCCGATCGTCTGGCTGCTCGATTCGACCAGCGGCGTGATCTTCAAGCTGCTGCGCCTGAACCGCGACAATGAGGATCAGGTGACGGCGGAGGAACTGCACCTGATCGTCGCCGAGGCGTCCAAGTCCGGTGTGATCGAGGAGCATGAGCGCTCGATCATCTCGGGCGTCGTCCGTCTCGCTGATCGTCCGGTGCGCGAATCGATCGGGATCCGACCGTTGCGTCGGGTTTAAAGCCGCAGGCGAGCGTGGTCTTCGGCATCTCTTTACGAGCTCTTCTCAGATTCATTCCAGCTCCTCCACAGCTCTCTACAAGCACGTGATCGCCAGTTCTTGAAGGTTCTTGGAGGCTTTCCAAGTCAAGAGGCGGATCTATTGCAAGAGGAAGAAGTTAGGGTTAGGGTTTTTACGGCACATCTTGTAAGCTTTTGCTTAACTTGTATTTCCCTTTCTTCTTCTTGTATTGAGAGTGTTGTAGGGCTTCTCCGCCTTTGGTAGTTACCATAAAGGAGTGTTATTCATAGTGGAGGGTGTGTGCGTTGGTGTGGATCCTTGGATTAGTCACCTCTTGTGAGGTGGATACCAAGTAAAATCCTAGTGTTAGCGTGTGTGTATTTGTTTCTGTATTTTCCGCTGCACATCCAAGAAGAAACAAGCAACGAAGAGCACCGAGCGAACGCGACGAGCTATTCACCCCCCCCCCTCTAGCTACTTTTGGTCCTAACAGAAACAAGTTGGATGATCACGGTGATATAATAAGAAACAAAGCTAGGTTAGTAGCCAAAGGGTTTAGTCAAGTCGAAGGCTTAGACTATGATGAAACCTATGCTCCGGTAGCTAGACTCGAGTCCATTAGGATGTTATTAGCCTATGCAGCAAATAAAGGGTTCAAATTGTACCAAATGGACGTTAAGTCAGCCTTTTTAAATGGTTTTATCAAGGAAGAGGTCTACGTAAGCCAACCTCCAGGGTTTGAAGACATAGACTACCCTAACCATGTATTTAAATTAAAAAAGGCATTATATGGACTAAAACAAGCCCCTAGAGCATGGTATGAAAGATTATCTAATTACTTAATATCCAAAGACTTTAACCAAGGACAAATTGATTCGACTTTGTTCGTGAAAACTATAGAAAAAGACATCTTTATAGCCCAAATCTATGTTGACGACATAATCTTTGGCTCAACTAATTCAAAATTCTTAAAAGAATTTATCAAATTAATGGAAAGTGAATTTGAAATGAGTATGGTTGGGGAACTTAATTTCTTCTTAGGCTTATAAATTAAACAAACTAAAGATGGAATCTACATTTATCAAACCAAATATGCTAAGGAGTTAATTAAAAAATTTTGTATGGAAAATTAAAAAATTATAAATACTCCAATGGCAACCAACATAAACATTGACTCTGACCCTGAAGGAAAATCAGTTGACCCAAAATACTATAGGAGTGCTATAGGTAACCTACTTTACATAACTGCAAGTCGACCCGACATATTGTTTGCAGTAGGTATGTGTGCAAGATACCAATCCTGTGCAAAAGAGTCACACCTATCATACGTTAAAAGAATACTTAGGTATATTAAAGGAACTCTAAATATAGGACTTTGGTATCCAAGAACTTGCACCTTTGACCTTTATGGCTATTCTGATTCAGACTATGTCGGGTGCAAGTTAGACAGAAAAAGTACAAGTGGTAGCTGCCAGATTCTAGGTCAGTGCCTAGTAAGTTGGTCAAGCAGAAAGTAACATTGTGTTGCTATATCCACCACAGAAGCTGAATACATAGCTCTAGGAGAATGTGCATCTCAACTGTTGTGGATGATGCATACGTTAAAAGACTACCAACTAGAATATAAAAATACTCAAATCTTTATTGATAATATCAGCTCAATTAATCTCACCAAAAATCCTATTCACCACTCCAGGACTAAACACATAGAGGTAAAACACCACTTTGTAAGGGATCATGTAGCTAAAGGTGAAATTGCATTCAACCACGTTGAGTCCAAATCAAACCTAGCTGACATCTTTACAAAACCCTTACCTGAACTCGAGTTCAGTGCACTTAGAAGGCAAATAGGAATGTGCTGGGTAGAGTAGGTGTCTCATTTTTGTTATCTTGTTCTTCAAATTCTAGGAAAAATAATTTTCAAAATTCCTAATTTCCTAGATTTTTCAAAATTCTGGAATTTGCCTAAGTTTTCCCCTAGAAATCATGTTCCCCTAGAATTAAGCCAGAGCATCTCACAAACACCTAGGTTTACCTTGATTATGTTTGAAAGACATAGAACGGCGTGAGATGCATATGGTACAGCCTGGACTCAAGAATGCTTATATCTGTGCATCGACATGAGTCTGGGCGTTAAATACGCAATATACATTAATCAAGTTAAGTCTTCCAGCTCTAGTCAAATCTAACTGGACCAAATCAACTTGACTTGACTAACCATGTGAAAACTGTTGCCCTATAGGCAGTCAGGAAGTAGCTAAAGGTTAAACAGTTGGTAAAAGGACACTCAGTTTTTTGCTTAAGCATGTTTTGATCTTTAGGGCTCTGATACCTAGTAAATTAATCTACTGATTATAACTCATGCTTGGACTTAAGGACCAACTGAATTTTAATAACCTAAACCAACTTTAAATAATTTTCAAACTTAAGTTTACTATTAACCCAAGTTTTAAAATTCAATACTTCTAAAGATCTAAGCTAAGTTACAATCTTAATGCTCAAATCCTTGCTGAGCCTAGCTAACTTTGAAATCTAACACTGTAAATTCTTACAAAGTTGTTTTTATTATCCTCAAAGATTACTTTTCTCCTAGCCTTTAAAATTTATCAAAAAGATACCTCTTTTCACTTAACTATAAATAAGAAATGAATGTTAAGTATCTAGTTATTCAAAAGTCTATTATTGTTATTGATATATGGCAAAGGGGGAGAGTAGCAAAATTCAAATTTAAATTACTACAAAAGGGGGAGCATCAGTTAAGGGGGAGCAATAGTTAAGGGGGAGCATATAGTTTAGCAAATTTGCTTTGGTTAATGTGTTCACCTATAATTAGCAAATTTGCCTGTGTTAAATGGTTATCTATTCGTTTGTTTACTTAACTTTGAATTTGAGTTGCCATAATCAAAAAGGGGGAGATTGTTGGTGCGGGAAGCATCCGACGATCGAACTCGTGTTTTGATAATGACAAAGAATTCAAAGTTAAGATGTTTTGTATTCTAACAAGTCTACTTGAGGATTTCAGGAAAGTCCTAACTACGGTTAGGCAGGTGAAAACCCTAGGGGTTGGTAACCCTAGGTCCTAGGGGGCAGTAACCCTAGGTGGAGAAAAGTCCTAGCTGCGGTTAGGCAAAGGGAAAACCCTAGGGGGCGGTAAGCCTAGGTCATAGGGGGTGGTAACCCTATGCGGAAAGTCTTGGCTGGTCGATTGCTTCAGGCGAAAGTCCTAGGGGGTGGTAACCCTAGGTGGAAAGTCCTGGTGTCGCGAACCAGGTGAAAGACTGGACTGGCCGGGAAGCGGATGTCCAGCAGAAAGTCCGGAAGCATCGAGTGCTGAGCAAAAGTCCAGTCGATCTGGAGGATCGCACTGGCAACAGGTAAATCTCCTGAGTGGAGTAGGTGAGGACGCGTTCCCCGTAGAGGGAACAGTAGGCGTCGGGTCGACCTAGGGTTTCCGGTAGGAAATCCGAAATCCGACCTGGATAGTCCGGAGACTGTTAATACTTCATTTATCATACTTATTGTATTATGTGCTAACTTTGTGCTGCATGGTAGTGTTTGGGACTAACGTATCTTGCAGGTGCAAAGAAGCAACCTAAAGTCTCGGATGAACAGTATCCGAGGCGCCTTCATGGAGCTTGGAGGCGCCTCGGGTGCAAGGCTGGAGCTGGCTGCGAGAAGCTGTTCAAGGCGCCTTGATGAACAGTGGAAGGCGCCTTGAATAGATGAAGGCGCCCTGTGAACAGTAGAAGGCGTCTTGAATCTGTGATAAGATTCGACCAGTTCGCTCCTCATCTCCGCGGCTGACTCGACCTATTCAAGGCGCCTTGGAGCTTGTTTAAGGTGCCTTGAACATCATTTAAAAAGGGGGTTCGACCAGCAGCTTGAATACACAACATTCAAGTCTTCCTTCTGCATTTAGCTACTAACGAACTCATCCCGAAGTGTTGCAACTCGACACCGACAACCCGAAGCTTCAATTTAGTATTTTCCATTGTCGGTATAAGATTATTTACTGCATTACTTGTAAATCATCTTTGTATACTTTCGAACTTATAGTTGTTGTCCACCGGAAGCGATCAAGGATCGCGGGCCTTCGAGTAGGAGTCGCCTTAGGCTCCGAACGAAGTAAAATCGACCTGTGTCTTTTGTGTTGTTTTCTTTATCTATTCCGCTGCATTTTGTTTTTTATTCACATACGAACGAAACTTCCACGAGCGCTATTCACCCCCCCTCTAGCGCGATCTCGATCCAACAGTTAGGATTTTACCAATCAAGTACCGGTCCTCCATGACCTACTTGACTTCTCTCACTTATGTCCCACAACATATTGTTCAAACATCTAAACTCAAGCTCAACTCCACTTGAGCTTAGTCAAATTAGTCAACCTTCTTGACCTAGGGATGATTGCACCAATAATCTCACAATAATCTCCCCATTTTTGATGTTTGACAATATGTTTAAGTTAGTCTAACCCATATTAGTCCAACTCCAACTTCATCCCATGACAAAGTATGAATGTGAGTTTCTAACTTTAACTCCACATTTTCTCTCCCTTTAACACACATAAAAAACTCTTCCCTTTAAGAGTCAATTTTGTTAAAGGAATGCAATGAAAGTTTCATACCTTTTATTATATCCTATATTCACCCTTGAGCATATATCACATGCTCAACCTTGAGCCTATGCTCACCCTTGAACATATATCGTATGCTCACCCTAGAGCACTCATACATCTACAATGAATATTTTCAATCTTTCATTGTTTCCAATGCTCATCCTTGAGCACTCATAATAATGAAAGCTCATTTTTTTTCCCTGTCCCCCAAAAAAAAAAAAAAAAAATTAAATCATGTCTTTTAAGGAGAAACCCCTCCTCAAAATATGTCCTTAACTTCTATCATTGCATCAATAATGACTTAAAATTTTTAAATCTTTAGGAAACCCAAAATTTGAAGTTTTGAAGTTTAAAATTCAACTTTGAAACTAAACCTCCTCTTAAATTGCAAGTTTGTCTCATTTAACCATTCTTTTCTTGTTATCATTAAGAAAACTACCCTTAAATACTTATAAATGTAATTCTTAGGGTTAGGGATGATTAACATGACTAAACATGTCTTAATAGACTGAAATCATACCACTTAAATCAAAATTAGACTTCCTAATCAATTGGTTTCAACTACTAGTCGATTCTGGCGTCTCTTAATTGATTGAAGTTGAGTTTCAATTGATTATAGCCATCGTCAATTGATTGGTTGATTGATTCTGCGAGCCTCTGTGCTTGTGAAAATAGCCTTAATCGATCACCTAATCGATTAAAGTTTGGGCCAATCAATCATTTGATCGATTCTATAAGCCTTTATGCTCACGAAAATACCCTTTAATTGATTGACCAATAGATTCACGCTGGGTGAATAGATTACTTGATCGATTGACATTTCTGAATTTTTCTAATTTCAATTTTTTTTACCAAAATTTAAAAATCCCTAAATAATTCTACAATTATCAAAAAATCATAAAATTTTATGTAGACATTATTTATATCATATACTATCAGGGAAAAATAGTTTTATATGAAAATAATTTTCATTTTCAAAGATTGACATAAGATTAGAACTATTAAAAACTTCAATGCTTCACTATACTTTGTGTCCAACTAATCAATGATGATTCCTATCAAAAAAATAGACTTCACTAAGATTTTCCAAAAGTGATTTTGAAATATTTTTCAAAATACAATTTCCAACCATGTTCCTTGGGCTAAGTATATGACTTGTATATATACTAGTTTTCCCAATGATTGGACTTCACATAATATTCTACTATTTAGATGAAACTAAAACTCCAAAAAGATGCATTAAAACAACACCTTGAGTTTTGTTCATCTTCCTAACATCTCACTTGTATCTAGTGTGTCTAAGTCAAGTCTATGATTCTTATGTGATGTATAATAGGTTTTTCCTAAAACTAAGGGATCATGCATATATATATCTAGACATTTAAAACTTTGATCATTCAACCTAGGATATCAATTTATATTATTGTCCTTAATTACAAGGAATTTAAAATAACGCATAAAAATGAGCATGACATACATCAAATGCATATTTTTTAAAAATAAAAACAATCATGAATAATGATATACATATGGCATGACATGTGACATTTTTTATAACAAACTCGAAGGAACCACGAGCTCATAAGACAAGTAAACATATAGAGCGCAAGTACCACCTGATACGAGACATCGTCAAGCGAGGAGAGGTTGTCGTCTCCAAGATTGCATCAGCAGATAACCTGACAGATCCTTTCACTAAGGCCCTTTCAGCGAAAGCTGTTGATCGGCATGTGGAAGGGATGGGAATCAGATGTATGGCAGTGGATATGACAGCTTAGTCTTTTAGTA
The DNA here is from genome assembly GCF_018446385.1 of Zingiber officinale. Lineage (NCBI taxonomy): Eukaryota > Viridiplantae > Streptophyta > Magnoliopsida > Zingiberales > Zingiberaceae > Zingiber > Zingiber officinale. The sequence goes on from NC_055987.1 coordinate 115,798,956, forward strand.
TAAGTGGGAGATTGTTAGAGTGTATACTAAAAGCCTAGCTTTTGTTAATATTTATTTTGAAATAAACAATCACTTTTGGTCAAAAATATCTACATTTATGTTAAATGTAGTTGTTCAATTAATTTATATCGTAGATAACATGGTGTGTGGTGTCACACACAGAAGATCATGTTATCAGTTCTTTATAAATTATAAACAGTTGCTCACGACTAAAATGGAAAGGAACAAACCATTGGAATAGTCGTAGTGTAATTAGGTATTAGTTTATCTTGACTAATAAATTACACTAGTACACTCTAAGTGTATTGAGTATGACCATTTAAGGCAAGTTCTTTTTATACTGACTTAATCAAAGAACAAGACCTTAGTTATTATGGAAGTGTGTGCTCTTAATCATAATATAATAACAAGCACATATATTTAATATTTATTTCTTTGACTTATCAAAGGGTTAAATTTAGCTCGATAAATCAATAGACCCGATAAGTTGGGAAATGATATTACTTATAGTGTGTGTTGTTGATTATAGAAGGAAACTGTGTCCTAGTTATCTAGGTTGAGAATGCCCCCAAGAGGAGCTCATAAGAATTGTCTGTTAGGATCCTTTGTACGGCTAGAGAGGGGGGGTGTGAATAGCCGACCCCAATTCGTTCGATTCTTTCTACAATGTCGAGTTAGCGCAGCGGAAATAAAACAATAGAAGCGACACGGAAAGAAATCAAACCTCAAACTCGATGGATGTAACGAGGTTCGGAGATTAGGGCTCCTACTCCTCGGCGTGTCCGTAAGGTGGACGAGTCCGGTCAATCCGTCGGTGGATGAGTCCCCGGAGAACCGGCTAATATAAACTCCTTATGGGTGGAGAAACCTCACCACAATCTTTTGCAACAGCAAACAAAGGAGTACAACAATGGAGAAAAACAAACAAGAACAATAGAAATTGTAATACACTTGCTTGCCTCTTGTTGTCGACTGGAACCTTGATGAAGCAGCAGCTTCTCGGATCCAGCAGCTAGAACACCAGCAGGAAACTCACGCAGAGCTTCGACGAGTTCAACAGAACTCAGCACAATGAGAGCTCAACCAAAGCTCAGCAGGAAGCAGAAAAGATTCAGCAGAAGGAGTACTTCCCAAAAGAAGAAGAAGAAGAAGAAGTTCAACAGTAGCTTCTCAACCTCTTTTATAACCTGCGAAGAAGACAGAAGAAACTAGCCGTTGCGTCGCAACGGCTAGAACCCTGATCGGTCTGTGGACCGATCAGGGAAGAGGCCTTTGCTTCTGTTCCGTCCCTGATTGGTCCACAGACCGATCAGGGAACTTCCTGATCGGTCTGGGGACCGATCAGGGAAGAAGCTTTGCTTCTGTTCCGTCCCTGATCGGTCCATGGACCGATCAGGGAACCTCCTGATCGGTCCATAGACCGATCAGGGAACTTCCTGATCGGTCTGGGGACCGATCAGGATTTGTGCTGATCGGTCCCCTGACCGATCAGCCCCTCTCGCGCCTCGCTCCTGTTCGGCTTCTGATCGACTCCTGATCGGTCACCAGACCTATCAGAATATTCGCGGTATCACTGGATCGATCACCAGATCGATCCAGCTCATGGTTTTCGCCCAAACCAAGTTCAAACCAACATCCGGTCAATCTTGACCTGTTGGTACATCATGCTTAGCATCCGGTCAGTCCCTTGACCTGCTAAGACTCTCCACCAAGTGTCCGGTCAATCCCTTTGACCCACTTGGACTTTCCTCTTCGTGCCAAGTATCTGATCACTCCCTTGATCTACTTGGACTTCCCAACACCAGATGTCCGATCACCCTTGATCCATCTGGATTTTCCCTTGCCTGGCTTCACTCACCAGGACTTTCACCTAGCTTCACTCACTAGGGTTTTCACCTGGCTTCACTCACCAGGATTTCCAATCTGCCTGGCTTCACTCACCAGGACTTTCCCGAATGCCTGGCTTCACTCACCAGGACTTCCACTTTCACCTAGCTTCACTCACTAGGATTTTCACCTGGCTTCACTCACCAGGATTTCCCGACTGCCTGGCTTCACTCACCAGGACTTTCCCGACTGCCTGGCTTCACTCACCAGGACTTCTCCGACTGCCTGGCTTCACTCACCAGGACTTTCCACACTGCCTAACATCCCAGTTAGGACTTTCCCACTGCCTGGCTTCACTCACCAGGACTTCTCCGACTGCCTGGCTTCACTCACCAGGACTTTCCACACTGCCTAACATCCCAGTTAGGACTTTCCCACTGCCTGGCTTCACTCACCAGGACTTCTCCGACTGCCTGGCTTCACTCACCAGGACTTTCCACACTGCCTAACATCCCAGTTAGGACTTTCCCACTGCCTGGCTTCACTCACCAGGACTTTCCCTCGTGCCAAGCTCCCTGCTTGGACTTCTCCGTGCCAAGTCTCCATACTTGGACTTTTCCAGTGCCAAGTCTCCATACTTGGACTTTTCCCGTGCCAAGTCTCCATACTTGGACTTTTCGCATGCCAAGCTCCCTGCTTGGACCTTTCCAGTGCCAAGTCTCCATACTTGGACTTTTCAGGTCAACCAGGTCAACCTTGACCTACGGTTACACCAATAATCTCCCAAACATCTATTCTTGTCCCATATCAAGAATAGAACTCCCTCACGAGTGTCAAACATCAACATGCAACTCAACTAGGTCAACCTTGACCTAAAGTTGCATCAACAATCTTCCCAAGTCAAACATCAAAATACAACTCGAGTCAAGTCAACTTGAGTCGGGTCAACCAGGTCAACCTTGACCTAAGGTTGCACCAACAATCTCCCCCTTTTTGATGTTTGACAAAATCATAATCAAGTTAGGTTAACCCGATAACCTAACTTAGGTTTTCCAACCATCTTCCAATGTCCAATGTTCTTTCCTTGAACATTCTCCGGACATTCTCCCCTTAGGTTAACCCGATAACCTAACTTGGGTTCTCCAATAATTCTCCCCCTTTTTGACACACATCAAAAAGAATTCCAATGTTCTTCCTCGAACATTCCTTGACATTCTTCCCCTAGCTTAGGTTAAACCGATAACCTAACTTGGGTTCTCCAATAACTCTCCAATGAGCACTCTCCCCTTTTTGACACACATCAAAAAGAAAAAGGAGAGTATCAAGGTCAAGAGTTTCTTCCTAATGAAAGTCCCATACCTTTCATTGAAACTCTTAATTTCCCCCTTGATACTAAACTCAACAATCAACTTAGTGATAATCCCATATCACTAATCCTTAAAAATCTTAAGGAGTAAAAACTCCCCCTAAAAGCCAACTCCCCCTTGACCATTGCACCAACAATGTCTTTGGGAGTTCCAAACCTTTAGAAATCTACAAAAACCCAACTTCCAGCTGAAATTTCAGACCAACAGCTGAAATCAGAAACTGGCACGCTCTGATCGGTCCCCAGACCGATCAGAAACCCCATGGATCGGTCCCCAGACCGATCAGGCCTTCACCAGATCGCACCCGTGCTACTGGAACCTACTGGATCGGTCTGCAGACCGATCCATGCTTCACTGGATCGGTCCGCAGACCGATCAGGACTTACCTGGATCGGTCCCCAGACCGATCCAGACTCTGATAGGCAGATTTCTGAAATTTCCTTCCCGAAATTCAGAAACTCCTAGAAAATTCCAGAAAATTCGAAAAAATGTGAAATTCTGAGGATACATTCCTCATAACATATACTACCATGGAAAAATAGTTTTCTATGAAAGTAGTTTCCATTTTTCAATCTTGATACAAAGTTCAAAAACTTTGAAAAAGTTCAAGTTTAACTCAACTTTGTATCACAATGTTCAATGATGAATGCTATCACTAGGAAAGCTTCATCAAGGTTTTTCAAATCAATTTTAAAATGCTCTTAAAACCATTTGAATTTAGGACCATAATCTTAGGGCTATATGCACATAACTTGTACACAAGCTTTCCCTATGATCCTCCATATCTTGAATTAGGCTCATCTAGGTACAAGAACTATGCACCTTGATCCTAATTCATGATCCTAATATCTCACACACATCTAAAGTGTATCAAGCACATCCATGTCAATTTTGATGTGAGATATGGGTTTAGGTATCTTAGGCTAAGGTCTCATGCATTTTCTAAACACAAATTTGATCTCAATATCAAAATATGTTTTCATCCTTAAATCAATTTCATTGATTATTAATGCAAGAGATGATGACATGGCATAAATTAATAACATAAATGAAAACATGTGCCAATGTCATGATGTCATGGCATAAAGTTTGAAACTAAACTAACACATGACATATAGATAACCTAAGCATTATCATGACATTTCAAATGATAATAAAATAAATATGATGTCATGGCATGGCATATGACAACCAATCATGGCAAGTTAGCACAAATAAAATACCTAAATTCCCTATCTAAGTATCCTTAATCACTTAGCTAACTTAAGTCCTAATCCTAGATTGCCCAAAGTGCTCCAAGAAAATGTCAAAACCCAAATTGGCATTTCTTGATCTCTTGTTTGATTTATACCATTTAAAATTCTACAAGAGTAGCACTTCTAATTTAAGGCCCGGATTGCCTTGATTACCTAAGAGAATATCAAAATCCCAATTTGATATTTCTCTAGGTTTTTCAAAATTGTGTCAACTTAAAGTGAGATTAATATATTCTTACTTTGGCACAACTTACTCTTCCAAGGAGTGAATGATAAAGATTATTCCATTTCATTTTCAAAGGTTCCCAAAAACCTTGAAAACGCTCCTTGAGTGTCAATTTCCTCAAAGTTGGGTTAACTACCCTTCTTATTGGAGTTGACACTCTCTAACCCATCTATGGGGTAGAGAAAATGCTCCTAGGAACCCAATACCTACTTGAGCTCATTGGGTTCACTAAAAATTCACTAGGGATGACTTCCCTAGCAACCCTCCTAATGACCCTCTTAGGCTTTAAAGCCTTGGTCATTTGGGTCTCATCAAGGTCAACTATAGGGGTGACTCCCCTTGTGACCTTGGTAATGGTCTTCCTAGCCCTAGGTCTTGTTCCATAATCAAATGGAACATTATGATATGTGGGCTTGACCATTTGGGGCTTAGGTTTGTGACTCAAACCTTTCTTGTCCTTGGACTTGGGTTTTTGACTCTTAAACCCTAGAGATGGCTTCTCCATGTTTTTAAGAGCCTTTTCTAAATTATCAAGTCTTGACCTCAAGACTTGATTTTCCCTCTCTAATACCTCAAGTTTTAATTTGTCATTTTCTCTTGAGATATTCCTAGGCATGTGTCTAGTCTTCTTGGGATTTCTACCTAGGTTTTCCTTAACTTTAGAAGCGTTAATCCTAGGGTTGGTATTTCTAGTGTTATCCTTACCTAGGCTAACATGTTTAGCTCCTAAGCACATGTATTGGTTCCTAAAGTTAACATGCTTATCATTATTAACAATTGCAACAAAACTACTAGCATGAGTTTTATTAGAATTGCAATAATGAACCTTAGAGATTACCTTAGGGTTTGCCTTAGCTCCCCCTATCGATGTGCCCGGTCTCTTGCCCTTGTGAGGTTGCCTCCCCCTCGGACAATGACTCCGATAATGTCCCCTTCGCTTGCATTGGAAGCACACCACGTGCTCCTTGCCCTTGCGTGTCGGGACTCCGGCTACCTTGACCTTTGGCGCCGGTGGAGTCTTCCTTACCCTCTTTGGACACTTACTCTTGTAGTGCCCAAATTCCCTACACTCAAAGCATATTATATGTAACTTATTTGAAATTGAAATGCTTGAGTTACCTAGGTTTGGGGATGGGTGTGAGCTCTCTTCCTCATCCCTTCCGGAGGTAGATGTCTCTTCTTCTTGCTCCGAACTTGAACAAGAGGAACTCTCCTCCTCTTCTTCCTTGGATGTTGAGTAGCCCTCAACTCCCAATTCGCTCCCTCCATGATGTGAGCTACTTGGCTCACTAGGCTCCTCTTCATGGCTTGAAGTGGAGCTCTCCTCATGGTACTTGGCCAAGTTATCCCATAATTCCTTGGCATTGTTGTATTCACCTATCTTACGCAAAATATTAGTAGGTAATGAAAATTCAATTGTTTTAGTTACCTCATTGTTGATTGTAGATTGGTGGACTTGTTCCTTCGTCCACTTGTTCTTCTCTAGAGGCTCTCCTTCTTTATCCATTGGAGGAGTAAAACCTTCTTGTACACAAAACCAATTCAACATATTAGTCCTAAGAAAATACATCATCCTTACCTTCCAATATGCGAAGTTGTCGTTGTAGAAGGGTGGAATGGTGATGTCTTCTCCGAATTGATCCATCTCTAGCTTTGCTCCCACGGGTGTGAATCCGACGAAGAGCGGCCTTGCTCTGATACCACTTGTTAGGATCCTTTGTACGGCTAGAGAGGGGGGGTGTGAATAGCCGACCCCAATTCGTTCGATTCTTTCTACAATGTCGAGTTAGCGCAGCGGAAATAAAACAATAGAAGCGACACGGAAAGAAATCAAACCTCAAACTCGATGGATGTAACGAGGTTCGGAGATTAGGGCTCCTACTCCTCGGCGTGTCCGTAAGGTGGACGAGTCCGGTCAATCCGTCGGTGGATGAGTCCCCGGAGAACCGGCTAATATAAACTCCTTATGGGTGGAGAAACCTCACCACAATCTTTTGCAACAGCAAACAAAGGAGTACAACAATGGAGAAAAACAAACAAGAACAATAGAAATTGTAATACACTTGCTTGCCTCTTGTTGTCGACTGGAACCTTGATGAAGCAGCAGCTTCTCGGATCCAGCAGCTAGAACACCAGCAGGAAACTCACGCAGAGCTTCGACGAGTTCAACAGAACTCAGCACAATGAGAGCTCAACCAAAGCTCAGCAGGAAGCAGAAAAGATTCAGCAGAAGGAGTACTTCCCAAAAGAAGAAGAAGAAGAAGTTCAACAGTAGCTTCTCAACCTCTTTTATAACCTGCGAAGAAGACAGAAGAAACTAGCCGTTGCGTCGCAACGGCTAGAACCCTGATCGGTCTGTGGACCGATCAGGGAAGAGGCCTTTGCTTCTGTTCCGTCCCTGATTGGTCCACAGACCGATCAGGGAACTTCCTGATCGGTCTGGGGACCGATCAGGGAAGAAGCTTTGCTTCTGTTCCGTCCCTGATCGGTCCATGGACCGATCAGGGAACCTCCTGATCGGTCCATAGACCGATCAGGGAACTTCCTGATCGGTCTGGGGACCGATCAGCCTGATCGGTCCCCTGACCGATCAGCCCCTCTCGCGCCTCGCTCCTGTTCGGCTTCTGATCGACTCCTGATCGGTCACCAGACCTATCAGAATATTCGCGGTATCACTGGATCGATCACCAGATCGATCCAGCTCATGGTTTTCGCCCAAACCAAGTTCAAACCAACATCCGGTCAATCTTGACCTGTTGGTACATCATGCTTAGCATCCGGTCAGTCCCTTGACCTGCTAAGACTCTCCACCAAGTGTCCGGTCAATCCCTTTGACCCACTTGGACTTTCCTCTTCGTGCCAAGTATCTGATCACTCCCTTGATCTACTTGGACTTCCCAACACCAGATGTCCGATCACCCTTGATCCATCTGGATTTTCCCTTGCCTGGCTTCACTCACCAGGACTTTCACCTAGCTTCACTCACTAGGGTTTTCACCTGGCTTCACTCACCAGGATTTCCAATCTGCCTGGCTTCACTCACCAGGACTTTCCCGAATGCCTGGCTTCACTCACCAGGACTTCCACTTTCACCTAGCTTCACTCACTAGGATTTTCACCTGGCTTCACTCACCAGGATTTCCCGACTGCCTGGCTTCACTCACCAGGACTTCTCCGACTGCCTGGCTTCACTCACCAGGACTTCTCCGACTGCCTGGCTTCACTCACCAGGACTTTCCACACTGCCTAACATCCCAGTTAGGACTTTCCCACTGCCTGGCTTCACTCACCAGGACTTCTCCGACTGCCTGGCTTCACTCACCAGGACTTTCCACACTGCCTAACATCCCAGTTAGGACTTTCCCACTGCCTGGCTTCACTCACCAGGACTTCTCCGACTGCCTGGCTTCACTCACCAGGACTTTCCACACTGCCTAACATCCCAGTTAGGACTTTCCCACTGCCTGGCTTCACTCACCAGGACTTTCCACCTGCCTAACATCCCAGTTAGGACTTCTCCGTGCCAAGTCTCCATACTTGGACTTTTCCAGTGCCAAGTCTCCATACTTGGACTTTTCCCGTGCCAAGTCTCCATACTTGGACTTTTCGCATGCCAAGCTCCCTGCTTGGACCTTTCCAGTGCCAAGTCTCCATACTTGGACTTTTCAGGTCAACCAGGTCAACCTTGACCTACGGTTACACCAATAATCTCCCAAACATCTATTCTTGTCCCATATCAAGAATAGAACTCCCTCACGAGTGTCAAACATCAACATGCAACTCAACTAGGTCAACCTTGACCTAAAGTTGCATCAACAATCTTCCCAAGTCAAACATCAAAATACAACTCGAGTCAAGTCAACTTGAGTCGGGTCAACCAGGTCAACCTTGACCTAAGGTTGCACCAACATTGTCATGTTAAACCCTACAGGTGGACTTAGTCCGACATGATGATAAAGTTGAGTGGTACTACTCTCGGAGATAGATGTTAATTAAATGAGTTGTCAATAACTCATTAAATTAATGGACATTCGATATCTTAAACACAGGGAGACTAACACACTCATAATAAGAAGGAACCCATAATGTAATTTGGGATTGGTGCGGTAGTGCAATAATAACTCTCTAGTGGAATGAGTTATTATTGATGAACTTGAGTTATGTGTTCAGGGCGAACACGGGATACTTGAGCTCATCGGGAGGCCAAAACCAATTTCTCCTCTAGGTCCCTGTCGTAGCCTCAATGAAGCCTCAAATCCATCCATATAAAGCTCATCTTGGTGTCCAAGAGGAGGTCGGCCCAAGGCTTGGTGACCAAGCCAAGGGCTAGCCACTAACTTCTCAAGGAGGGGTCGGCCCTTTGCTTGGTGCTCAAGTAAGGAGGGGCCGACTACCTTATTTCAAATTAGAAGGGGTGTTTTGAATTTTTAAAAATCTTCTCTTTGTAGAAAACTACAAGTTTAAAAGAAGGATTTTAAATTGACAAAACTTTCCTTATTTGAATTAAGCCACATGGTTTAAAAGAAAATTTTAAAAGTTTTAAAACTTTCCTTTTTTAACCATCCACATGGTTTTTTAGAAGAGAAGTTTTAAATTTTAAAATATGATTTTAATTTTTAAAACTTTCTTTTTTTAACATCCACAAAAAGAAATAGAGCTTGTAAAATTTTATAAGTGGATTTCTTCTTTTATAAAATTTTATAAAAATTATTTTTCTTCATGATGATGTGGCCGACCACCCTTGCTTGGTGTCCAAGCAAGGGGTCGGCCATTAAAATCAATCAAGAGGAGAAAAATGAAAAATAAAAGAGAAAAGGAAAAACAAGAGGAAGATTTTATTTTTTTTTAAATCTTTCCTTATTTACCTTGGGCAAGTATTATAAAAGAAGGGGAAAAGAGACCTCATGGCACATCAATTCTTATTCTCTTGTTGGTGCTCTCTATTGTGGTCGACCCTCTCTCCCTCTTCCTTTCCCTTGCTCTCTTTTAGTTGTGGTGGTGGTGGCCAGATTTTAGAGAAGGAGGAAGAAGGCTTTGGGTGGTGTTCATCTTGGAGGATCGTCGCCCACACGACGTCCAAGGCGAGGTGAGGAATACGGCAGAAGATCTCGAGGTTATTAGCATACAAAAAAAAGGTATAACTAGTAATTGTTTTCCGCATCATGCTAGTTATTTTTTTTTTGTAAGAATTCCAAACACAAGAGACATTAGATTCTAGTTTTTCGAATTTGTTATTCGAGTTTGTTTTTTTTGTTTTTCGAATTTGTGATTCGATTGTTCATTTTGGTTAAACCTAGAGTTATATAAGGAAATTAAATATTAGCTTTCCTTAAAATGTTTTGTCTAGGTGGTGGTGGATGATCCCATACCCAAGAAGGACTAGTGTCTCACCATGCAGTACTGGAAGCCAGTTTTGGAAATTAATATTTAATTGAATTTATAACATAGGTGGATTTGGATCAATAGTGTTAAGTTCCCCTTGCGATCCAAGTCTAAATAATTAAGAACCGATAAGTTAAATTTGAGATCAATAATGTTAAGTTCCGTTTGTGATTTTTAATTTAACTTCTAAAGAATACAAGAGGTTGTTTAGGAAAAGTTCGACACTTATATAAAATTTTTATACAGTAAAATCGATACGATCTTCCTAGGATCAACCAACACCAACATCTCACTCCTCATGCTTAATGGTCATAACTCCACTAAAAATTATATAGATAAAAAATAACACTTCATACAAAAAATTTAATGTTAAAATTAATTTTAAATATTTATTTTATTTATAACATCACCCTTACTGGTTCCACCATCGACTATTTTTATTGCGCTCCATTGTTATTTCACTGGAATTGAGAATTTCCGTACTACTACCAGGGAGTTCAGCAGCTTTCATCTTAGGGAATCCGGAGCCTCCAGCATCTTCCTTCTCAGGCTTAAGGGTCATAACTCCACTGAAAATTATATCAGAAAATTGTTAAAACTCCCTACTTAACAAATCATTTTTCCTCCTCAATTTCTACATAAGAAAAAGTTTATTTTTACTATCTACATACAAACTTTTCTGGGATGCAACTCACTAATATACATTGATGGATCTAATTGTGTTTTATTTTTTTTATATAAAAAGTTTAAAAGAAATTGTAATTCTACTTAAATTTAATATATTAGATTAGAATTAGGGGTGTCAAAAATAAACCCGACCCGATGATCCAACCCGAGTCGACCCGAAAAAAATCAGGTTCAGGTTGAGCGTTTTCGGGTTCGGGTTGGAGGGTTGGAAAGTAAAAAAGTTTCGGGTTAGGTCGGGTCGGGTTGGGTTCGGGTTGACCCGAGTTAACTTAAATATAGGATTTTGTGGATTTTTTTGGTGTTAAATCAAATTTTATTTTAAAAATTTAGATGTTTTTATGTATATTAATATCATGTCTGTATGATAATGATGGAGTATTGAGATAAAAGTAAAAAATTATAGGGGAAATAGCTTAAAAAAGTCGTTTTGAATTAGATTTTCGGATTATATGGGTTGAGTTCGGGTTGATCGGGTTGGTCGGGTTCGGATTCGAGTTGAGGTGTTTTGGGTTGAACTCGGGTCGGGTCGGGTTCGGGTTGGGTTAAAAAAAAAAACTCAACCCGATCCTGACCCATTTGAATTGACACCCCTAATTAGAATTTAGTATATTTTCTATCAAATTGAATATAATTCTATTTTCGTCTTCGATTAAGAACTCACACCAATCGATTAACTTCAGATGAATCTATTGGTCAATCAATTCAATTTAAATCAATCAATTCATTTTAAGTTAATCTATTCGTATGATTCTCAATTGATTTGTCAGGCGAAGAAGAATTATGTTTAATTAGGTAGAAAATATATTACTATATTTTCTTTAAATAAAAATGAGGGATAAGAGTAAATAATTTTTTACATGCTGACTGAGAAAAGAAAGTATACGTAGATTTTTGTCCAATTTATTTTTTTTAACAAAAATCATTTCATATATAAATTTTAATGTTAAAAAATAATTTTAAATATTTATTTTATTTCTAGCTTCACCATTACCGGTCCCGCCGCCGACTTTCTATACTGTACTCGATTGTTACTTCACTGTGATTGAGAATTTCCGTACGAGTATCAGCAGGTTGGGGAACTCGCATCTCAGGAACTCGCATCTGAGGAAGGCATGGATGACAGGTAGTGTCATTTGATCCTGTAATTGACTTGATGGCTTCGCCCATCTCATTTTCTAGCTCCATTTTAAACTTCCCAGTATCAAAGTAACCCGAGACCATCACCGTCCCCAAGCTCTCGAAATAGAATGTGTCGATATCAGGCGTTTCTTCTTAAGTTGCCGAAGGAAAGAGAGGTGTTAATTAAATGTCCATATTGACATGATAATCACAGAATACAGACTATATTTTTAAGCAAGGAATCGGCCGCGCACCTTTAAGCTTTTCTAAGACACCTTTTATCTTTTCGAAACAGACTTCGGAATATTCAACCTCAACCATCAAGAGTCTCGGCAGCTGCTGCGAGAAAATATAGCAAACGCAGTGTTTTCATGCATGAAGCTTATTTAAACGAAACTCGATCGCTATACTGTCAAATAACAGCTAGCTAGCTAAACAAATTAATAGACTACTGTCAATACCCTAAACAACTAACGCCGATTTAAGTCACGGCTATGCATATTCCTTACACACAAGCCAAGGAAAGGATTATCATGAACCTAGCTAGCTTATTTAAACAAAACTCGATCGCTAGCTACTGTCAAATAACAGCTAATTTTAGGATTTAATTATTTCTGAAAGATGAGTGAGAACTCTTCACCTCCTTCATCTCGTTACTAGTTGGCGTGAAGGGCCCTGAAGATGGCTGGGAATCGCCCACCTTCTCCATTTCGTTACTTGATGGATGATGAGAGTAAATTAAGGGAGAGTCCCGTCCCCTTATTTATAGAATTAATCATCTTATAGGAAACTTCCTACTTAAGTAGCTGAAGTTTGACCCAGAACAGTTAATGAGAGGAAGAATAGGTTAATTATTCAAGTAATTAACTAAAACGCGGAAAGGATCAAGCAATTCACAAGGAAGCGGAATTATTCAAGTCATTCAATAGTTTTCTGTAGAATAATTCATTTACTTTTCAACTCAGGTAAACTTCCTTGAAGCTTCCAACTGAGAGACGGTGATTGTCAACAGCAACCGAGTTTAGCGCATCTCCTCTTATACGATTGATTCGATCAAATTGAATTGAATTAATTTGACTTTTCCGATCAAACTGATTAAAATTTATTTTATTTGTGTGATTAGGTTAATTTGGATCAGTTTAACATTTTCAACTAAGTCATCTCCACTTAAACTTTTCTTTGGTTTACGTTCCAAAAAAGCATTATCAGCAGACTCATTCTCATTATTTTAATTCTAAAAAAAAACTGCATCTTCAGTGACACAGAAAGAGTAATTACTTGTGGAATAAAATGAATTTAATATTATATGAGAATTTTGATTAAAGTTAATGCATAAAATCTTCTCGAGTTTGAAATAAATGACCTTTTTATTTTTTTAATATATTTTTACTTATACATATTTTAAATGACTAAAATAATACTATAAATTTCTATCGTGGAATAACTTTTTGTAATGTGTTTAGTTCCGTCTCAAGTAGAACATAGATGGAAGAAATTAGCAACTTTGGATTGTAAATTTGAGATTGACATTGAAATTAATTGATGTACGTGAAAAGAACGGTTAAGAATATTCACATCATCAGTTATCCTATTTAAAACTTTTATTTTAAATTTCAAATAGGACTACCTTATCTATTCCTTAAATTTAGATTTGATGAATAATAATTCTCTAAATTTAGAGAATAAAACCTCTATCCTTAAAGTAAAATAATATTTTTTTTTAATCTTTCCTTCCACTCATTCTTTTCAATGTCTCTCTTTCCACTCATTTTATAAATATAATAATAAAAAATTGAAAAAAGAAAAAAAAATTGAAGATAATAGAAATTTTAGGATATGTAGTAAAAAATGATTCTTTAAATTTAATAAAATAAATTATTTATTGTAAATTTTAGATATAGAGATAAAAAAGATTGATATAAATACCTTACTAGGTAAATGATGTAAGACATATTTCTTCTACTAATTATTTGGATATGCATCCTTTTAGATTGTCGAGCATGCAGGTCTATACTTTACAATTATATTATATTATTATTATTTTTTAATCATTGACCTAAGTACTAACAAGTCTTTTTTGTTTGATACTTTACTTTTCCAATGTACAATAGTATAGGTTTCTCAAATGGATAAAAAAAAAATAAAAATAGACGTGCTTGAAGAATAATAGTGTAGGATCCGATTTGAAATCAGGAAGGATAACGTGCTGACTAGATGGTATCGAGATTAACTATGAGAAGACTTCGAGTAAGAGAAACTTGGTGTTACAGATTCGAAGAGAAGAGCAAGAAGGAGAAAACATCTATAATTAGGCTAAAGAGGGGTCTTTGGCATAGACATTCCGATGTTCAAATTAGACAAGCAGCTAATTAAAAATGAAAAACAATGGAGGTGAACAATGAGCTTTGAATGCCTAACGTAGCATACCTTCGCCTTTAGGAGGAGACCCCTTATATAGTGCTAGTTGTTCTCTGTGCATGAACATCATGTTAGTGTAATTTACACTAATGATCTAACTCAGGTTTTGATAAATGATAAGTGGATTAAAGTTAGAGTATTTTGTAATCTAATTATTTTACCAAGTATGCAGGAGTTAACGGGTTTGAAGGATCTGATATCAGACTGAAATCCAGCTAGGTCCGCGAGACCTGATAGTTAGCGTGAAATCTGGATAGGTCTGTGGGACCCAATATCTGGCGGGAAGTCCAGTTGGATCCACGGGACCTGACAATCTACTGAAGTCCAGTTGGATCTGCGGATCTGACAACTGACTGGAAGACCTAGTAGGTAAAAGGCAAGTCAAGCGATTGCAGTTGGTAAGTAAGATGTAAGCAACTGGAGGAGAGATCCAGTGAGGATGTGTTTCCGGTTAAGGGAATTGTAGATGTTGGCCCAGCTTAGGTCCATTTGAAAAACCTAACCTAAGACTTTGACTAGATCCTAGTCTCGAGGAGATAGGATTTAATTACTACTCCTATCTTATTATGTTGTACTAACATTGTTTTGTAGGATAAACATATTTTTATTTACCTCGACTAACTCTTTTTTGCAGGAAGAAGAACTGCGAAAAAGGAGAGTTCTAGGACATGATCTTAGCCCACGAGTGCCTGGACTAGCTTAACCCGCGGGTGCCTAGCAAGCCACCTGGGTTGTCCGAGCACCTGGAGTTGGTCCATGTGCCCAGATCACAAAAGTTACCCAGAAGCTGAGTTGGAGTGCGACGATTGACAGGATGTTTACAATATATAGAGATTGCAAGAGCAATCGTCTGATTGGGGAGATTGTTGAAGCAATTCTCCTCTGGTCAAGGGATGATCAGTTTGATGTGAAGAAGAGTCAAGTAGGTCAAGGTTGACTGGATACTTGACTGGACAAGTCCTTGTGAGTGAAGCCAGGTAGTTGGAAAATCT
Organism: Zingiber officinale; assembly: GCF_018446385.1. Lineage (NCBI taxonomy): Eukaryota > Viridiplantae > Streptophyta > Magnoliopsida > Zingiberales > Zingiberaceae > Zingiber > Zingiber officinale. Next base: position 115,814,230 of record NC_055987.1, read on the forward strand.
TGGTGAGTGAAGCTAGGTGAAAGACCTAGTGAGTGAAGATAGGCTGGTGAAAGTTTTGGTGAGTGAAGCTAGGTATTGGGAAAATCCTAGTGAGTGAAACTAGGTGAAAGCCCTAGTGAATGAAGTCAGGCAGATGGAAAGTCCTCGTGAGTGAAATCAGGCAGATGAAAAGTCCTAGTGAGTGAAGCTAGGCAGATGGAAAGACCTGGTGAGTGAAGTCAGGCACATGGAGATCCAGGTGAGTCAAGGTTGACCAGACACCTGGTGTTGAAAAGCCCAAGTAGGTCAAAGGATTGACTGGATACTTGGCACGAGGAAATCCAGATGGGTCAAGGGTGATCGAACATCTGGTGGAAGTTTAAGTGGGTCATGGAGGACTGGACACTGGGCACGAGATGACAAGTCGAAGTGGGTCAAGGCTGACCGAACACTTGGCACGAGGAGAAAAGTCCAAGTGGGTCAAAGGATTGACCGGACACTTGGTGAAGAAGTCCCGGCATGTCAAAATTGACTGGATGCTAGGCATGTGGAGTTTCAATAGGTCACGATTGACCGGATATTAGAATTGGGGCCCTTGAGCTTGAGTTAAGAAAGTCAAGGGTGGTCAATCGATCAGCTGATCGATTGAATCGAAGCCTAATCTATCACCCAATCGATTGGGAGAGTACTGCAATAAACAGCAGCCCAATCGATCGGTCAATCGATTGTGAGCTTATATCGCACAAACAGAATGCTTCCCAATCGGTCAACCGATTGATTGGGCACCGCCAATCGATCAGCTGATTAATTAGGGAGCTGGAAATTATGCGAGTTATGATAAAGGCTGAATCGATCAGCTGATCGATTCAGGCCTTTTCCAACAGAGCACAGAGGCGCTATGAATCGATCATCCGATCGATTCAAGCCTTCCCAATTGATTGGGATACGACCATTGCACAGGATGAAGGTTTTGGATGGTCGAGATCACTGGGATCTGACGTGGCAATCGATTGAGAGGATCCCCAATCGATTAGAAGCCCTAGAAGCACAGATATAAAGGCGATGAAGCGTTCAAACGCTTTAACTTTTCTTCTCCAACTCACGCGATCTTCTTCGACACTCACCGCTAGTTCTTGGAAGCTCTTGGGGACAAGTGCTGCTACACTTCCAAGGTTCAAGAGGCGATCAACTACAACAAGGTCAAGAAAGAAGATGTTTTTCCTTTGTGTGCTTGTATTTTTCTTCTTACGTTGTGTTGTATGTTGTGTGAGTCTTGTATGAGGTTTCTCCATTTCCAGTAGTTACTGAGGAGTATTTTTCATAGTAGAGAGTGTGTTGTGTGTGGATCTTTAGATTAGTCACATCTTCTTTAGGTGGATACCAAGTAAATCGCTTGTGTTAGCATTGTGGGAGTGGCTTGAGTGTTTTCCACTGCAACAACTTCATCAAAGCAAACAACCGAAGCGCGATGAGCTATTCACCCCCTCCAGCTACAAATCGACCCTAACAAGTGGTATCATAGCGAGGTCGCTCTTCACCGAAATCATCATCGGAAAGGGCAACGAGCTAGAGGGAGAAGAAGTTGAAGCAAATTTTAACAAGTCAAAGACTTCATCAAAAGGCTCAACTTCAAATGGAATTCCAAGATGGACTTGGATTCAACACAAGGGTGCCTCCACAATACATATCGACAAACTTTGATTCTTGGAAATCAAGAATCAAAAACTTCTTCATTATGGAGATAGAGCAATGGTTTACTCTAATGGATGTCTTTGAAGCTCCAACAAATTCCAAGGGCAAGCTCCTCAAGAAGAACAAATGGAGTTAAGAGCAAATTCAAAGGAGCAAGACAAACGACAAGGTGATAAAGCTATTGGTTTATTTATTGCCAAGCAATACTTTGACTCAAATTGGAGAATACAAGGATGCTAAGGAGATATGGAGCAAATTGGCGAAGATTCATGAGGTTCCCTCCACTGTACTAAATCAAGAGAAATCTAAAGAGGGCAACTCATTGGATCAAGATCAAGAGGAAGAGGACTTCAAGGTTGAGAGATGCTCAACATTTGAAGAAGAAGAACAAGAAGCTTCATCCTCCATAAAGTGCAACAAAAAGGGAAAAGAGGGAGCATACTCTTTGTTCAATGAGCAAGAGGATGAAGATAAAGAAGCCTCCACCTTTAGGATTGAGGGGGGAGCGTCATGTATTGACACCAGAGCAAGAAGAGACTTCCACTTCCGGATCAAATGAAGAAGAAGATGGTGTCACCTCCATAAATCAAGAAAGATCAAATGGAGGATCATGTGCCACCCCTACAAGCAAGGAAGGTATAAACATTTCAATATTAAATAATAAAAGTCATATCATTTGCTTTGAGTGTAGGGAACATGGGTACTATGACACTATAAGAGTAAGTGTCCCAAATTGGTCAAGAAGAAGGGCCAAGTGGTACCTAAGGGCAAGAAGAAGCCCAAAGAGACCATCCCCGTGATAAATAAGAGCAAAGAGCACATAGTGTGCTTCTTGTGCAATCAAAGAGGACATTACCGGAGTCAATGTCCTAAGGGAAAGAAATTGGTCAAAGTCAAAGGAGGAAGCACAAGTCAAGGGAGAGCTTCCAAGGTAAAATCCAAGGTATCATTTATTGAACATATTCCTTTGACCCATGATAAAAAGCATACTAGAAATAATTTATATCATTTTAATGCTATTTATCATGAAAATAGGAAACATGATAGAATTAAGGAAAATCATGTGACCTATCATGCTAAGACTATCACACCTAAGGCTAGGAAGGTAGATAAATTAAGCAATAACTCTAAAGATTTTAATTATAGGTCTAAAAATAGAAATTCTCATTGAAATCAAGAAAAATCAAAATCTAAGGATTTAAGGTTGGAAAACTAAGCCTTGAGATCAAGGCTTAATAAATTAGAAAAGACCCTAAAGAAAATGAAAAATATTTTTAAGGGTCAAAATGAGAATAACCTAGGTTTAGGAACACAAAAGTCATCCTATGGCCATAGAGGTTTGGGATACAAACCTAAGGCTAAATAAGATGTGGCCTCATACCATAGGGTTCCATATAATTATGGAACTACTCTAAGTCTAGTGGTCAAGTTAAAAATACAAGGGAATTTATCCCTAGAAGTATTTTTGGAAAAACTAATGTGACTAAGACTTCTAAGTAGTAAAAGAAAGTCACCAAGAAGGTCACAAGAAAAGCTATCTTTAGAGTTGACCTAGAGAAAGTAACGAAGACTTCTAAGAAGCCTAGAAAGGTTATTAGAAAGGTATCTAGGGAAGTTATCACTAGTAAGTACCTAGAGCATCTAAGGAGCACCAATGGATTTTGGATTCCAAGGAGCATATTCTCTACACCCTAGATGAGTTTAAAGAGTATTAACTCTAAATAGAAAGGGTGGTTAACTCAACCTTGATAAAGTTGACACTTGGAGTTATTTTCAAGGTTTTTGTTAACCTTTGAAAATGAAAAGGATAAATCAATTACTTTTTGGAAGAGTAAAATGTGCCAAAATTTGAAAAATTAGGCTTAATTTTAATTGACACAAATAGAGAAAGGCAAAAGAAATGCCAAGTTACGTTTTGACATTTTCTTGAGAAAATGAGGGCAAATCTAGGATCAATTTTAGGTTTAGCTAAGGATTAATGACACTTAGATAGAATATCTAAGTATATTTTATTTATGCTAATTGTCATGCCTTATTTACCCATCATATGCCATAATATCATATTTTGTATTCATGTTTATTATGAAAAATAAACAAAAATATCATGTCATGTTATACATACATCATGTAGCTATAGTATATTTTTTTAAAAATTTATGTATTTTGATGTATGTCATAAATCATCATGCATTATTTTAGTTTCCTTATAAATAAAAACAATGACATTTACTAACAAGTGACATCCTAGGTGGATGTTCAAAATTTCTAAAATGTCTAGATAGATATGCATGATCCTTAGTTTAGGGCAAAACCAAAATCTACATCTCACAAAAACTATAAGGTGACTTGTATGTGTTTTAGTACACATTAGATACAAGTGAGATGTTAGGATGATGAACAAGACTTAAAATGTTGATTTAGTGCATCTATTTGAGTTTTAATTTTATCAAAACACATAGTTATGTGTACTCTAATCATTGGGAAAGCTAATGTACAAGCCATGTGCATTGTTACGCCCCGAGGAAGTCCCTGCAAGAAGAAATTTCGACAGCATCTCCTCTGTAAAGGTGACAATCTGAAACTTATCTACATAGCCCTCAGGGCTCACACTCATCAGCCAACATGGTTGGAATATATATGATATACAAAAACAAACAATCCACATAGTTATAATATATCAGCCTCCAGCTGTCATCACAATATGAAAAGAAATCGAAAACAACATCCAACTTACCTCTTCTACCTACTGACAGGCATGTAGCTAAACATACCAAATAGAAAATTCGCCGAGCAAGCAAAAGTTCAACCATTACAATGTTGTAAGGCAAAACACATAAAATCCAGAGTGCAAAACCAGAACAAGTCTGAAACATAACTCTAAGCAACTAAACATAAAACCAAAAGACCAAAGTGAAAATCCTTATGGCAAGGGAACTAGCAACTGGAACCTCCTAACAACTTCAACCTAAAATAGAAATAAATCAATGGTGTGAGTTCAACAACTCAGCAGATACCGGATAGATATGCATAATAAGTTATAACTAACAGTAATAATCATGCGGTACAATTTTCTAAACAACAAAAGAGAATGCAAACTAAAAAGGTTGAAGAAAACTGTATTCACCAGGACCTCCTATATGAACATAAGGGTCATCAAACCAGATACAAAATGTCACCTATATGCATGTCAAAGATATGCAACCCAAACAAATATAGCAATCTAAAATACAGCAATCACAAACAAAAATATGATGCAAAAATGAATTGATCACCCCTAACGCCAATCAGCCATCTCACAGTGATGGTGAGACTGAGTTGGTAGGGCTATTACAACTGTGCATTCTGCCATCACTACTCCTGAGTGACCGAGTAGACAAGATGTTGTCGGAGAACACCTATCCTCCTACCCTAAACAGAGTGGGGGAGCTCAGTGCTCTCATCTCCCTGAGACAGTACAGAGGAGGGATCCCTGCTCGCTACCACGCTGCAATCACACTACCCATGAGTGGACCAGCGGAGCCCTGACAGAGCAAACTGTAGACACCCTGCTTGATATACCACTAACCCATGAGTAGTTGTATGTGCAGATCATGTAACTAGCGATGTGCTCAACAATAATGGAGCTGACAATCGCTCAGTATGTAATCATGCAAGATGGTGCATGACACTAAACATGTAGATACCGATAGTATACACCTCCATATAATATGTACCATAAAGGAAATAAATCCACACAAAGATCTAGGTAACAATAAACCAGGTAAACAAATCAGATATGTCAAATAACTAGTCTACTACTCAGAAGAGCAATATATGCCACTATTTCTATGAACAGGAGTAAACATGGCAACAATCAAGAGAATATAAGCATGAATACATAACAGATAAGAATATAGGCAACTATAAGAATCAAATAGTAGCATACCAAAGCAGATGCAAACATAATCATTACTACTAGCTATAAACTACTATGCATATCTAAAATGACTATATCAAGGAGATAAGTCAAAGGTACCCGTCTCAAAAGAAGATCGTATCCAGGAATACTACGCCGAGACGCTCGTCTTGAATCAGAGTCCTGCATAAAACAATACATACATATATATATATATATATATATATATATATATATATATATATATATATATATATATATATATATATATATATATATATTTTTTATATATATATATATATTATTTAGCTAAATTCATATGAATTAAATAGCTAAATAAAATCCCCAAAACTAGTTAGAAAAAATCCTAATCAATATGATCATTAACCCTAACTACATATAACTCATTGGTTAACTAGGGTTAGTTTCCTTAACCCTAGACAACCCACTATACAATTTTGATTTAAGTCTAAACCTAAATCAATTCTAGTGACGATTCATGCTTCACTTAGCTACCAAAAACCTAAATCAACCTAAATTAAGTATCTTACCTCAACTCATAGCCTCTGCACAGCTAGGGTGTTGCTGCCGGAATGGAGTAGCTGCTGGAACTAGAGGAAACAGCTGTCCACCAAACTAAAAACCCTAAATTAGCAATTCCACATCCAAAAACAAGTACCCAAACCAACCATAAGCTAGACAACCCACCTTCAATCAGTCCTTGTCAGCGAAACAGAGCCGCACAGGAGAGACGAAGAACAGGGGTCGGGTCTGAGGCAATCGACTATAGGGATCTTGGGCAGAAATGCGAGAGGAAGCTCAGCACTTGCTGGCTATCTCTTGTAGTGGCCGGAGGTGGAAGATATTCGACTGTCGGTGCTAGGACAGGGAGAAGTCGGTCGGTGCTAGGGCACAAGGATGGCAGCGCTGCTCAAGTCGAGAGACAGCAGCGACATCGGCAGGGCAGCACAGGTCAGCGAGCAGGAAACAAAGATGGCTCGATTTCCTTTCCGGTGAGCTTCTAGTGTTTGTGAGGAGAGGGAAAAAGAAGCTCGGCGGCTTGCGATCGAGGTGACGCAAGAGAAGGACGGTTGAAGGAGATCGAGAGAAGAGGAAGCTTAGCCGACGGTGGCTCGAATGTTGCTGACGGCAGTGGATGTGGGGCGACGCTAGGAAGAGGAAGGAAGAAAAGAGAGAAGACGGCGGCTTGTGACTCAGAAGAGAAGGGGAGATCGGGCGGCGATGAGTTGAGGAGAGGAAAGTTTTTGGCAAGGAAGAAATAGGGAACAAGAAGGGAAATAAGGAAAAAGGAAAAGAAACATTTAAGGAAATTAAACATTTCCTCATTCAAATAGAGTAGTCTAAACAAGCTTTCCCTCAGCCCAATAATTTATCCCCATAAAACTCGTCATACGAGTTTCAAAAAATTCTCAGAAAATTTCTAAAAATTTTGTTAAGGTTATTTGCTTATTAAACCTTATTATTAAATTTTTATTTGGGTACCATATTTTACATGCATTGAGCCCAAAGAACATGGTTGGAAATTATTTTTGAAAAATATTTTAAATATACTTTAGAAAACCTTAGTGAAGACTATCTTTTGATAGTAATCATCATTGAAAAGTTAAACACAAATTTGGAAGAAATATTGATGTTTTTACAAGATTTCAAGTTTGTGTCAATCTTTGAAAATAGAAAGTATTTTCTTAGAAAACTATTTTTCCATGATAGTATATACTCTAAATGATCTCTACAAGAGTTTTAATGATTTCTATAATTTTGTAGAATTTTTAGGGCATTTCTGAATTTCGTTGAAATTGAATTTTAAGAAATCAGACCTCCAATCGATCGGGCGATCGATTGGAGTCTCTCAATCGATCGAGCGATCGATTGAGACGGGTATTGTCGCGAGCAAAAACTCGTTGAATCGATCATCTGATCGATTCAACCAGGCCTGGATCAATTAGTAGATCGATTCAAAGGCATTTTCCGTGAGCAGAAGCTCATGGAATTGATCAGGCGATCAATTAAAATAGTTTCAATTGATTAAGTCCCAACCCAATCAATTGAGATGAATGATTTTGGTTGGAAAAGTCTGATTTCGACACTTTAAGCTAATTTTAGCCTCATTAACCACTTCTAATCTCTTAGAATATATTTATATACATTTAAGGGTAGTTTTCATAATGAAAACAAGGAGAAATGGTTAAGGACCACTAGATTAAAGTTTAGGATAAGGTTGGTTTTATTATTGAATCTTCTAAACCTCAAAACTTCAAGTTTTGAGATTCCTAAAGATTTAGGGATTCCAAGTCATTGTTGGTATAATGAAAAAAGTGTTGATCATGTCGTTAGGGGGAGTTACTCTTTAAGGACATGAAAATTAATTTTTTCAAAACACCTTGGAAGGTGGTTAACCTTCTTTAGAATAAATGCTCAAGGTTGAGTATTGAAAAACAATGGAGAGTGGATATCTTCGTTGTTAAGTTGTGAATGCTCAAGGATGAACATTATGAAGTGGATTAATACTCAAGGGTGAGCATTGACTACAATGAAGGGTATGAGACCTTCATTGTTGGAATGATGAATACTCTAGGATGAGCATTGTGAAGAAGTTTAATGCTCAAGGGTGAACATTAGATACAATGAAGGGTGTGGGACCTTCATTATGGTGTTGTGTACAATGAATAAAGTTATGAACAACGTATGAGTAACTCTTCAGGGGGAGAGTTTTTGATGTCTGCCAATAGAGGGAGAATGTAGGATTTAAGTTAGACCTTTGTCCCTCTAGGAAAGTTTAGGGGAGAATGTAGGGTCTAAATTACACCTTCATTATCCAAAGGGGGAGTTTGCCCTCTAGGAAAGGGAGAGAATGAAGGAAACTCTCATTCATGCATTGACATGAAGAAAAAGTTGAGGCTATGAGATTAGATTAACTTAAAGGTATTGTCAAACATCAAAAAGAGGGAGATTGTTGGTGCAATATCCCTAGGTCAAGGTTGACCAGGTTGACTGAGCTTGAGTTGGCTCAATCTTGAGTCTTGATGTTTGGGTTTGGATGTCTGACAATATATGGAAATTGTAGGAGCAATCGTCTGATTGGGGAGATTGTTGGAGAAATTCCCCTCTAGTCAAGGGATGACCAGTTTGATGTGAAGAAGAGTCAAGTAGGTCAAAGTTGACTGGATACTTGACTGGACAAGTCCTTGTGAGTGAAGCCAGATAGTTGGAAAATCCTGGTGAGTGAAGTCAGGAGAAAGACCTAGTGAGTGAAGCTAGGCAGGTGAAAGTCCTGGTGAGTGAAGCCAGGCAGTGGGAAGATCCTAGTGAGTGAAGCTAGGTGAAAATCCTAGTGAGTGAAGCCAGGCAGATGGAAAGTCTTGGTGAGTGAAGCCAGGTAGATGAAAAGTCCTAGTGAGTGAAGCTAGGAAGATGGAAAGACTTGGTGAGTGAAGCCAGGCACGTGGAGATCCAGGTGAGTCAAGGTTGACTGGACACCTGGTGTTGGGAAGCCCAAGTAGGTCAAAAGATTGGTTGGATACTTGCCATGAGGAAATCCAGATGAGTTAAGGGTGACCAGACATTTGGTAGAAGTTTAAGTGGGTCATGGAGGACTGAACACTCGGCACGAGACGACAAGTCCAAGTTGGTCAAGGTTGACTACACACTTGGCATGAGGAGAAAAGTCCAAGTGGGTCAGAGGATTGACCAGACACTTAGAGAAAAAGTCCTAACAGGTCAAGGTTAACCGGATGCTAAGCATGAGGAGTTCCAACATGTCACGGTTGACCGGATGTTGGAATTAGGGGCCCTTAAGCTTGAGTTAAGAAAGTCAATGATGGTTAATCAATCAGCCGATCGATTGAACCGAAGCCCAATTGATCAGTCGATCGATTGGGAGAGTGTTGCATAAACAGCAGCCCAATCGATCAGTCGATCAATTGAGAGCTTATATCATGCAAACAGAATGCTTCCCAATTGATCAGACGATCGATTGGGCACCACCAATTGATCAGTCGATCGATTGGGGAGATGGAAATTGCGCGAGTTGTGATAAAGGATGAATCAACCAGCTGATCGATTTAGGCCTTTTCCTATAGAGCACAGAGACACTTTGAATCGATCATTCGATCGATTCAAGCCTCCCCAATCGATTGATCAATCGATTGGGATACGACCATTGTACAGGATGTAGGTTTTGGACGGCCGAGATCGTTGGGATCTGGTGTGACAATTGATTGGGAGGAGCCCTAATCTATTGGAAGCCCTAGAAGCGTAGATATAAAGGCGACGAAGCATTCAAACGCTGTAACTTTTCTTCTCCAGCTCACGCGATCTTCTCCAACACTCACCACCAGTTCTTGGAAGTTTTTGGGGACAAGTGTTGTTGTACTTCCAAGGTTCAAGAGGTGATCAACTACAACAAGGTCAAACAAAAAGAGGTTTTTCCTTTATGTACTTCTATTTTTTTTCTTGCGTTGTATTATATGTTGTTTGAGTCTTGTACGAGGTTTCTCCACATTTGGTAGTTACCAAGAAGGAGTATTTTTCATAGTGGAAAGCGTGTCGTGTGTGGATCCTTAAATTAGTCATATCTTATTGAGGTGGATACCAAGTAAATCCCTTGTGTTAGTATTGTGAGAGTTGCTTGAATGTTTTTCGCTGTAACAACTTCATCAAAGCAATCAACCGAAACGCGACGAGCTATTCACCCCCCTCCTCTAGCTACAAATCGACCCTAACAATCAACAGAGCTAAATATTGAATACCCCTCCATCTCCACCACCACCTCATCTTGATCTGACCTACATGTCATCCTAAACCTACTCGCCATAACTCGTATTAATAATAATTTAATCAATTCAAACATTAAGATAAACTTAAAACCTAAAAATGATGAAGTCAATATAGATCTAGATAAGATTAATATATCTCTGGACAAAGTATTTTGTAATCTAGATCTAGAAATTTTTACCCAAAATAACAATTTAAATATTAAAGATAAGATCTTAAATAAAATAATTCAATCAATTCAAAATTAAAAATCAATAAAAATGTAAATATTAAGGATAAATGTATAGATACAACTAATTTGATAAAAACAAAAATTAAATCATACTAATTCAAAATCAACAAATAATAAAAAGTCAAATATTAAAGATAAACTTTTAAAGAAAAATAATTTAAATAATTTAACGAATTCAAAATTAAAAATAATAAAAACTTAAATATTAAATATAATCGGTTAAAGAAAGATAATTTAAATAATTTAATAAATTTTAAATTTTAAAAAATAAATCGTAAGCACAATTTAATCAATTTAATTCATTCAAAATTAAAAACTTAAATTAAACATAAATTACAATTAATTAAAGCTTGACTAAAACTTAATTAAACTTAACTCAAGTTTAATAATTCAGGGGGAAACACCAAATTAGTTGACACCTCTAAAATAATAGTTTATCCGACTGGGTAATTAAGGACTAGTTTAATTAGGGACAAAATTTTAATTTAACAAACAACCCTAGAGAAGTTTTGGATGATAATAGGTTAGGAAAACTCTGTCTATGCATGTCTAGGAAGATATGACTTTTACCTGGTACATTTAGCTTTGTGGAACTAAATGAAGCTACCCCTTATCAATTCTAGGTGGTTAGACTAAAGTTTTATATTAAATTCAATGGGCGGGACTATTTGAAAATTTTCAAAGGCGTGGTTACTCTGATGATGTTCAGATGACTCACTACAGCTTAGAAATTTATTCAAAAAATGTCTGTTTGCTAAACTCAAAGCTAAACTTGAATTTAACATAATTTAAACCAAACTCTAAAATTTAACTTAACTCATCTTACAAAATCATAGGATCCCTTTGTCTAATACCTTATACTAGGTGAGATAAATAAAAATTAAATTTAAAATAGCTAACGTATTATATCAAATTAAAAATTATTTTAAAATTCTTTTATTTTTTAAAAAATTCATTTAAAATTCATTCTATTTTTTTTTAAAAAACATCTTTTAAAATTATTTTATAAATCCTATTAATTTTTAAAAAAAAATTTTAAAAAACCTTTTAAAATTATTTTTAAAATCATTTAAAAATTATTTAAAATCCTTTTAAAAATTATATTAAAAATCCTTTTTAATAAAATTTAAATATTATTTTAAAAATCCTTTTAAAAATTATTTTGAAAATCCTTTAAAAATTATTTTAACACTTAACTAAAACTTAAAATTTTTTACTAAAACATAAATCAAATCTAACTTAAAACAAAATAAAATCTAAAACACTAATTAAACTTACATTAATTAATGAAAGATAAACCTAAAGTTTATTTAAATTAAGTAAATAAATTAATTTAAAACTTAAATCCTAATTTAAATTAACTTTAATTAATAATTTAACTTAAGTTAAATCTAATCAAAACTTAAAGATGAAGTAAATTAAAATAAAATTAAAACTAATACTCTCATTAATGAATCGATGTTGATTAATCAAGTAAGTGAATTAAGTGTTAATCAATAGACTATTAATAATAATTAACTATTACTGTGTTAGTATCAAATGCCTAATTAATTACATCCCAGGTTAATTTTTTATTAATGATTATTTTAAATAATCTTATTTTAATTAATCAAACTTAAATGAATAATTAGAATAAGTATGTAGAAATACTTATGTAAATAATATATTTACTGTAAATAATATATTTACTAATGTAATATACTAAAAATATAGCAAAGATTTAAAATAATTAAATGTTGATATAATTAAATGATTTTAAGGGGAATAAATGGATTTTAGTGGATAATATATTAGGAAATAAGATTTAATGAATTTATAAAATTTTATGGATTCTTTTCATAATTTAAATAAATTATTTTAGGTTTTAAGAGGTTAAAAGGAAGCCTGTTTAAAAACACCCTAATTAAATGAGGAGTTGATTGGAATAAACTTAGTTTCAATTAATCAAAACCTAAGTTTCGTTTATAAAAAAAAACAAAATCGCGTTCTCTTCCTGGTGCTCGCGGCACCGTTGTGCTCCCGACCCGACGACGGCCCCTGTTCGCGGACAATCGACGCTGCCCCTCCACCTCTTCCTCCTCCTCCTCCGCTTCCAGTGACCTCGATCACGACGACAAAATCTAAGGAGCTCGCCGCGGTACTTGCGAGCTTCTGCCACCCACCTCCAATGAGGAGGTTCACCGGATGATGGTCAAAGCCAACTCCGACGAGGATAGTTTCATCCTAGAGGAGTTCAACCGACGAGGATCTCTGCGTCACTCCTTCACCAGGCGCATGACGACGCTATTTCGCCGCAGGGATGACCGACGTCACCGCTAGCGATGCACTACAGTCGTCACACGCAAGCTGGCCGAAACCTCATCTTCGGTGCCTTGTGGCCGGCCAACTCCCTCCTTCCCTCTTCGATAGGATATTTCACCGTGTGATCTGAGCCGATGCCGCGCCTCTTCCCTGTGTGGCAGCGCTGCGCTCCGAATGCAGTCGATCTGAGGCCACCGCCGCAGAACGACACCTCCAAAGTCGTCGTTACCATATCCAGCTGTCTTCATCTTCTCATCACGACCATATCAGAACCACCGACGACTGCCACGCTGTGTCGGAGAAGAAGCTGTCGAAGAAGGAGGAGGAACCAAAGTCGTGTTTGGGTAACGGTTAGTTAAACAGAATTTTTAGTTTTTGACTAACCTAGATTATTGATAATTGATGATTAATTATGTTAATTAGATTGGATTAACTAATCACTAAATCGATTAATAATCAATTGAGTTACCTGATTAAATTATAATTCAATTGAAGGAGAGATTAATATATTAACATGGGAATTAATAAATAGGTTGGTTTATGAGTTAATTCTCGATACACTTTATATCTAGATTGGATCTAGAGAAGCACTCTTTGATTTGGGGATATCAAAGGATATTCTACATCGAGAGGTGGGTAGATCTTGCTTATCTTTTTGATAGCTTGGATTATATTGCATGATTGTTTGCTGTGATGTCTGATGAAGTTACAGTTACTCACATACTTTAAACTTGTCCTATAGTGCTTCTGAGTTTGATACTTTATTGTTGTTCTTATATCCTTATATGTTGACTCATTTATTGATAGCTATGTAGTCTCGATTACTATTCACGATTGTCTTTATAAGTGTATGTATGATATTACCATCCGTGGTAGAGCGTTCTCCTGTGGATAGTGAATAGTCATTTACCCCGACTGCCCACGGAACCATTCGTGGTAAAGTATTTTTCTGCAGTCAGTGTTTGTTATATACTTGTTATATGTCAGTCACATATTTTTTTGTGCAGGTTTGGATGTACTGTATGTACTCCCGATTTGTTGGTTATACTTGATTGAGTAGGTTAGTGAAATGCTATGTTATTGATTATGCTTTTGATTAGCTGATGGTTATGTTGGGATGCCTACATTGATTATTAAGTATTTTACCTAAGACTGTATCTTTGATCTCCTATCAGTATATTATTTATGCTCTTTATTTTTCTATCCACTGAGTATATTTTTATTATATACTCACTATCCGTTGTTATTTTTTGATCCTTCATGTTAGCAGATAGAGGATGTGTGTCGCTTAGAAGTCATGGCTGCTAGTCCCACTTGAGTTGGATTTCTATATGAGTTGTTGGGTTTTCTTTTCGTTACTTATAGTTTTGGTTTCATTGTGTATTGAATGTTTGTGTCATTGATTATGTTTTGGTTAAATTAATATGTTCACATGTGCATGCATACATATACGCATATGCCTTTATGAGTTGTGATTGTGTTGGTTTTATTAGTTTGATATCAGTTATGTCATATATTGTCACTAGAGGGTACCGTCCACTTTGGAGGACAAGTATACTCTCGGGGAGTGACAATTTTATTGGTATCAGAGCATGATTTGAGTCAAATGCTGGGTTTTGTGTCTTTGGGATTTCGATCTTGTTTCGATTTATGATTTTTCAAGTTTGGAATAAGGCAAGCCGGAGGACATCTCTGAGCTATAGGAGGTAAGATATACCTTTGTTGATTATCTTATCTTTTATGTTCACTGTCTTGTTAGGTTATGGTTAGACACTCTCTAATTTAGTTGGATTGTGTATATGTTTCTATATCTATCTATTAGGTATTCCCTGACTTGGTGTACCATTATGACACTTAGTCAATCAATCCTTTTCACAATTGTGGTTGAGGTCGACCATGGAAGTGACGAGTGACCTATTGAGGATCGATACATCCTAGTCATGGGGACTTTGACCATGAATTGCTTGTACTTGGTTAGCTAACCTAGAAAGTATCTCTAGTATGTAGCCTGCACCGATATGGGAAAAGTGTAGAGCAAGGTGTTTAACATTTATGAGATACATCCAAGTATGTTACTGGACCCGATGCAAAGAAGGATATAAACCGCATGTCATTGTTGGCTCAATAAGTAAAGGATCGATTTACTCTGGTTCATAGAGTTTCTAACCTTAGGTAGGTTGTGCCTGGTAAGATAACATGGAGGGTATATTTGAGCACATGATTTGTATAGATGCAGACCTGGTTGAATTAACTGCATACCATCTACGAAATCATGACATACTTGATGGAAAATGCAGAAGATGATATTTGGGAAACAATGTACCACTTGGTTTCAATTCGGGATGCCTTGTAGAGGTAGTACTTGCCCGCTCCATAGTGTAATAGATTGCAAGGTAATGCTTAGTCAACTCACCTAATGCTTTTCTATAGGAGATTTAGACTCATAGATCGGTCGTACATAGTGAATAACCTCGATAGTACATTGGAACTTACGACCCACAATGATACAGAGGATGTAGTGTTAGCTATTTAACACCTATGAGATCTGACCGTAGTTGAGTCAAAATTTATGATTATAGTCTTCGAGTGGTAGAGCGTCGATTGACAGTTATTTCAACTGGCTATCTGATGTTAGTTATTCTTTGTAGTGTGAGGGATTACGAGATAATGGTTAGTTGATCCAACTAACATTATCTCCATCAACTAGTTCAAGACCTTGAGCACTTGATCATTTATCCAAGGTCTTGAAGTCTATATTATATTAGATTCGTCAACACTTTGTTGACACATGTTAGAGGATATGTTGGATAAGATTAGTAGTGTTGGTTGGTCCTAGGAAGATCGTACCGGTTCCACTGTATAAAAATTTTGTACAAATGTCGACCATTTTCTAACAATCTATTGTGTTCTTTAGAAATTAAATTCAGAATTGCAAACGGAACTTAACATTATTGATTCCAAATTTAACTTATATGTTCTTAATGATTTAGACTTGGATCGCAAAGAATGCTTAACATTATTGATCCAAATCCACCTATATTATAAATTCAATTAAATATTAATTTCCAAAATAAGCTTTTAGGACTACATGGTGAGGCACTAATCCTTCTTGGGTATGAGATCATCTACCATCGCCTAGACAAAGCCTTTTAAAAAAATCTAATATTTAATTTCCTTATATAACTCTAGGTTTAATCATAAAGAACAATCGAATCACAAATTCGAAAAATAAAAAAAACACAAACTCGAATCACAAATTCGAAACTCTAGAATCATATGCCTCTTGTGTTTGGAATTCATATAAAGAAAAACTAGCATGATGTGAAAAATAATTACTAGTTATACCTTTTTTGTATGCAACGACCTCTTGATCTTCTGCCGTATTCCTCGCCTCCTCTTGGATGTCGTGTGGGCGACGAACCTCCAAGATGAATTCCACCCAAAAGCTCTTCCTCCTTCTCTAAGTTTCGGTCACAACCACCACCAAGGAACAAAAGAGAGCAAGGAAAAAGGAAAGGGGAGAGGGCCGGCCACAAGAGAGAGCACAAGCAAGAGAATAAGAATTGATGCAATCCCTACTTCTCCTCTTCTTCTCCGTCTTCTTTGTATCTGGCCACACAAGGCAACCACAAGAGGTGGCCAGCCCTAGCATGAAGAGAAGCAAGGGCCGACCCTCAGGAGAAGATTAGAGAGAAGAGAGAAAAGAATAGCAAATCCTCATGAGGCCTCTCCTCCCCTTCTTTTATAATACTTGCCCAAGGAAAATAAGGAAAGATTTTTTTTTTACAAAAAATTAAAATCTTCCTCTTGATTTCCTTTCCTCTTTTTATTTTTTCCTTTTCTCCTCTTTTATACTCTTAATGGCTGGCCCCTTGCTTGGACACCAAGCAAGGGTGGCCGACCACATCATCATGAAGAGAAAATTTTTTTATAAAATTTTATAAAAGAAAGAATCCTCTTATAAAATTTTACAAGTTCTCTTTCCTTTTGTGGATGTTAAAAAAAGGAAAGTTTTAAAAATTAAAACCAAGTTTTAAAATTTAAAACTTCTCTTCTAAAATTTCTTTTTTTTTTAACATGGTTACAAAAAAAGAAAGTTTTAAATTTAAAACTCTTTTTTTTAAAACCATGTGAATGGTTAAAAAGGGAAAGTTTTAAAACTTTTAAAACTTTCTTTTAAACCATGTGGCCTAATTCAAATAAGGAAAGTTTTGTAAATTTAAAATCTCTCTTTTAAAACTTGTAGATGCCTACAAAGAGAAGATATTAAAAATTCAAAACGCCCCTCATACTTTGAATTATGTGGCTGATGTTGGATCGAGAAGCGCTAGAAGAGGGGTGAATAGCGCTCGCGGCTATTTTTGTTTCGATTATCAGAATCGTAAAGGCGTAAGAGTTAAAGCAGTGGAATAAACAGAGAACAATCACACAGAAAGACGCAGAGGATTTTACTTCGTTTGGAGCCTAGATCGACTCATACTCGAAGGCTCACGATCCTTGATCGCTTTGCGTGGGCAACAACTATAAGCTCGATAAAAATGATTATAAGATGAAGTACAATAGCTAACAATAAACAATTGAATTATACTGATGACAGTGAGAAAAACTGAAGTTTCGAAGCTCCGGGTCGTCGGGTGGTTGTCACAGCAGTTCGGGATTGTGTCGTTAGCAGCTGGTCACAGAGAGATTACTTGGAATTACTTGTTGTGAGCTGCTGGTCGAGATCCCTTATAAAGAGTGTTCAAGGCACCTTCTACTGTTCACCAAGGCGCCTTGAATGAGGCGAGTCAGCCGCGGAGATAAGGGCTGAACTGGTCGAACCTTATCAGGTTCAAGGCACCTTCAGCCTCTCCAAGGCGCCTTCATCAAGCTGTCCAAGGCACCTTGGGTTCCTTCAAGGCGGCTCCAAGCTTGCTTCGCAGCCAGCTCAGGTTTTGCACACGAGGCGCCTCCAAGCTCCATGGAGGCGCCTCGGTACTGTTCATCCGAGGCTAATTTTGTACTTTGGTCCTTGCAAGATATGTTAAAAATAAAAATACCCTGCAGCACAAAGTTAGCTCATAACACATAAGTGATAGTATAAAAGTGAAAGTTTGACACTCTCCGGACTATCCGAGTCTGACTTCGGGTTTCCAACCGGAAACCCTAGGCCGACCCGACGCCTACTGTTCCCTCTGCGGGGAACGTGTCCTCACCTACTCCACTCAGGAGATTTATCTGCCGCCAGTGCGATCCTCCAGAACGACTAGACTTTTGCTCAGCACTCGAAGCTTCCGGACTTTTTGCTGGACATCCGCTTCCCGGCTAGTCCAGTCTTTCACCTGGTTCGCGACACCAGGACTTTCCACCTAGGGTTACCACCCCCTAGGACTTTTGCCTTAAGCCTTCGACCTGCCAAGACTTTCCGCATAGGGTTACCACCCCCTATGACCTAGGGTTACCACCCCCTAGGGTTTTTACCTTACCTAACCACAATTAGGTATTTTCCTGAAACACTTAACAGATTTGTTAGATCACTAAACATCTTAACTTTGAATCCTTTGCCATTATCAAAATACGAGTTTGATCGTCGGATGCTTCCCGCACCAATAGCTGACCCCCTTCTTGCTTGGGCACCAAGCAAGAGGACGACCCCTTTGAGGAGGAAGTGGCCGGCCTCCTCTTGGACACCAAGATGGGCTTTTCATGAATGGATATACGGCATTAATAAAGCTACGACAGGGACTTAGAGGAGAAATTGGTTTTGGCCTCCCGACGAGCTCGAGTATCCCGTGTTCGCCTCGAACACACAACTTAAGTTCATCAATAATAACTCATTCCACTAGAGAGTTATTATTGCACTACCGCACCAATCCCAAATTACATTATGGGCACCTTCTTATCATGAGTGTATTAATCTCCCTGTGTTTAAGATATCGGATGTCCAATAATTAATTGAGTTACTGACAACTCATTTTAATTAATGTCTTAGTCCAAGAGTAATACCACTCAATCTTATCGTCATGTCGGACTAAGTCCACCTATAGGGTTTAACATGACAATCCTTATGAGCTCCTCTTGGGGACATTATCAACCTAGATTACTAGGACACAGTTTCCTTCTATAATCAACAACACACACTATAATTAATATCATTTTCCAACTTATCAGGCCTATTGATTTATCGAGTTAAATCTCACCCTTTGATAAGTCAAAGAAATAAATACTAAATTTATGTACTTGTTATTATATTAGGATTAAGAGCACATACTTCCATAATAACTAAGGTCTTGTTCTTTTATTAAGTCAGCATAAAAAGAACTTACCTTAAATGGTCCTGCTCAATACACTCAGAGTGTACTAGTATAATTTATCAATCAAGATAAACTAATATCTAATGACACTATGACTATTCCAATGGTTTGTTCCTTTCCATCTTAGTCACAAGCTACTGTTTATAATTTATAAAGAACCGATAACATGATCTTCTATGTGTGACACCACACACCATGTTATCTACAATATAAATTAATTGAACAACTACACTTAGCATAAATGTAGATATTGACCAATGTGATTCTTATTTCTAAATATATGTTTATACAAAAAACTAGGCTTTTAGTATACATTCCAACAAGTAGGTCTTCTAATCGTATGGATTAACCACATCTTTACCACCTGGAGAGGGATGATCATCAATCAGGAAGTCTAGGGATGTCCCTTGGACTTCAATGGTCAAGGTCATCACTTGTGGGTGGATGACTTTATTTACTCTATTGTTGTTCAGGAAGTGGTCAACTTTGATAGATGTTGAGGATAATATGAGACATTAATGGATATTGTGAGATCAGATTTGGTAATATGTCGATTTCTGATGGTCTATCGTGAACATGGACTTAATGACTTATTATTAGGTATTTGTCGTTGACTGTAGCATAAGGAGTGGCACAAGGTGATACTTATAGATTGATGATTTGCAGTTGGTGATCAGATTATAAACCTATTGCCAGTGATATTACGGTCAAGTGTACCCGAGTGTGAATTTGATGAACTTTGGACAAAATATCTTCAGTACATGCTTATGTTGTTTACTCTAGTTGATCGAAAGATTGACTCTATGTACTGTGTTGGATTAAGGGAAGAAGAAGGATGCATGGTTGAAATGGTCTAGCAGGTCCAAATGACTTAATACAAAGACCATCGGGAGTAAATATCCCTAGTGATAATAGAGGATTTATCCTTTCCAGTGTCACTCGTTGGGGAGCTTCGATTTTCTTTGTTGAGAAGAAGGATGAATCGTTGATAACGTCTAGCAAGTTGAGACAACTTAGTATAAAGACCATCTAGAGGATTGTTTGATCAACTCAAGGACACATAGGTATACTTTAAGATTACATTAAGATTTGGTTGACATCAGCGTAGAGTAAAAGCTACAGACATATAAAAGATGATGTTCCGCATTTAGTGCGAACATTACGAGTTTTAGTGAGGTTGTTTGGGCTTACCAATTCTCTAGCCACTTTTATGGATTTGATGAATATGGTGTCCTTAGGATATTTGGATCAACTTATTTTCATTCATAAGGGAGCGCTAGTATGCGAAGTCCAGAAAATACGCATTTTGGTTATCCTCCATGGAGTTTTGCATTCCTAATATCTCAGATGTAGGGTGCTGACAAAGATATTTTTGTGTATCCTCAAAATGGTAGAAGGCCATTACCAGCTAGAAAGTTAGATCACTTATGGGTGCCTAAGGTTGTTTAGCCACTTTTTTGTTGCACACAACAAGGAAGCCCGAGTTGGTAAACAACATCTCATGTTCTAAAATGATGAACGGTATTCAAGACTGTGTATAGATTTTCACGTGATAAAGAGGAGACTCTCAATTTCGAGGAAGATGGTGTATTCCCAAGATAGATTCGATTATAGAAGACCTACATCGAGATACACGTCGATCATGATTTATGGGTAATTGGGGGATACTCTTGTGTATCGTGACCTAAAGTGCCCCTACTAGTGGAATGGTAGCAAGAAGATATTATAGACTTTAAAGTCCGATGCCGGTGTGTCAACAAGTAAAAATAGAGTATCAGATTGGTGTAGTGGAAGCATGGTGGACCCATAACCCACGAGACGTCAAAGACTAGCAAGCTTACTTTGGAAGACTTTTGTACCTAAATAGAAAAGAGAGCATAATACAATGATCTTTGGAGGATGTATGATTTGATTTGGGTGATCGTTGATCGATTAACCAAGTTCATCCATTTTTCTACTGACATGTTAGATGACTCTTTGGATCACTGGGCAAAGTTTCCAATGAGTCATGTGTACAAAACTTTATTTTGTGCAGGATGTTAGACAAACAGATAAACAGAGCATATCATTCACTAACTACAAAACTTACTTCGAGCATGCAAGATGGACATTGAAGGTGGCAAAAATATTATTCATACCTAGTCGATTTTATCCACAACGATTAGCTTGACAGTAATGTGAGTGTAGCTACAGCAGATGCGCTCATAACCCATAAAGTAGTAACTTCCACCTAGGAGAAGATCATCTAATAGTTATAAGGAACCCTTATTCTCTAATAGTTAAGACCTCCCGTGCTATTAGAATGAACAAGTATAAGGGTGTATTGCGTAGTTATCACCTTAGGTGAGAGTATCGTTGGATTACAATCTAAGTGATAAATTAGGGGACCAAATTTTTGTTGGTGCAGGGAGCATCCGACGATCGAACTCGTGTTTTGATAATGGCAAAAAATTCAAAGTTAAGATGTTTTGTAGTCTAACAAGTCTACTTGAGGATTTCAGGAAAGTCCTAGCTGCGATTAGGCAAAGGGAAAACCCTAGGGGGCGATAACCCTAGGTCATAGGGGGTGGTAACCCTATGCGGAAAGTCTTGGCAGGTCGATGACTTCAAGCAAAAAGTCCTAGGGGGTGGTAACCCTAGGTGGAAAGTCCTGGTGTCGCGGACCAGGTGAAAGTCTGGACTAGCCGGGAAGCGGATGTCCAGCAGAAAGTCCGGAAGTATCGAGTGCTAAGAAGAAGTCCAGTCGATCTGGAGGATCGCACTGGCAACAGGTAAAATCTCCTGAGTGGAGTAGGTGAGGACGCGTTCCCCGTAGAGGGAACAGTAGGCATCGGGTCGACCTAGGGTTTCCGGTTGGAAATCCGAAGTCAGACCCGGACAGTCTGGAGACTGTCATAAACATTCTTTTATTATTCATACTGTTATTTTGTGCTAATTTTGTGTTGCAGGATATTGTTTGGGACTAACAAGTCTTGCAGATACAAAATAAGGTAGTTTTCCCTCGGATGAACAGTGTCCGAGGTGCCTCCATGGAGCTTGGAGGATGAGCTGGCTGCGAAGCACCATTGGAGGCGCCTTGAAGAAGGCAGAAGGCGCCTTGAATGAGGTTTAAGGCGCCTTGAATGGATGAAGTTCGACCAGATCAACTTGATCCACGCGGAAGACCAGGCAGCATGGAGGCGCCTTGAACAGCCTTCAAGGCGCCTTGAACACCCTTTATAAGAGGGTTTCGACCAGCACTTCAGTACAACGAATACCAATTGATCTTTCATCAACGTGCTGCTCCAAAAGACGTTCCGAAGTGCTGCTACAAGTGCCCGACGACCCGAAGCTTCAGATTTAGCATTTCTTGTTGTCGGTATAATACTTATAGCTTTTAATTGTACTCATAATTGTAATCTTTTAACGAGCTTATAGTTGTTGTCCACCGGAAGCGATCAAGGATCGCGGGCCTTCGAGTAGGAGTCGTCACAGGCTCCGAACGAAGTAAATCTCTGTGTCCTTCTGTTTGTGTTTGTTTGTTTTTAATTCCGCTGCTTTAATTACTCTAACGCTATTTTCGATTCTGATAAACGTAAAATTTAGCCACGAGCGCTATTCACCCCCCCCCTCTAGCGCGTCTCGATCAAACAATTGGTATCAGAGCGAGGTTGTTTTGAATTGGTGCAACCACCATTCAAAACATTTTTTTCGTGGTATTTTGTTTCGGAGTCAATTAGAAATTAGCTAATTAGCTAAAGTTCTAATTTTTTTTAATCAGTGTTGCTCAAAGTTGGTCAATACCACTTGAGCTCGTAATTTTTTTTTCTCGCACTACTAATCCAAGACACAGTCTTGGAATAGATTTTTTTTGCTCATCTAGGTCTAAAAATGACTCAACAAAAAGGATATAGCACTGTTTGTCCCCCACTATTTTCCGGAGAAGACTTCGGATACTGGAAGGGGCGAATGGAGATATATCTGAAGATCCAGTTCGACACCTGGATGATAGTCCAGACAGGACTTCAACTACCAACTGATACAGACGGTAAGCCTACATCCTGTGAGAACTGGGAACCAACCTTCATCAAAAAGGTGGAAGCCGACGCCAAAGCTACCTGCACCATCCAGTGCGGTCTTACCAAGGAGGAACTCAACAGAGTCGGTCCCTTTTCAACCGCAAAGGAACTCTGGGAGAAACTGATCGAACTTCACGAGGGTACCTCGGAAACCAAGGTAAGTAAGCGTGATTTATTATTTAATAAATTATATAATTTAAAAATACAGGAAGGTGAGACGGCAAGCTAGCTGCACGCACGCATCCAGGACATTCTTACGCACCTCGGAAACCAAGGTAAGTAAGCGTGCTTTATTATTTAATAAATTATATAATTTAAAAATGCAGGAAGGTGAGACGGCAAGCTAGCTGCACGCACGCATCCAGGACATTCTTAACTCCCTTCATGCAATAGGACAGAAAGTCGAAAACCGGGACATCATAAGGTACGCATTAAATTCGTTTCCAAGGAGTACATTGTGGGCATCAATGGTAGATGCCTACAAGCTCTCCAAAGACTTATCTTCTTTAAAGTTAGACGAGTTATTTTCTGAATTTGAACTTCATGAACAGACTAATGCACAGCCATCTGAGAAGGGTATTGCTTTGGTTGCAGGTACGAGTCGAACACGGGAATCAAGAGTACGGCGAAAAATTGAATCGGAATCAGAAGACGAACCCGACTCAGAAGATTCAGAAGATGAATTGACCAGCGAACTTGTGAACCTTGTGAAAAAGCTCTACAAGAAGAAGAAGGGCTTCAACAAGAAAGATCTGAAGAAGGCAGTTCAGTCCAGGGAGGCCCAACCGAACTCAAAGGTAAAATTCGAAGTCACTTGTTACGGGTGCAACCAGAATGGGCATATCAAAGCCAACTGTCCCAACCAAAAGGAGGCCAAAAAGCAAAGGAGAAAGAAGGCCCTGAAAGCAACCTGGGACGAATCTTCTTCAGAGGACGACAACGATGAACTTGATCAAACAAGTCTACTCGCACTGATGGCCCGAGACCAGATCATCGAGAGCGAGTCAGAAGCTGAGTCCGAGCAAAGCCACGGATCCGCATCCGTTTCAGAAGGGTCAGACTCCAATGTAAGTATTCCAAGGCTTAATAATTTAGTTAATTACTTACTTCGCAAACTAGCTAAATCAAACCTTAGGATTAAATCACTTCTAAAGGAAGTAGTCGTCCTTAAAGAAGTGACAAACACTAATTCTTTACCTAATCAAGTTCAAACTGGAAACTCTACTCAAGTTCAAAAACTTGAGGAAGAAAACTCTAGTTTGAAAAATCAGGTAAAAGACTTAAAAATTACTTTAGAAAAGTTTTCTCTGGGCTCCAAGAATTTGGATCTAATTCTTGGGACACAAAGAGCCATTTACAACAAAACTGGGTTGGGATATAAAAGTAAAAAGAAATATAGATCTTATCTATCCTTAATAAACAAACAAAATAGTAAATCAGTTCAAGCATGGGTCCCCAAGTCCAAATTGATCAATCAAGTTGGACTTGGCCAATACTGGGTTCCGAAGGATCAAGTATACTACCTCGATAAACCATACCGAGGATATGATCCAGGGAAAGCTAAAAGAAAAACTATATTGAAAATCTAAATTCAAATTCAAATTCAAAATCAAATTAAAAATTCGAAATTAAATATTCAAAATTCAAAATTAAAATTCAAAATCAAATTTAAAATTAAAAATTCGAAATTAAAATTAAAAATCAAATTAAAAATTCAAAATCAAATTCGAAATTAAATATTTAAAATTTAAAATTAAATTATAAAAGTCAAAAATAGATGGTGGATCCAAACTAGCTGGCACCTCCAACTCAACTACCCGACAGGGTAACTGAACTTAATTTACCCGAAATGGGTAAAACAAGAGTACATTACCCGGAGGGTAATTAAGGCTAGTTTGAAAAAGGGTTGAGTTTAACTTGAACCACAGTACCGGTGAAGTTTTTGGATGATAGTACGTTAGGGAAACTTGGGCATCGCATGTCTAAGAAGATATGGCTTCGACCGGTGCATTTGGCCAAGTGGAACTGACCGAAGCTACCCTTAAATGAATCCTAACTAGTTAGACCAAGGATTAGTATTAAGTTCAATGGGTAGGACTATTTGGAAAACCTCGAAGGCATGATTACTTTAATGAGTTCCTTGTGACTCACCATAGCCCAGAAGTTTATCCAAAGAATGCTTACTTGTTGAACCCAAAGCTAAACCTGAATCTAACACAAAGTTAAATCTTACCCTAAAAATCAACCATAATTCATCTCACAAAAATTATAGGATTCCCTGATTGAAAATTTAGATCGGGTGATATGACTAAGTAAGTATAATCAAAATTATAATTAATTCAAAGTCAATTAAATTTTATAATTATTTTAAAAAAAAACTTAAATTTCAAAATTATTTTAAAAAACTTAAATTTCAAAATTATTTTAAAAAAAAACTTAAATTTCAAAATTATTTAAAAAACTTAAATTTCAAAATTATTTTAAACTTAAATTTCAAAATTATTTAAAAAAAAAACTTAAATTTCAAAATTATTTTAAAAACTTAAATTTCAAAATTATTTTAAAAACTTAAATTTCAAAATTATTTAAAAAAAAACTTAAATTTCAAAATTATTTTAAAAAAAAACTTAAATTTCAAAATTATTTTAAAAAAAAAAACTTAAATTTCAAAATTATTTTAAAAAAAAACTTTTATTTCAAAATTATTTAAAAAAAAAAACTTATAACTTAAATTTCAAAATTATTTTAAAAACTTAAATTTCAAATTATTTTTAAAAAAAACTTAAATTTCAAAATTATTTTAAAAACTTAAATTTCAAAATTATTTTAAACTTAAATTTCAAAATTATTTTAAAAAACTTAAATTTCAAAATTATTTTTAAAAAAAAACTTAAATTTCAAAATTATTTTAAAAACTTAAATTTCAAATTTATTTTAAACTTAAATTTCAAAATTATTTTAAAAAAAAATGTAAAATTCAAAATTATTTTTTAAAAAAAACTTCAATTTCAAAATTATTTTTAAAAAAAAAACTTAAATTTTGAAATTATTTTAAAAAAAAACTTAAATTTCAAAATTATTTTAAAAACTTAAAACTCAAAATTATCTTTAATATCATTCCAAAGTTAACTATCTTATTCTTGTCAAAATTTAATTATATCATTTCAAAACGCTCAAAATAGGCTTAAATATTTGCTGAATTACTTTGAATACAATTGAGTAAAATAGAAAATCTAAGAAGTCTACTTCAAATAAGCTATCTTTAAATCCATTAAAAACCAATTCAAACTACTTCATGTGTAGGAGTTGGATCAATGGATGTTAGATAGCGGATGCTCTAGACATATGACTGGAGATAAGTTGAAGTTTACTAAACTCAAGTACAAAAAGTTAGGATCAGTTGCATTCGGCAACGACGGTAAATTTAAAGTAATTGGAAAAGGTAATATTGAACTTAGTTCCGATTTCATTATTCGAAATGTCTTATTGGTTGAAAATTTTAACTTTAATCTATTAAGTATAAGTTAAGTATGTGACAATGGATATCTAGTCAATTTTGACAAATATGGATGTCTAGTTAAAAACATAGAAAACCCTGAAATTAGACTTAAGGGACTTAGGAAGAATAACATCTATACAATTGACTTATCAATATCCTCAATAAAGTGTCTCTTGACACAACAGGAGGAAACACAACTATGGCACAGAAGACTGGGTCACACTCACACTAGACTCATTTCAAAAATGAGTCACAATGGTCTAGTTAGAGGTTTGCCCAAATTAAAATTCATTGAAAACTCAATCTGTGATGGTTGTCAAAAAGGGAAACAAACCAAGTCAATCCACAAATCAACCAATCTAGAAAGAATCAACACCATACTCGAGCTCCTTCATATTGACTTATTTGACTCACATGGAGCCAAGTCACTAAGCAATAACCAATATTGCTTAGTAATAATTGATGACTACTCCAGGTACACATGGGTAAAATTCCTAAAAACAAAAGATGAAACCTACGAAATATTTAGTAACTTTTGTAAATTAACGGAAAATGAAAAAGATACTAAAATTAAAAGAATAAGAAGTGATCACGGGGGAGAATTTGAAAATCATAGGTTTACCGAATTTTGTAAAATAAATGGATGCCAACATGAATTTTCATGCCCTAGAACCCCCCCAACAAAATGGACTAGTAGAACGTAAAAATAGAACACTACAAGAAGCCGCTAGGACAATGTTAAACGAATATAAGTTAAGTCATCAATTTTGGGCTGAAGCAATAAATACGGCAAATTATATTCAAAACAGAATTTTAATAAACAAATATCACAATAAAACACCATATGAACTCTACTATCATAAAATTCCCAACCTAAACTATTTAAAAGTATTTGGTTGTAAAGTTCACATTTTAAATACTAAAGATTACTTAGGAAAATTTACACCCAAGTCTAACCAAGGAATATTTCTAGGATACTCCTCAACCAGTAGAGCCTTTAGAGTATATAATCAAAACACATTGAAAGTTGAAGAAACAACTAATATAATATTTGATGAAGAAAATAATTTACCTAATATAACTGACAATATTGACATTCATCCAAGAGCTACAGAAGATGATGAAGTCCAACTCAATCTTAATGAGACAGAAGAACCAGTACTTGAACCACAGCCAAGACCAACTAGAATAAGTACTTCTCACCCACCTGACCAAATTCTGGGTGACCCAAACCTAGGAGTCAGAACCAGATCATCCCATAGAAACCTTAGTCAGATTGCCCTCATTTCCAAAATTGAACCTAAAACTATAGAAGAAGCTCTTCCTGACCCAGACTGGATCATTGCAATGCAAGAAGAATTAGCACAATTTGAGAGAAACAAAGTATGGGACCTTGTACCTAAACCTATAGATAAATCATAATAGACACCAAATGGGTTTTTAGGAACAAGTTGGATGATCACGGTGATATAATAAGAAACAAAGCTAGACTAGTAGTCAAAGGGTTTAGTCAAGTCGAAGGCTTAGACTATGATGAAACCTATGCTCCGGTAGCTAGACTTGAGTCCATTAGGATGCTATTAGCCTATGCAGCAAATAAAGGGTTCAAATTATACCAAATGGACGTTAAATCATCCTTTTTAAATGGATTTATTAAAGAAGAGGTCTACGTAAGCCAACCTCCAGGGTTTGAAGACATAGACTACCCAAACCATATATTTAAATTAAAAAAGGCATTATATGGACTAAAACAAGCCCCTAGAGCATGGTATGAAAGATTATCTAATTACCTAATATCCAAAGACTTTAACCAAGGTCAAATCGATCCGACCTTGTTCGTGAAAATTATAGAAAAAGACATCTTTATAGCCCAAATCTATGTTGACGACATAATTTTTGGCTCAACTAACTCAAAATTTCTAAAAGAATTTATTAAATTAATAGAAAGTGAATTTGAAATGAGCATGGTTGGGGAACTCAATTTTTTCTTAGGCTTACAAATAAAACAAACCAAAGATGGAATCTACATTTATCAAACTAAATATGCTAAGGAGTTAATCAAAAAATTCAGCATGGAAAATTCAAAAATTATAAATACTCCAATGGCAACCAACATAAACATTGACTCTGACCCTGAAGGAAAACATGTAGACCTAAAATACTATAGGAGTGTCATAGGTAGTTTACTTTATCTAACTGCAAGTCGACCTGACATACTGTTTGCAGTAGGTATGTGTGCAAGATACCAATCCTGTGCAAAAGAGTCACACCTAACATATGTTAAAAGAATACTTAGGTATATTAAAGGAACTCTAAATGTAGGACTTTGGTAGCCAAGAACTTGCACCTTTGACCTCTATGGCTATTCTGATTCAGACTATGTTGGGTGCAAGCTAGATAGGAAAAGTACAAGTGGTAGCTGCCAAATTCTAGGTCAATGCCTAGTAAGTTGGTCAAGCAGAAAGCAACATTGTGTTGCTTTATCCACTACAGAAGCTGAATACATAGCTCTAGGAGAATGTGCATCTCAATTGTTATGGATGATGCATACACTAAAAGACTATCAACTAGACTATAAAAATACTAAAATCTTTATTGATAATATCAGCTCAATTAATCTGACCAAAAATCCTATTCACCATTCTAGGACCAAACACATAGAGGTAAAACACCACTTTGTAAGGGATCATATAGCTAAAGGTGAAATTGCACTCAACCATGTTGAGTCCAAATCAAACCTAGCTGACATCTTTACAAAACCCTTACCTGAACTTGAGTTCAGTGGACTTAGAAGGCAAATAGGAATGTGTTGGGTAGAATAGATATCTTACCATTATTTCTTTTATTGTTTTTCAAATTCTAGGAAAAACAGTTTTCAAAATTCCCAAGTTCCTAGATTTTTTTTTTAAAAAAAAAATTTAGGAATTAGCCTAGGCCTTTCCCCTAGAAATCATGTTCCCCTAGAATTAAGCCAGAGCATCTCACAAACATCTAGGTTTACCTTGATTGTGATTGAAAAACATAAAACGGCGTGAGATGCATAGGGTATAGCCTGGACTCAAGAATGTTTATATCTGTGCATCAATATGAGTCTGGGCGTTAAATACACAATATACATTAATCAAGTTAAGTCCTCCAGCTCTAGCCAAGTCTATCTGGACCAAAATAACTTAACTTGACTAGCCAAGTGAAAGCTATTGTCCTGTAGACAATCAGCAAATAACTAAAGGTTAGACAGTTGGTAAAGGATACTCAATTTTCTAGTCAAGAATGTTTTTAGGGCTCTGATACCTAGTAAATCAATCTAGTGAACATGACTTGTGCTTGGACTTAAGGATCAACTGAACTTAAATGAATAACCTTGTCCTAAAACTTAAAATATTATTGAAACTAAGTTCCAATTGACATTAACTTTCAAATCCTATTGAACTTAGCTAACCTGTTGACCTTAGTAAAATCATGTACAACTCAATCAAATACCTATTATTGCCCATTTTTGATATATGACAAAGGGGGAGAGTAGAAAAAATGTAAAAATAGAAATTCAAGTTAAAGTTAAAAATTAAGGGGGAGCAAAAATTAAGGGGGAGCAAAAGTTAAGGGGGAGCATATAAGGCAAATTTGCTTTAGTTACTTTGTACATCTATACTTAGCAGATTTGCCTGTGTTAAAAATGTCTATGTATTCGTTTGTTTACTTAACTTTGAATTTGAGTTGCCATAATCAAAAAGGAGGAGATTGTTGGTGCAGGGAGCATCCGACGATCGAACTCGTGTTTTGATAATGGCAAAGAATTCAAAGTTAAGATGTTTTGTAGTCTAACAAGTCTACTTGAGGATTTCAGGAAAGTCCTAGCTGCGGTTAGGCAAAGGGAAAACCCTAGGGGGCGGTAACCCTAGGTCATAGGGGTGGTAACCCTATGCGAAAAGTCTTGGCAGGTCGATGACTTCAAGCAAAAAGTCCTAGGGGGTGGTAACCCTAGGTGGAAAGTCCTGGTGTCGCGGACCAGGTGAAAGTCTGGACTAGCCGGGAAGCGGATGTCCAGCAGAAAGTCCAGAACTATCGAGTGCTGAGCAGAAGTCCAGTCGATCTGGAGGATCGCACTGGCAACAGGTAAAATCTCTTGAGTGGAGTAGGTGAGGACGCGTTCCCCGTAGAGGAAACAGTAGGCGTCGGGTCGACCTAGGGTTTCCGGTTGGAAATCCGAAGTCAGACCCGGACAGTCCGGAGACTGTCATAAACATTCTTTTATTATTCATACTATTATTTTGTGCTAATTTTTTGTTGCAGGATATTGCTTGGGACTAACAAGTCTTGCAGGTACAAATAAGGTAGTTTTCCCTCGGATGAACAGTGTCCGAGGCGTCTCCATGGAGCTTGGAGGCGCCTCGGGTGCAAAGGATGAGCTGGCTGCGAAGCACCATTGGAGGCGCCTTGAAGAAGGCAGAAGGCGCATTGGAAGGCGCCTTGAATGAGGTTTAAGGCGCCTTGAATGGATGAAGTTCGACCAGATCAGACTTGATCCACGCGGAAGACCAGGCAGCATGGAGGCACCTTGAATAGCCTTCAAGACGCCTTGAACACCCTTTATAAGAGGGTTTCGACCAGCAATTCAGTACAACGAATACCAAGCGATCTTTCATCAACGTGCTGCTCCAAAAGACGTTCCGAAGTGCTGCTACAAGTGCCCGACGACCCGAAGCTTCAGATTTAGCATTTCTTGTTGTCGGTATAATACTTATAGCTTTTAATTGTACTCATAATTGTAATCTTTTAACGAGCTTATAGTTATTGCCCACCGGAAGCGATCAAGGATCGCGGGCCTTCGAGTAGGAGTCGTCACAGGCTCCGAACGAAGTAAATCTCTGTGTCCTTCTGTTTGTGTTTGTTTGTTTTTAATTCCGCTGCTTTAATTACTCTAACGCTGTTTTCGATTCTGATAAATGTAAAATTTAGCCACGAGCGCTATTCACCCCCCCTCTAGCGCGTCTCGATCCAACAATTTTTACTTAGTAGGGAAAAATGTAATATACCAAAAATATAGCAAAGATTTAAAATAATTAAATGTTGATATAATTAAATGATTTTAAAGGAAATAAATGAGTTTTAGTGGATAATATATCAGGAAATAAGATTTTATGAATTTATAGAATTTTATGAATTTTTTTTCATAATTTAAATGAATTATTTTAGATTTTAAGGGGTTAAAAGGAAGCCGGTTTAAAAATAGCCTAATTAAATGAGGAGTTGATTGGAATAAACTTAGTTTTCAATTAATCAAAACCTAAGTTTCGTTAATAAAAAAACAATTACGTTCTCTTCCTGGTGCTCGCGGTTCCACTGTGCTCCCGACCCGACAACGGCCCCTGTTCGTGGACGATCAACGCCGCCCCTCCACCTCTTCCTCCTCCTCCTCCGCTTCATGTGATCTCGAGCGCGACGACAAAATCTAAGGAGCTCGCCGTGGTACTCGCGAGCTTCTGCAACCCGCCTCCGATGAGGAGCTTTGCCGGATGATTGTCGAGGCCAACTCCGACGGGGATAGTTTCATCTTGGAGGAGTTCAACCGATGAGGATCTCCGCGTCACTCCTTCACCAGGCGCACGACGGCGCTATTTCGCCGCCGGGATGACCAACGTCGTCGTTGGCGATGCACTGTAGCCATCACACGCAGGCTGGCCGAAACCTCATCTTCGGTGCCTTGCGGTCGGCCGGCTCCCTCCTTCCCTCTTCGATGGGATATTTCACCATGTGATCTAAGCCGACGTCGTGCCTCTTCCTTGTGCGGCAGCGCTGCGCTCCGAATGCAGCCGATCCGAGGCCACCGCCGTAGAATGACACCTCCAGCGTCGTCGTTACCATCTCCAGCTGTCTTTGTCTTCTCAGCACTGACCAGATCAGAACCACCACCGACTGCCGACGGCTACCATGCTGTGTCGGAGAAGAAGCTGTCGAAGAAGGAGGAGGAACCAAAGTCGTGTTTGGGTAAC
Source organism: Zingiber officinale (assembly GCF_018446385.1). Classification (NCBI taxonomy): domain Eukaryota; kingdom Viridiplantae; phylum Streptophyta; class Magnoliopsida; order Zingiberales; family Zingiberaceae; genus Zingiber; species Zingiber officinale. The sequence goes on from NC_055987.1 coordinate 115,846,963, forward strand.
GGTTAGTTAAACAGAATTTTTAGTTTTTGACTAACCTAGATTATTGATAATTGATGATTAATTATGTTAATGAGATTGGATTAACTAATCACTAAATCGATTAATAATCAATTGAGGTTACTTGATTAAATTATAATTCAATTGATGGAGAGATTAATATATTAACATGGGAATTAATAAATAGGTTGGTTTATGAGTTAATTCTCGATACACTTTATAGTAGATTGGAGCTAGAGATGTGCTCTTTGATTTGGGGACATCAAAGAATATTCTACGTCAAGAGGTGGGTAAATCTTGCTTATCTTTTTGATTGCTTGGATTATATTGTATGATTGTTTACTGTGATGTCTGATAGGGTTACAGTTACTCGCATACTTTAAACCTATCCTATAGTGCTTCTGAGTTTGATACTTTATTGTTGTCCTTATATCCTTATATGTTGACCCATTTATTGATAACTATGTAGTCTCGATTACTATTCATGATTGTCTTTATATGTGTATGTATGATATTACTAGACCCTAACATAGGATATTGGATATTCTGCTAGACCCCTTGGTAGATGGTTTGACTTTGTTAGGATGATCAAGCCATAATATAAGATGTTGAGTATCTTGCTAAACCTTTGTTTGTTTTATTCATACTAGGGTGTAGGATATTGAGTATCCTAATAGACCTTTATTGTTAATTAAGTCTATAACTTATGTTTGTGAATTTGTATTATACCATGGTTATATACTTAGGCTCATGCCTGCAGGGAACTGATATTATGGGTAGTATAGTTGTATACTGGCGTGAGGATATACATGTTGGTGAGATTATACTGATCTACACTTGAAGGAAATCACTCCCTAACAGAAGGGTAGTGTATTCCACTAGGCTTTCCCCTATGAATCAGCCCTTAGGATTACTTGATATTAATCTCATTGTTTATTATATCTGCGATGATTCCATGGAATTAATCGAGATATTATTACTAGATGACTAGTAACTTGGGGACCTGATTGTCTATTGTCTGCATATATATTAGTAGGATGATATCATAATATGGGATACCGAGTACCCTAGTAGACCCTTATTGTTATATAGGCTCATGCCTATATGTTAGTAGAATTATACCATAGTGTGGGATTCTGAGAATCTTACTAGACCCCTTGGTTGCTATATCTTGTCTACCATTGTCTCCCATTCGTGGTTGAGAGGGTCGTTAGCAAACGTTGGTATATCTTATCGACCATTGTCTCTCATTCGTGGTTGAGAGTGTCGTTAGCAACCGTTGGTATATCCTGTTAACCTTTGTCTCCCATTTGTGGTTGAGAGAGTCGTCAGCGACCGTTAGTATATCCTGTCTCCCATGCATGGGTGAGAGGGTCATTAGTGACCATTGGTATATACCATGTCTGCCCACGGGACTATCCGTGGTAGAACGTTCTTCCACAAACAGTGACTAGTTATTTATCCTGTCCGTCCACGGGACCATCCGTGGTAGACTCTTCTCCCGCAAATAGTGACTAGTCATTTACCCTGACTGCCCACTGAACCATCCGTGGTAGAGCATTCTCCTACAGTCAGTGTTTGTTATATACTTGCTATATGTCTGTCACATATTTGTTTGTGCAGGTTTGGATGTATTGTATGTACTCCCGATTTGTTGGTTATACTTGGTCGAGCAGGTTAGTGAAGTGATATGTTATTGATTATGTTTTTGGTTAGCTGATGGTTATGTTGGGACACTTGCATTGGTTATTAAGTATTTTACCTGAGACTGTGTCCTTGATCTCCTGTCTATATATTATTCATGCTCTATATTTTTCTATCCACTGAGTATATTTTTATTATATACTCTACCCGTTGTTCTTCTTTGATCCTCCAAGTTAGCAGATAGAGGATGTGTGTCGCTAAGAGGGCCTGACTTCTAGTCCCACTCGAGTTGGATTTCTATATTCTTTCCATTACTTATAGTTTTGGTTTCAATGTGTATCGAATGTTTATGTCATTGATTATATTTTTGGTTAAGTTAATATGTTCACATGTGCATGCATACATATACACATATGCCATTATGAGTTACGATTTTATATTGCATCGATGTTTGTGTTGATTTTATTGGTTTGATATCAGTTATGTCATATATTGTCACTTGGGGGTACCGTCCACTTTGGAGGATAAGTATACCCTCGGAGCGTGACAACTAACACTAAATTCCCTAAACACTTAGGTATAACTTTTTATTGCTAACAAAAATAATCAGAAGGTGCTAAGTTAAGGGGAAAGAAGGGCTTTAAAAATATATTACAAAATTTAACTTACTCAAATCCTAGTACGAATTAAGGGGGAGGGTTAACTTAAGGGGCAGTGTTTACTTAAAGGTGAGAAAATGTTCAACTACTTTGAAAAATATTTTTATTTTGTTCTGATATATATTTTGAAAATATTTTCAAAATTAGTTTACTGAATTTCTTTGAAATATTAATTTGAAAAACCTCTTTCAAAATTTGCGACTTACCTTGAACACATTTTGGAAAAATTATTAATTTTGAGAAATACATAATTTTGAAAATTTTTGAAAAATAAGATCATTTATAAAATTTGGAAAAGTATTTTGAATGTACACCCTTAAAATTATCTTGAAAATATTTCTTACCTAAAAAGTTTTTATAAGCAATTTTCTTTAAAATTACTTTAAAACTTTTTCTTAGAAAATTATTTCTTAAAAAATGATTTCTTTGAAATTACTTTAAAATTTTTTAAATTATTTTAAAAATATTTCTTACTTGAAAATTGTTGAACATTTACTTTGACTTACTTTGAAAAAGTTTATTTTGAAAAAGTTAACTTATAGATTTTTGAAAAAATTTACTCAGATAATTTATTTTTTTCAAACAATTACTTAGAAATTTTTGAAAGTGTTTACTCAAATAATTTTTGAAAAAGTTTACTAAAAAATTTTTACTTAAATTTCAAAAAATATTTACTTATAAATTTTTGAATAAATTTACTCTTAAAATCCTAAAAAAGACTACTTAGGATTTTTTTTCAACAGATTATCCAAATACAAAGTATAAAGATATTTTCAAACCTCTCCCCGAGTCCAACATATACAAAATATTTACCTTCAATTCTCTTTCTATATTACTGTCGGGCATTACTTATCTTTTGCTTATTTTTTGTACTTTTTTTTATGAATGCCAATGGGGGAGGATATGGGTTAATTAAAAAAAAACAAACAAATTTGATCAAGCAAATCAATTTCAAAACTAACTTAGATAATTTGTTTGCATGTTGCACATTGTCCTTCAATATGATTTTTTAAAACTTTAACCTAAGTTATCATTATATCAAAAAAGGGGAGATTGTTGGTGCAATTTATACTAATGATCTGACTCAAGTTCTAATGAATGATAAGTGGATTAAAGTTATAGTGTTTTGTGATATAATTGGTTTACCAAGTGTGTAGGAGTTGACGGATCTGAAGGAGCTGACACCAGGCTGAAATCCAACTAGGTCAGCGGGACTTGATAGTTGATGCGAAGTTCATATAGGTCTGCAGGACCCGATATCTGGCGGAAAGTCTAGTTGGGTCCGCAAAATTTGATAATCAGCTAAAGTCTAGTTGGGTCTGCAAATCTAACAATTGGCGGGAAGACCTGATGGGTCAAAGGCAAGCCAAGTGACTGCAATTGGTAAGTAAGAGGTAAGCAACTAGAGAAGAGATCCAGTGAGGATGCGTTCCTAGTTAAGGGAACTGTTAGCGTCGGTCTAGCTTAGGTTCATTTGGAAAATCTAACTAAGACTTTGACTAGACCCTGGTCTCGAGGAGACAAGATCTAATTATTACTCCTATCTTATTATATTGTACTAACTCTATTTTTATAGGATAAACATATTTTTATTTACCTGGATTAACTCTTTTTTGTAGGGAGGAGAAGTACAAAAAAGGAGAGTTTGGGCGCTTGGACTAGCTTAGCTCATGGGTGCCTGGCCAGGCACCCGGGTGGTCCGGGCGCACAGAGTTGGTCCACGCGCCCGGATCATAAAAGTTACTCAGAAGCTGAGTTGAAGCGCAATGACTGGTCGAACCCACGTCAACAGTCCAAGCTCCCGGAGGGGGTCTAGGCACCCAAAAGTGGATAAAATTGACAAATCAAGTTTTGATGAGAGCTCGCCATGTCAACACGGTCCAGGTGCCCGGGAGGGACTCCAGGTGCTTGGAATGGGCCTATATAAAGGCATTCGACCAACAACTTCAAAATAACATCTACTACAAGTTTTATTCTTGCGTGCTGCTCCGAAAAGACTCTAACGACACTGAAAGACTACTCCGAAGTTCAAAGAATGAAAGATTTCAATTTCCTTTCTGTTTGTCGATAGCAATTAATTTTAGTTATTGTACTCAATATTTGTAACTTATTATACGAACTGATAGTGATTGCCCAATAAAAGTAATCGATGATCGTGGGCTTTGGAGTAGAAGTCATCACAGGCTCTGAACCAAATAAAACTTGACTTTGTTAGCATTATTTTTTATTTTCTTTATTCCGTTGCGTAACTCGCTTTAACTCTCGATTTTAGACGAATGCTATTCACCCCCTCTAGCATCTTTACGATCTAACACATCAATGCATTTCTAAAAAAGGACCGACTATTCTGACATTCTGTCAACTTTCTTAAAATAGATTCACCATTTCTGTGTTTTGCAGGGTAGAAACTTCCGTCGTACGAATTGCACAGGGCATATTTTTTTGATTCTCTGACAACGGTTACACAAAATTTCAAAAAGGAATATTAGGTTGTTGGGTTGATGAGCCATTAATATGCTCTGGTGGTAGGCTGGCCGAGTCCCCTCTAATGTCCGATTAAGGAATGTTGACTATCTTAAAGACTTGACCTCTTTGAGGGCTCGGCCTCCTTCAAGACCCTTGAGGACTTGACCTGCTTCAGTACTCGGCCCCCTTGAGGACTCAACTTCCTAGAGAAGGTCCGATCGGCTGAACTATTCGGTTAAATCATGCAACTGTGCTAACTTTAATTGTTGACCTTTTTTTGATTTTGACCATCATATCAGTCAGTTTTTGACTTCGATCCTAATTTTAAGGATCCTATTTTGTTAATCATATCAGTGTGTAGATTGTAGAAGAAAAGAAAACAGAAGAGCAGTTTGTAAATGACGAGGAAACAAAACGATGTTTGTTGGAATGCTTGCAATGAGAAAAAAAATGTGCACCGGTTTGTTGGAACTTAAGGGTCATATCACTATCTAGGTGACCGTATGCTGATTTAGGATGGATATAGATCGGAAGAGGAACGATTTAGTTTTTTAATGGGCTATTGAGAGTGCCGCGATTTATTGACAATTAGAGTGGTAAAATAAAAAAACAAAATTTTAAAAATGAGTAGGATGGAGGATGATAACTTAAAATGAACTAAAGATTTTTGTTGGATGTTGATTTCTCTAATACTAACATGTAAGTACGTTATTTATCAATAGGAAGATTTACTGCACAAGAGCATAAAAACAAGGATTAGTAGTATGAAACAGTGCATAAATATATAAATAAGATAGATATAATGTTTTTTAAATTATAGTTTAGTTGTAATTGAAATATGTCAAAAGAATATAAGGTGAAATGTAAATGGAGTCGGGTGTTGCTCTTCACTGGACATACCAAAGGGTAAGAAGGTTGATTCTGTCCAGAAATTGAGTTAGAGGGATCGTTGGATGAGGTGGATGGAATATTAGTCAAATCGTAATGGCCCGGAGGGGGAGTATGCCGAGATGATTTCTATGTTGATCAAGTCATCAGAAGTCCTCTAGTCAACGCTACCTGCAACCAGTGACCGGGCCGCCCTGGTTTCTGGTATCCTGATGCTCGAGACAGATCCAATGAATATATAAGAAACATACTAAGATATATAATAATGAAATGCGTATAGAATAAAAATGGAGAACGTACCCTGGCCTAGGTGGGGCCGCCCTCTAGTGGATCTGTGAGCTGGTCGGGATGATGCTCGCGTTGCCTTGACCCGGAAGGGTAGATAACTCTAAATAGGCCGGAGAGCTGCATTTGATGACGCAGAGCCAGACGTGGTGGCATGAAACCAGATGCGACCTCGGCACGTAGGTCGGGATATAACATCGGCACGTAAGTTGGGATAAGACATTAGCATGTAGGCCAGGACAATACATCGACGCGTAGGCCGGGATACAATCGTAGCATGAAGGCCGAAACATAAAAACACCACACAAGTCAGATGACTACAATGTTGGAATATAACAAGGCACTAGAGTAGAATGGTGATAGCTGCGGGGGCTCAGAAGCCGAAGATGGGTCTGATTGGAGAGGTCAAGCGAAATACTAGAATGTCGTCAGACATGTGCTGCCGGATGGATCAAAAGGGCATGCAATAAGGATGGTCCGGAGGATAGCATCAGTTGTTGAAGACAGTGTCTCCTGGCTATGGGTGGTGTTGATCGGATGTGAGCGACGTCGACCGTCGAAGGTAGTCGGTCGGTCGTGGCAAGAAGGTGTACCTGCCGACATGTGTGAGGGAGAGAGGTAGCGTTGGAGAGGGGGAGAGAGGCGGGGCAGTGCTGGCCTTTAATGTGTGACGACAGAGGCAACATTGGCCACGATGGCAACACGAAGAGGAAGGAAAGGGGCAGCCGGCCTTGAAGGCGGTCGAAGCCGGAGACGATGCTCCAGCGGTATGCTCCCAATAGCAACGATGGTGTGAGGAGGAGGGTGCGACGCGATGGATGAAAGGGGCGGCCGACCTTGGAGGAGAACAAAGACAACGATGTCGGGAGGAAGCTTCATGGCTGGAGATGGCGACTTGAGGAAGAAGAGGAGCGTAATGGCCGACGTCGAGGAGGAGAGGAGCGTGAGAGGGAGGAAGAAGGTCACCCCCTTGGCGACGAAAGAGAAACACGAAGGAAACCCCCCTTTCAACGGTGCCTCCTCCTCCTTAAAGTCCTACACAGTGAAAAGATAAAAATGCCCCTCCTTCCCCTCTTAATTTCTCTTGGGCCATTCATCTATATCCGTATCACAAGCCTCTTCTTCAAGTATAATTAAAGGAGGTGCAAGTCCGACTAACTAGACCGAGCCTAACGTAAAGTTGAATCACTCATGAATGTAGAGTCAGATCATTGTGTCTGTCGTATAACAACGAACGAGTAGCTGTGGCGATGTCGAGCAAGTGACTAAAATAATACCGAGCGAGCAATGAAAAATAGTGTCGAGCGCATGTCGAGCAAGCGATTGATCGGATGTCGAGCGGGAGACCAAGCGATATCGAGAAGATGGTCGGACGATGCTGAGCAGAGCGATCGGGAGATTATGCAAATGCCAAGCAAGAAGTAAAAACAGATGCCAACCGGGTGGTAAATGCGGGGGCAGAACGATGAGTGAGCGGCGAGTACTGGGTAGAACGACGAGTGAGACACGAACGATGAGTGTCAGGTAGAGTGGCGAATGCGAGGTAGAGCGACGAGTGAGACGCGAACGATGAGCGCTGGTTAGAGCGGCGAATGAGGCGTGAGCGATGAATCAAATGAATGTCGCCCAAACGACGAGCGTCGAATAGAGCAGCAAGTGAGACTAGCACCTGATCAGCGAGAGAACCCGCCCGACTAGTCATTGTGCCCGACCGATAGGTCGTTGGCCATGAGAGTCCTACTCGTTTATAACTCGCTCTCAGGTCAGAGTCTGGAAAGCCGAGCGAGAGAATTCAATCGAATGGCCAAATGGTACCCAGCAGATGCCTAGAAAACAGAAGAATGTTGAGTGTGTGTATAAACGGAACAAAACAACAGACCGAATAGTGCTAAGTGGGAGATCGAAGAAATGTTGACTGAGCACTCGGGAGAACACCAAGCGAGTGGAAAGGTGACGGGCCAGCAGTGGAGCGCACGATCGATAAAATGTTGACTAAGCGACAGTAAATCATGGTCGAATGATCGAAAAGTTACAACCGGGCAATCGGGAGAACGTTGAGGGGTTGGAGAGATGACGGGTGAGCGGTGTCCAGCGCGCGACAGAGAAAGTGCCGATCGGGCAAGCAGGAGAACACTGAGCAGGTGGAGAGACAATGGGCGAGTGATGTCTAGCGCATGACCGAGAAAGCGCCGACCAGGCAAGCGGGAGAACGCCGAGCGGGTGGAAAGACTTTGGCAAGCGGTGTCGACCGCGGGATTGAGAAAATGTCGACCGGGCAATTGGGAGAACATCGAGCGGGTGTAAAGATGATGGGCGAGCAGTGTCGAGCACGTAACCAAGAGAAACATTGAACGATAGGCCAACCGGAATAAAGCGAGTAGCCGAGCGAATGGTCGAGCGATACTAGTCTAGCGGCTATGAAGATGCTGACCAAATGACCAAAAGAATGTCGACCGGGCATCCGAGATAAAGTCTATCAACTATCCAAGAGAATGTTACGTGAGTGGCCGAGTGGTACCAGTGAGTGGTCGAGCGAACGGTCAAATGATACTGATCAAGCGGCTGCGAAGATGCCACCGAGTGACCGAAAAAATGTCGAACGAGCGACTGAGATAATGTCGAGTGGGTAAACATAGGATGGGTAAGCAGAGTCGAGCGAACGACCGAGATAATGCCGAGTGGGTAGACAGAGGATGGGTAAGCAGAGTCGAGTGCGTGATCAAGAAAGTGCCAACCGAACAACAGAGACAATGTCGATTGGAACCTAGAGGTCGATGGCAGATGAGAGAGAAACTCGTGAGCTGAGCGGGAGTGAATCCTATGAATGGAGCAGGCATGGAGCCTGTGAGATCGAAGGGAAATGCGAGAGGAGGCAAAGCTGGAGAGCCGAGTGGGCACAAAGTCCATGGGCCTAGTGGTGAGTGGGCCGAGTGCTAACTGAGCAACAAGTTAGGCAGAGCGTCGAGTGAAACACGAACAGTGACTGCCGGGCAGAGGAGCAAACCTGACCGAATAGTCGTTGTGCCCGATCGAGAGGTCATTAATCTCGAGAGCATGCTCTCTTATAACTCGCACTAGAGCGAGAATCTGGAATGTCAACCGAGAGGTTTGGTCGCGAGAGCATGCTCGCTTATAACTCGCACTGGGGCGAGAGTCTGGAATGCCGATCGAAAGGTCGTTGGTTGTGAGAGCATGCTCACTTATAACTTGCACAGAGGTGAGAGTCTGGAACACCGACCGAGAGGTTATTGGTCCCAGAGCATGCTCGCTTATAACTGGTACTGAGGCGAGAGTCTGGAACCCGATCGAGAGGCCATTGGTTGTGAGAGCATGCTCGCTTATAACTCGTATTGGGACGAGAGCCTAGAACCTGATCGAGAGGTCATTGGTCGCGAGAGCATGCTTTCTTATAACTCACACTGGGGCAGGAGTCTGGAAAGCCGACTGGGAGGTCGTTGGCGATACTCTAGTCCGAGACCAATGACAATATTCTGACCCGAGACCAGTGGTGATAGATCGACCCCGAACGGGGAGATTGAGCCCTGAAGAGGATGTATAGATAAAGATACTCTGGTCTGAGACCAATGGTAATACTTTGGTACGAGATCAGTGGAGATACTCCGGTCTGAGACTAATAGCGATAGCTCAACCCCGAATGGGGGAGGTTAAGCCCTGAAGTCCATAGAAGTGAAGCCCGTAGTAATATGAGGGAGCAGAGTCTTTATTATACCTGATCGTGGATCTGACTTAATCCCTTGACTCCCAAATATCCGCAAAGTCAGGGAGAGAATAATCTGATCCCTGACCGTCAAAGGGAGTGAAACTCATAGCAATATAAGGGAGCAGAGCCTTTGCAATAGGATGAAGCAGAGAGCCGTGGGTGGAAGGTGCAGAGCCTGTAGACATAAGAGGATGCAAAATCCTATAGGTGGATGGTGCCGAGGATATAGTAGTAATAGGGTGCAAAGCCCCATGCGTGAAGGATGCAGAGCCTGTAGCAGTAAGAGGATGTAGAGCCCTATGGTGAAGGGTGTAGAGTCTGTAGAAGTAAGAGGATGCAGAGCCCCATGGTGAAGGGTGTAGAGGCTACAACACACCTGATTAGGGAGTTGGGCCCCTAGTCCTTGATTGGAGAGTAAGGTCCCTAGCCTGTAATCAAAGAGTGAGGCCCCCTAGATCCTGATCGGGAAGTTGAGCCGCTAGTCTCTGATTGGGGAGCTGTGTCCCTAGTGTTTGGTCGGGGAGTTGTGCCCCTAATGTCTAATCGGAGAACTATGCCCTTAGTGTCTGATCAAAGATCTAGGGCCCTAGTCTTTGATCAAGGGACTAAGATCTTACTCTATTATCAGGAAGTTATAGCATATCCTGTAACCATAAAAGGGAGTAGAGCCTCTAACATACCTGATCGAGGAGTCAAGCCAATCGGATGAATATTTGTCTCGGTCCCTCAACTCTTGAATACCTGTGGAGTCAAGGAAAAAATATAATGGAAAAATTAATCTGTCGGCTAGTTGAAGCTCCAAGTCAATCCCTCGACTCCTGAATACCCGTGGAGTGAGGGGAGAAGATAATATATTCGTCAGGATCCTTCGAGACTGTGATAATGGAAAAGAACCTTCCGACGTCATTCATCTTCACGTTCCAGAACATGTGGAAAAGGTTCCCACAGATGACGCCAAATTTGATCATGCCTGGAAACTGAGTCAGAGGAACCGCTGGGTGAGGTGGATGGAATGTTGACCGAATCATGATGACCCGGAGTGGGAGGGGTATGCTGAGATGACTTCTATGTTAATCAAGTCGTCATAAGTCCTCTGGTCAACCCTACCTGCAGTCAGCGACCAAGTCACCCCGGTCTCTGGTACCCCGATGCTCAAGGCAGATCCAATGAATATATAAGAAACACGCTAAGACGTATAATAATAAAATACATATAGAATAAGAATAGAGAATGTACCCTGGCCTAGGGGGTGCGCTCTGGTGGATCGATGAGTTGGTCAAGATGTTGCTCACATTGCCCTGACTCGGAAGAGTAGATGACTTTGAACAAGCTAGAGAGTTGGATCTGACGACGTAGAGCCGGACGCGGTGGCACAAAATCAAATGCGACCTTGGCACGCAGGTCGGGATACAATGGCTGCACGAAGGCTAGAACTAAAAATATCACACAAGTCAGATGACTACAATGTTGGAATATAACAAGGCACTAGAGCGAAATGGCGATAGCTGCGGGGGCTTAGAAGCCAAAGACGGGTCCAATCGGTGAGGTCAAGCGGAATGCTGGAACATTGTCAGACATGTCTTGCCAGATGGATCAAAAGGGCATGCGATAAGGATGGTCCGGAGGATAGCATCAGCCACTGAAGACAGTGTTGCTCAGCTGTGGGCGGTGTTGACTGGATGTGAGCGGTGCCAGCCGTCAGAGGCAGTCGGTCGGTCGTGGCGAGAAGGCGTATAGTCTGTAGGCGTGTGTGAAGGAGAGAGGTTGCTCTGGAAAGGGGGGAGAGCGACGGGGTAATGCTGGTCCACGATGTGTTACGGCAGAGGTAGCGTCGGCCATGAAAGCAATACGAAGAGGAAGGAAAGGGGCAGCCGGCCTCGAAGGCAGTTAAAGCCCGGAGATGATGCTCTGGCGGTATGCTCCCAGCAGCGACGATGGCGTGAGGAGGAGGGTGAGGCGTGATGGAGGAAAGCGACCGACCTCGGAGGAGAGCAGAGATGGCGATGTCAGGAGAAAGCTCCATGGGTGGAGATGGTGACATGAGGAAGAAGAGGAGGGGAGCGAAGAAGGTCATGTAGGAATTGGGAACGTGGGAACATGTGCATGTTGCCCACTACTCTTAATGGAAAATGTCCATTGTACCCTTAGGTTATTTCCCTTTATAAAGGGTGCGTCTAAGGATCATTCAAGAAGAATGACAACGAAGGTTGTGGAGAAAGAGAGAGGAAGGAAAGCATCCGAGACGGTGGGATTTAGTTCATGGAATTGCGAAGAGCTTTCCGACTTTGTGATCACTCTTTCAACAGTAAGTTCGAAGATTATATTCAGTCATCGTCAATTACAGAACAACAACGAAGGTTGTGGAGAAAGAGAGAGGAAGGAAAGCATCCGAGGCGGTGGGATTTAATTCATGAAATTATGGAGAGCTTTTCGACTTTGTGATCACTCTTCCAACAACAAGTTCAGCAAGTTCGAAGATTATATTCAGTCATCGTCAATTACATATATGTGGAAGATCATCGTAAGTCTTTAATTCATTTTAATTCATGCATTTAGGAAATCAATAATAGTATCAGAACAATGTTATTTTTAAGAGCAATGATATGCACAAAGAAAAAAACTCAATGAAAACCTCAAGGATAGACACATAAAGTCATGATACATCATTTTACTTTTTGTGGGCCCCATCACTTTATGTGTCTATTCTTGAGGTTTTCATTGAGTTTTTTTTCCTTATGTATATCATTTTTCTATTTTTAAATACTTGAGACTAATTATGAAATGCATGTTCGAATGTTTGTAATCATAATACATGTAGATTAACATGATTCAGTTCATTTTATTTAATTATCTTCTGTTCGTTAATACGATCGATCATGATAAAGATTACTCAATTTTTTTTTACCCATACTGTTGGACTGTACCAAAATCTCAATAAGGTCACGATTACCATTGGAGCACAGCTCGAGCCGCAGGGATATGTCAGCGACGACATTTCGTGGCCGGTGATGATGTCCCGACTGGCTAGCGATGTGCTGATGGTTAGGACAGACAGAGCAGCCGATTGATGATATCATCGGACCTAAAGTCGATCGGCGTCTAGCACCGAAGAGGACTGGTGACCACCCGAGTAGGCCAGAGATCGGCCTACGTGGCCAGCAACCGTGCCTATCACGGTTGCGTGGCGGCGTGCGCGGCGTGCCAAGCGTGCCAGCGTGGGTATCATGCGGTGGAGAAAGCGGCGGAGGACGAAGCATAGTGCTTCATGATAATTTTTCTTTTGATATTTTTTTATTGAATGGATAAGTTTCATTTAAATTTAAAAAACAAAATGAAAAAAAAAAACAAAAACGTGCACCGTTGAAATTTTCCCATGTTTGCTTTCTGTAGCATTAATATTAATGGTTGTGCATGCGGTAATGTTTGTGTGCATGTGGTAGTTAATTGGAAGATTAATTTCTGTTTATGTTAATTGGGCTTGGAACTTCATCTGTTTCATTGAATCGGACTGAATTGGTTGGTCCAATTTGACCCTGTTTAGGTTAAATTATTAGTTGGTTTAATCAGATCAATTTGATCCAAACCTGAATCAGTTTGGGTTAATTAATTGGGCTTAGATCCAATATGATTAAATGATTAGATTTATTTTAATTGGTCAGACTTAAACCAATGGACGTTGGTTTGATCAACCGGACCTAAGTTTGATCAATAAGTTTGAAATTGACTAAAATGGACTTAGATCAAAAAGTAACAGAACATAGGTACAAAGATCCTTGTCCAATTAGATCAGTTCTAATTGTGGATAATGAGTCAAGTTTAGGATCTGAATTTCTAATCAACCGATCCAATGGGTTAGTTGACTTAGACTCCTAAAAATCGAGAAGATTTATTTTTCTTGATTTATTATGTTGGTATTATGCCTGTATAAATTGAATTAAGTCAGTTTTGTATTAGTTAGTTGGTTTTGTATTGACTTATTTAATTTCAATTTTTTAGATGGCACGGATGATTATCACATTGACTCGTCGCGAAGTGCAACGAAATCAGCTCAAGGAGGAAATTCAAGAGATAGAGTATAACTCTACTTATGGAGTCGACGGACACGTTGGATGCTTGATGATATATTTTGGAAACTTGAGCGAGAAGAGTTTTTAGTCTTGGACAATTATAGGATCTGGACTTTGATGTGTTCATTGCTAGAAAATCCTAGGATGATAGCAGATTATATTTAGGGGTGTTATCAAGGACGCATCACATATTCAGTATTATGTGAGGAACTGCTTCACCGTATGACTAAAGAGGATCCTGAAGAGTTCGAAGAAGACCCGGAAATGATCGAGGAGGATCCAGAAGATGATCCAATTGAGGATTCCATAGAGAATCCTGAAGTTATTCTGCCTGAGATTACCCCAAATGAGTGTAGGCTGAAAGGGATAATGTTGGTCACTACACTAGTATTTGTCCTAGTGGGAGTAGTAGTAACCTATCTAGTTTATTAGAGTCTTGTTATTGTTATTTTCATTATGTGTGAACAATATTAGTCCATTTCGTTCATGTCAATCTGTTATATGTTAATAATATGCAGTATAATTTTATGTTAATGATATGTTCATGCTGTTTACTCGACACGATGCATGATTAGTTTATTTTTATTAAATGATCAGATCATTTAATTAAAGTAATCATGATTTATTAAATGATCAGTTTATTTAATTAAAGAAATTATGATATTATAAATGATTAGTTCATTTGTTGGGATGTATGTAATAGAATTGATCAATATTGATTTGATTGGTCATACAAATGATGAGTGAAAACATTATTATCACTTGATTTTGTAAACCAACTCGAATTAATATTGAGTCAATCATAAATTGCATGTATATGAATTACATAGAATATTAAATAATGTATTTATTTATGATAGATTTTGACAACCAAAAAATATTATAGCAGAACTCAATAAAGGTGAAAAACTTAATAGGGATAACTATAAGATCTGGTACCTCAGGATACAATATGTACTTAAGGAATAAGAAGTTTTAGAGATTGTAAATCAGGTTATGATAGAACCTGTAGATGGTCCCACTACACAGCACAGGTGAGATTTTGAAGCCTATAAGGCATGGAAGAAAAAGGACTCCACTACAAAGGGCATATTGATTAGTTCAATAGTAGATGACCTAGATTTTGAGTATGAGTCATATCTTACGGCTCATGCAGTTTGGGTAGTCCTTAAAGAAAAATACAGTGGAGTAAGTCTCAGCAAGCTTTGACAGTTGACAATCAAGTTTGACAGTTACAAGAAGCGTCCAAATGAATCAATGGTTCAACACCTCAAGGAGATGTCAAACATGGTTTAGGAGCTTAAAACTACTGGTCATGAGATGACTGACGAACAACATGTTCAAGAAGTTATTCATTCACTTCCAGATTCTTGGGAGACCATGAAGCATACTCTAACTTATAGTGAGAGTATCAAGACTTTCACTAACGTCTCATGCCATGTAGAATTGGAGACAGAGAAAGTTGAATCCACAAAGATTTCTAGACAAGCCTATGTGACTGCAGGTTCTGCTGGATCATCTGGATCCATGAAAAAGAAATGGTTCAAGAAAAGGAAAGGAAAGAAGAGAGAAGCTATTATTGCGGGATAGGGCCCCCATCAAGAAGATAGGAAAGAAGATAGGGAAGAAACCTAAAAATAAGTTGACTTGTTTTAGCCGTGGCAAGAAGGGCCACTTCTCTCAGGAGTGCACTGAGCTGAAAAAAGTAAATCCAAGTGTGTCTTCTTTTCCTGAGTATTTTGTTGCTAGTTCAATGCTATTAGCTTATTCTTATCCTTTGTGGATTATAGATACGGGAGCAACCAACCATGTAGCTTGGGAAGGAGTTACATTTGTTGAGTACTGTCAGGTACGAGCTGACAACAAGTGGATCTATGTGGGAAACAATATAAGAGTTGAAGTCAAAGGAGTCGACACTTGCAAACTCAACCTCCGTGGTGATAGTGTTTTGTTTCTACATAATATCCTGTATGCTCCTGAAATTTGACGAAATCTTGTTTCCGTTATGTGTCTTCTTGATTGAGGGTATTGTATTAATTTTTACAGCCTGTGTGTTGAACTTAAGATTGTCTCAGTGTCAATCGGACATGATTTTTTAACAAATAGTTTTATGGTTCTTGATGTAGAACTATATGTCAATTATGCTATTGATGGTTGTTTTTCAAACATTGCTCTTGTTGGATCGTGAGTTTCGCTAGAGGGGGGTGAATAGCGATTTAAAAAAATTTCGAGAGAGTAAGCATAACGGAAAAGTAAACAAGCTAAAGAGAACACAAGGATTTACTTGGTTCGGAGCCTTTGGCGACTCTTACTCCAAGGCCCGCACACAAGGATGTTTTCGATGGGCAATCACTAATAATTCGAAGCTTATTACAAACTACGTATAGGAATTATATAGTGAAAGAAACCCGATAATTAAGAAAATAAGACAGGAAAGAAAGCAAAACTTCGTCGGAGATCTTTTCACAACGTCGCAGGAGCACACGAGAGTAGATTTTTAGTTGTTGTTGGAGCTTCAGCCTTGACCCTCCTTATAAAGGAGGTTCGGGGCGCCTGAACCTTCAAGAACACGCCCTCACAGTCACTCCCCTCCAATGACTTACCTTTACTTACCTACCAGACGTCCGGTCAGCCCTTCGACCCGTTTGAAATTTGCGCCAACTATCTGGTAAGCCCGTCGACCTAGCTGGACTTCGTACCAAATGGCCGGTCAGCCCGTCGACCCATTTGGACTTCGTGCCAACTATCCGGTCGGCCCATCGACCTAGCTGGGCTTCGTGCCAGACATCAGGTCAGCCCGTCGACCTGTCTGGACTTCTCCTGCACACTCGGTCAGAGTGTTAAATAACCACGAAACTAACTTAATTTACTTTGTCATTCATCAAAACTTGAGTTAGACCGTTAGTGCTAACCGCACCAACAATCTCCCCCTTTTTGATGTAATGACAACCTGGTTAAGTTAGTGATAGATATGTGAGTAAAAACAAGCATAAGGTACTTAACCTTAAGGTTCTTAAGGTTGTTGAGTTAGCTTTTAAGTTTAGTTGTTTGTTGTTTGTTTAACTAACTTAACCACCTACCCCCCCCCCCCCCCCCCCCCTTTGGCATTCATCAAAAAAATAACATAGAATAGCAAGGTAATTTTAAGGAATGCAAGGTAAAGGAAATGTAAGGCAGGTTAGATTGGGGAAGTGTTACATAGAAAATGATTTAACTTTCAAAACTAAACAAGATTTTATTTTTCAAGTAAAATCCAACTTTTGAAACTAAGTAAAATCTATTTTCAATTTTTAGTTTGTAATCTCCGTTTTTCAAAACAATATTTTTTCAAAAGCCAATTTTTGTTTTAATATAAATTTCAAAATGAAGTACATAAAAAAAATCTAAGTTACAAAACTTATTTTTCAAAGTCAACTTTTCAAATCTAAGTTAGAAAATACAAAAATTTTCAAAATTAAGTTTAAAAAGTTTAAAGTTTAAAAACAAAACTAATTTTCAAACCTAAGTTTAAAACAGTCCAACTAAGGAAATCTTAACTTTCAAAATCAATTTCCAAAAATCAAGTTTGAGTTTGTAAAAACTGAACTAAGTAAAATGTAACATCTAAATATGATTTTCAAAAAACTGAAAAATCTATTTTTTAAAACCAACTTTTAAAACTAGGTTTGGAAGGTTTAAATAATTTTAACTTTCAAAACTAATTTTAAAATTTTGAGCACTCAATTTTGACTTGATTAATTTTAAAATAAGTACAAAAATAGTTAACGTTCCCCTAAACCTGACATTACAAAATCTGTCTAACCAGTTAGTTACTTACTGACTATTTGTGGATAGCAACTTTCACTTAGTTAGTCAAGTTAAGTCTAAGCATTAGTTAGTGTTTGACTACACTGAATGACTTAATTTGATTAATATCTGTTTGGTATTTAACGCCCAGACTTATATTGATGTATTGATATAAGTATCTTAAGTTCAGACAATCTGCCTATGCATTTCACCCATTTCTATGTTTGACAATCACAAACAAGGGAATTCTAGGGTGTTGGTGAGATGCTCAAGTACTAGCCCTAGGGGAACATGATTTCTAAGGAATTATTCTAGTCTAAGGCTAAAGCTGTTTCGAAATTCTAAAAATGGGAAGTTTTGAAGACATAAAAGCATTTTATCTTAGAATTTGAAAATAGCCATTTTTGGAAATAATTTTAAAATTCCTATTCTATTATACACATCCCTAATTTTCTACGTAGATTGCTAAACTCACTTTCAGGGAGGGGTTTAGTAAATATGTCAGCTAAATTAGATTTTGACTCAATGTACTTGAGTTCAATGTCTCCTTTAGTGACATGGTCCCTGATAAAGTGATGCCTAATTTCAATGTGTTTGGTTCTGGAATGATGTACTAGATTTTTTGTTAAATTAATTGAACTAATATTGTCAATTAATACATTTACATTTGTGAGATTTAAGTTAAAATCTTTTAATGTGTGCATCATCCATAATAGTTGGGCAACGCATTCTCCTATGGCTATATATTCTGACTCAGTTGTAGATAGAGCAACATAGTGTTACTTTTTACTAAACCAGCTAACAAGTGATGGACCTAGTAGTTGACGTCCACCACTTGTGTTTTTGTGGTCTAATTTGCATCTAGCATAATCTGAGTCAGAATATCCTATTAATTCAAAATTATTAGTTCTGGGGTACTAAATACCTACATTTGTTCTTTTAAGTTATCTAAAGATTCTTTTGACTTGAGTCAAATGTGATTCTTTAGCACAGGTTTGGTATCTAGCACACATACTAATTGCAAATTGTTAGGATCGATGGTCGCGACTAGAGGGGGGGTGTGAATAGACGACCCCAAATTCGCGTTTCTTTCTACAAATCAAGTTAGCGCAGCGGAAATACAATAATAGAAACGAGAACGAGAAGATCAAACCTTAGACGCAGCGATGTAACGAGGTTCGGAGATGAACTCCTACTCCTCGGCGTGTCCGTAAGGTGGACGAAGCCTATCAATCCGTGGGTGGATGAAACCCCGGATAACCGGCTAATATGAACTCCTTCTGGGTGGAGAAACCTCACCACAAAGTCTTTGCAACAGCAAAACAGAGGAGTACAACAATAGAGGAAGCAAACAAGAACAATAGAAATTGTAAACACACTTGCTTGCCTTCTCGTCTGGAGTCCGCTGATGAAGCAGCAGCTTCACGGATGCCAGCAGCAGGGAAGCTCACGCGAAGCTTCAAGACGTATGAGCTCAGCAAAGCTCGCAGAAGGAACCAGGAAGAACTTGCAGAAGCAAGAAGAATAACCTGTAGAGTCGCTCGACTCTTTATATAGTTGAACCTGCAAACCTGTGAAGGCAGAAGAAGACACAGAAGACCGAGATCTAGCCGTTGTCACTCACAACGGCTAGGCCTGGACCGATCAGGCTCCAACCTGATTGGTCCACACTGTCCCTGATCGGTCTTGGGGACCGATTAGGCTAAGCCTGGACCGATCAGGCTATGTCCTGATCGGTCCAGGAGGAGTCTGATCGGTCCCTGGACCGATCAGCCTTTCTCCTTCTTCTCTTCTGTTTGCTTCCTGATCGGTCTTCAGACCGATCAGATAATCCACAGAAGCATTCTGTTTGGTTACTGATCGGTCACCAGACCGATCAGCCGTATCACTGGATCGGTCCCCAGATCGATCCAGAGCTTGGTTTTTCCCAATACCAAGTCCCAAGTCTCCCACACCAACATCCGGTCAACCTTGACCTGTTGGTACATCATGCTTAGCATCCGGTCACTCCCTTGACCTGCTAAGACTCCCCACCAAGTGTCCGGTCAATCCCTTTGACCCACTTGGACTTTTCTCTTCGTGCCAAGTATCCGGTCACTCCCTTGACCTACTTGACCTTCTCAACACCAGATGTCCGATCATCTTTGATCCATATGAATTTTTCCTTGCCTGGCTTCACTCACCAGGACTTCCCAACTGCCTGGCTTCACTCACCAGGACTTTCACCAACTGCCTGGCTTCACTCACCAGGACTTTCACTTTCACCTAGCTTCACTCACTAGAGTTTTCACCTGGCTTCACTCACCAGGACTTTTCCGTCTGCCTGGCTTCACTCACCAGGACTTTCCATCTGCCTGGCTTCACTCACCAGGACTTTCACCTGGCTTCACTCACCAGGATTTTCACCTGGCTTCACTCACCAGGACTTTTACCTGGCTTCACTCACCAGGATTTTCACCTGGCTTCACTCACCAGGATTTTTCATCTGCCTTCCTGATCTAGAGAACGAGCTACCGAGCCCTCTCTGACCTAGTCCGGAGAACGAGCTACCGAGCCCTCTCCGTCTTTCACTTCCGGTCCAGAGAACGAGCTACCGAGCCCTCTCTGACCTAGTCCGGAGAACGAGCTACTGAGCCCTCTCCGACTTCCACTTGCCAAGTTCCCATACTTGGACTTCTCCGTGCCAAGTCTCCATACTTGGACTTTCTCCCGTGCCAAGCTCCCTGCTTGGACTTTTCCCGTACCAAGCTCCCTGCTTGGACTTTTCCGTGCCAAGTCAACTCACCTCGGGTCAACCAGGTCAACCTTGACCAAGGGCTGCACCCACAACCTCCCAAGTTTCTGTTCTTGTCAAACATTAAGATACAAATTGAGTCAGGTCAACTCGAGTCAGGTCAACCAGGTCAACCTTGACCTAAGGTTGCACCAACAATCTCCCATCAAAATACAACTCTTCTGTTCTCGTCAAACATCAAAATACAACTCGAGTCAGGTCAACTCGAGTCGGGTCAACCAGTTCAACCTTGACCTAAGGTTGCACTAACAATCTCCCCCTTTTTGATGTTTGACAAAACCATAACCTAACTTAGGTTTTCTAATGTTCTTCCTTGAACATTCTCCCCAAACCTACACTCTCCGCCTTTTTGACACACATCAAAAAGAGTGAATCAATGTCAAGAGTTTCTTTCTAATGAAGGTCCCATACCTTTCATTGAAACCCTTAATTTCCCCCTTGATACTAAGATCAACAATTAACTTAGTGATAATCCCATATCACTCAAGTCTTTAGGAGTAAAAACTCCCCCTAAAGGTCAACTCCCCCTTGACCAGTAGTAAAACTCCCCCTAAAGGTCAACTCCCCCTTGACCATTGCACCAACAATGTCTTGGAGAGTTTCAAACCTTTAGAAATCTAAACCACCAACTTCCATAGCTGAAATTTCAGTCAACAGTCGAAAAATCAGCATTTGACACGCTCTGATCAGTCACCAGACCGATCAGCCTTCACTAGATCGGTCACCAGACCGATCCACACTCTCCTGGATCGGTCCTAGTGACCGATCCACACTATCCTGGACCGATCAGAATCCTCTCTGATCGGTCCACAAGACTGATATCAGAATTTCTGATTTTCCTCCTGAAATTCAGAAACTCCTAGAAAATTCCAGAAAATTCCAAAAATTATAAAACTTTGAGGATACATTCCTCATAACATATACTATCAAGAAAAAATAGTTTTCTATGAAAATAACTTCCATTTTCAAATCTTGATACAAAGTTCAAAAGATCTTGAAATAACTCAAAGTTAATCAATCTTTGTATCAACTTACTCAATGATGAATGCTATCACTAGAAAAGCTTCATTAAGGTTTTTCAAATCAACTTTGAAATGATTTTAAACCATTTAATTTAGGACCACAATCTTAGGGCTAAATGTATATGACTTGTACACAAGCTTTCCCTATGATCCTCAATTTCGAATTAGGCTCATCTAGGTACAAGGACTATGCACCTTGATCCTAACTCATGATCCTAATATCTCACACACATCTAAGGTGTATCAAACACATCCAAGTCAATTTTGATGTGAGATATGGGTTTAGGTCATCTTAGGCTAAGTTCTCATGTATTTTCTAAACAACAATTTGATCTCCATATCAAATTGTGTTTTTGTCCTTAAATCAAATTAATTGATTATAAATGCAAAAGATGATGACATGACATATAATGATATCATAAGTAAAAACATGTGCCAATGTCATGATGTCATGGCATAAAGTATGAAACTTAAATAGAGCATGCCATTTAACTAACCTAAGCATTATCATGACATTTCAAATGATAATAAATTAAATATGATGTCATGACATGGCATATGACAAACAATATATGGCAAATAACATGTAAAGGTATAGAAGATACCTAATTCTAGCCTTAGTTGCCATTTTTGATAGTTTTAATCATTTTGCCATAGGTTCTATATTCCTAAGTGTAATAGACCTAAAATCATATACCAAAGATTTTTAGATCACTATGTGCCAATTAGATTGACTCTAGAAAACTCCTCAAATGTGATTGGCACATCCTAATCACCTTAGGAATAACTTTCCATTTCATTTTCAAGGCTTGATTACACCTTGAAAATTCCTAAAGTGCCACCTTTTGCCATGATTAGGTTAACTACCTATTCAAGTAAGGTTGGCACACCCTAAACCATCTAGCGTGATGGAATCACGCTCTTAGGAACCCAAAACCTATTTGAGCTCATTGGGTTCACTAAATATTCACTAGGGATGACTTCCCTAGCAACCCTCCTAATGACCCTCCTAGGCTTTAAAGCCTTGGTCATTTGGGACTCATCAAGATCAACTCTAGGGGTGACTCCCCTTGTGACCTTGGTGATGGTCTTTCTAGCCCTAGGTCTTGTTCCATAATCAAATGGAATATTATGATAAGTGGGCTTGACCACTTGGGACTTAGGTTTGTGACCCAAACCTTTCATGTCCTTGGACTTGGGTTTTTGACCCTTAGACCCTAGAGTTGACTTCTCTAAATTTTTAAGGGTCTTTTCTAAAGTGTCAAGTCTTGACCTCAAGACTTGATTCTCCTTTTCTAATACCTCAAGTTTTAATTTGTCATTGTTCTTTGAGGTACTCCTAGGCATATGTCTAGTAGTTTTGGGATTCCTATCTAGGTTTCCCTTAACCTTAGATGAGTTAATCCTAGGGTTGACATTTCTAGAGTTGTCCTTATTCAAGCTAACATGTTTAGCACCTAAGCACATATATTGATTCCTATAATTAACATGCTTATCATTATTAGCAATTGCAATAAAACTACTAGCATGTGTCTTATTAGAATTGCAATAATGTGCCTTAAAAGGTACCTTAGGGTTTGCCTTAGCTCCCCCTATCAATGTGCTCGGTCTCTTGTCCTTGTGAGGTTGCCTCCCCCTTGGACATTGACTCCTATAGTGTCCCCTTTGCTTGCATTGGAAGCACACCACGTGCTCCTTGTCCTTGCGTATCGGGACTCCGGCTTCCTTGACCTTTGGCGCCGGTGGAGTCTTCCTTATCCTCTTTGGACACTTACTCTTGTAATGTCCATATTCCCTACACTCAAAGCACATTATATGTAATTTACAAGAAATTAAATTGCTTGAGTTACCTAGTGTTGAGGGTGGTTGTATGCTTTCTTCTTCATCCCTTCCGGAGGTAGAAGCTTCTTCTTCTTGCTCCAATCTTGAAGAAGAGCTCTCCTCCTTTTCTTCCTTAGATGTTGAGTAGCCCTCAACTTCTAATTCCTTACCTCCATGATGTGAGCTACTTGGCTCACTTGACTCATATTCATGATTTGAAGTGGAGCTCTCCTCATGGAACTTAGCCAAGTTATTCCACAACTCCTTGGCATCGTTGTATCCACCTATCTTACACAAGATATCATTAGGTAATGAAAATTCAAGGATTTTCGTTACCTCGTCGTTGATTGTGGATTGGTGGATTTGTTCCTTCGTCCACTTCTTCTTCTCGAGAGGTTCTCCCTTTTTATCCACCGGAGGAGTACAACCTACTCGTACACAATTCCAATTCACTAGGTTAGTCATAAGAAAATACTTCATTCTTACCTTCCAATATGAGAAGTCGTTGCGATCGTAGAAGGGTGGAATCATGATGTCTTCTCCAAGTAGATCCATTCTCTAGCTTGTGCTCCCTTGGGTGTTAATCCGACGAAGAGAAACCTTGCTCTGATACCACTTGTTAGGATCGATGGTCGCGGCTAGAGAGGGGGGGTGTGAATAGCCGACCCCAAATTCACGTTTCTTTCTACAAATCAAGTTAGCGCAGCGGAAATACAATAATAGAAACGAGAACGAGAAGATCAAACCTTAGACGCAGCGATGTAACGAGGTTCGGAGATGAAACTCCTACTCTAGGGCGTGTCCGTAAGGTGGACGAAGCCTATCAATCCGTCGGTGGATGAAACCCCGGATAACCGGCTAATATGAACTCCTTCTGGGTGGAGAAACCTCACCATAAAGTCTTTGCAACAGCAAAACAGAGGAGTACAACAATAGAGGAAGCAAACAAGAATAATAGAAATTGTAAACACACTTGCTTGCCTTCTCGTCTGGAGTCCGTTGATGAAGCAGCAGCTTCACGGATGCCAGCAGCAGGGAAGCTCACACGAAGCTTCAAGACGTATGAGCTCAGCAAAGCTCGCAGAAGGAACCAGGAAGAACTTGCAGAAGCAAGAAGAATAACCTGTAGAGTCGCTCGACTCTTTATATAGCTGAACCTGCAAACCTGTGAAGGCAGAAGAAGACACAGAAGACCGAGATCTAGCCGTTGTCACTCACAACGGCTAGGCCTGGACCGATCAGGCTCCAACCTGATCGGTCCACACTGTCCCTGATCGGTCTTGGGACCGATCAGGCCTTAGGCTGATCGGTCCCCAGACCGATCAGCCAACTCTCTTGACATTTCTCCTCTTCTCTTATCGGTCTTGGACCGATCAGGACTCATGGATCGGTCCACAGACCGATTTCTTTGGTCACCAGACCGATCAGCCGTATCACTGGATCGATCCCCAGATCGATCCAGAGCTTGGTTTTTCCCAATACCAAGTCCCAAGTCTCCCACACCAACATCCGGTCAACCTTGACCTGTTGGTACATCATGCTTAGCATCCGGTCACTCCCTTGACCTACTAAGACTCCCCACCAAGTGTCCGGTCAATCCCTTTGACCCACTTGGACTTTTCTCTTCGTGCCAAGTATCCGGTCACTCCCTTGACCTACTTGACCTTCTCAACACCAGATATTTTTCCTTGCCCGACTTCACTCACCAGGACTTCCCAACTGCCTGGCTTCACTCACCAGGACTTTCACCAACTGCCTGGCTTCACTCACCAGGACTTTCACTTTCACCTAGCTTCACTCACTAGGGTTTTCACCTGGCTTCACTCACCAGGATTTCCAATCTGCCTGGCTTCACTCACCAGGACTTTTCCGTCCACCTGGCTTCACTCACCAGGACTTTCCATCTGCCTGGCTTCACTCACCAGGACTTTCACCTGGCTTCACTTACCAGGATTTTCACCCGGCTTCACTCACCAGGACTTTTACCTGGCTTCACTCACCAGGACTTTCACCTGGCTTCACTCACCAGGATTTTCACCTGGCTTCACTCACCAGGATTTTCCATCTGCCTTCCTGATCTAGAGAACGAGCTACCGAGCCCTCTTTGACCTAGTCCGGAGAACGAGCTACCGAGCCCTCTCCGTCTTTCACTTCCAGTCCAGAGAACGAGCTACCGAGCCCTCTCTGAGCTAGTCCGGAGAACGAGCTACTGAGCCCTCTCCGACTTCCACTTGCCAAGTTCCCATACTTGCACTTCTCCGTGCCAAGTCTCCATACTTGGACTTTCTCCCGTGCCAAGCTCCCTGCTTGGACTTTTCCCGTGCCAAGCTCTCTGCTTGGACTTTTCCGTGCCAAGTCAACTCACCTCGGGTCAACCAGGTCAACCTTGACCAAGGGTTGCACCCACAACCTCCCAAGTTTCTGTTCTTGTCAAACATCAAGATACAACTTGAGTCAGGTCAACTCGAGTCAGGTCAACCAGGTCAACCTTGACCTAAGGTTGCACCAACAATCTCCCATCAAAATACAACTCTTCTGTTCTCGTCAAACATCAAAATACAACTCGAGTCAGGTCAACTCGAGTCGGGTCAACCAGGTCAACCTTGACCTAAGGTTGCTCCAACACAAATAAGATATTAGGTCGACTTACAGTTAAGTACAGTAGGCTACCTATGACACTCCTATAGTGTTTTAAGTCAACTGGTTTTCCATTTGCATCTTCATCTAGGATTGTGTTTACTGCCATAGGTGTTTTTATTTCTTTAGTGTTTTCCATTCCAAATTTTTTAAGTAATTTTTTAGTGTATTTTTGTTGATAAATATAATTGCCTTCATTTGTTTGTTTGATTTGTAATCCTAAAAAGTAAGTTAATTTGCCAACTAGACTCATTTCAAATTCTTGTTCCATTAACTTTGTGAATTCATCTAAAAATTCTGAATTAGTTGACCCAAAAATTATATCATCTATATAAATTTGAGCTATAAATATGTCCTCTTTTATTAATTTAACGAATAGGGTCGGGTCAATTTGACCCTGGTTAAACCCTTTGGATATAAGGTAAGAGATTAACCTTTCATACCATGCCCTATGTGCTTGTTTGAGTCCATATAATGCTTTCTTTAATTTAAATACATACTCAGGGTGTTCTAGACTTTCAAACCCAGGTGGTTGTCCTACATAGACTTCTTATTTTATTAATCCGTTTAGAAAGGATGATTTGACGTCTATTTGATATAGTCTAAACCCTTTATGGGCTGCATAGCTGAGTAACATTCTAATGGACTCTAGTCTAGCTACTGGGGCATAAGTTTCATCAGAGTCAAGTCCTTCAACTTGACTAAACTCCCTTGGCAACTAGCCTAGCCTTATTTCTAGTGATTTCCCCAGTTTCACTTAGTTTATTTCTGAAAACCTATTTCATTTCTATTATCTTTTTATTTTTTAGTGGTGGTACTAAGTCCCAAACTTCATTTCGCTCAAATTGAGCAAGTTCTTCCTATATATCTATGACCCAGTTTGGGTCAAGTAAAGATTCAGCTATGGTCTTAGGTTCAATTTTTGAAATTAAAGAAATTTGAATTAGGTTTCTAAAGGATGACCTAGTTTGAACCCTTAGGGCTGGATCACCAATTATTTGACTAGTTGGATGATTTGGGTTGACTCTAATAGTTCTAGGAGGTTGACTTTCTTGAGGTTCTTCTTCCTCTTCGTGATTTAGGAATTGATTGGTTCTTTCTGAATTGTTATTTTCTTGAACAAATTCAATTGGTTGAAGTTGGGTTTATTCTTGGTTTTGTTTGGATTCTTCAAATTTTACATTAGTGGTTTCTTCAATTCTTTAGATAACCTTATTATAAACTCTATAACCTCTACTATTTAGGGAGTATCCTACAAAAATTCTATTCTCTACTTTAGATGTGAATTTTCCTAAGTGTTCTCTTGTATTTAAAATGAAGGTTGGGCACCCAAATACTTTAAAGTACTTTATATTGGATTGTTTATTATAATAAAGTTTAAAACATGTTTTATTATGTGTTTTATTTAATATTGTTCTATTTTGCACATAGCAGGCTATACTCACAGCTTCTGCCCAGAAATATTTGGGAAGATTGTATTCATTTAACATGGTTCTAGAGGCTTCAAGTAATGCTCTATTTTTTCTTTCTACAACCCCATTTCATTGAGGAGTTTTAGGGCACGAAAATTTGTGATGATAGCCATTTTCAAAACAAAATTTATTAAAGTTATGATTTTTAAATTCTCCCACATTATCACTTCTAATTCTTTTAATTTTAAGATCTTTTTCATTTTCAACTTGTTTACAAAAGTTTGTAAAGATTTCAAAGGTTTCATCCTTATTTTTTAAAAATTTTACCCAAGTAAACCTAGAGTAGTCATCTATTATTACTAGACAATATAAATTACCCTTTATCGATTTGACCCCATGGAAGTCAAACAAGTCTAAATGTACAACTTCTAGTATTGAATTAGTTTGAGATTGATTAATTGGTTTGTGGGTGGATTTTGTTTGTTTGCCTTGTTGACAAGTATTACACATGGTTGAGTCTAAGTTAGGTAATTTTGGTAAGCCTCTAACTAATCCATTTAATTTTCTTATAATTTTGAAATTTGTGTGTGACATTCTTCTATACCTTAACCAAGTTTCTTCTTTTTTATGTTAAATAACACTTAATTGAAGAAGTGGTTAAGTTAATTGCATAGATGTTGTCTTTCCTAAACCCTTTTAGGTTTATTTTAGGATTTTCTAGGTTCTTGATTAAACAGTCTGAAGCTAAGAACTTAACTTTATATCCTGTGTCACACAATTGGCTGATACTCAGAAGATTATACTTGAAATTTTCAACCAGTAGCACATTTGTAATGATAAAGTCAGTGTTTAACTCAATATTACCTATACCAATTACCTTGAGTTTGTCATTGTTTCCAAAGACAACTGTTCTTAGACTTCTGTAAGTAAATTGGGTGAACTTGGTGTGATCTCCAGTCATATGTTTGGAGCAATCACTGTCCAAAATCCACCTGATTTCCTAAAATAGGTAGGAATTAAAGTTAGTCTAATTTTAATTAGTCTTTTAAGATCATTTTCAAGGTTGATTATTTTATGTAAGAATTTAAGTTAATTTTCAAGCGCACAGAATTTAAGTTTAATTTTAAAATAAATTTCTAAGTTAAAAAAAAATAAAGTTTATTTTTTTAAAAAAAATATTTAAGTTTAAAATAAAATTTAAGTTTAATTTTAAAATAAATTTTTAAGTTTTAAAAAAAATTAAGTTTAGATTTAAAAAGAATTTTTAACGTTTTTAAAAGAATTTTTAAAAGAAATTTTTTAAAGAATTTTTAAAGTTTTTAAAATAATTTTTTAAAATAATTTATTTTAATTTAAATTTATTTTATTTTATTTTATTTAAATTTAATTTAAATTTAGTTTATTTTAATTTATTTTAATTTAATTTAATTTTAATTTTAATTTATTTTGATTTAATTTAATTTAATTTAATTTTAATTTATTTAATTTAATTTTAATTTATTTTAATTTATTTAATTTAATTTTGATTAATTTAATTTAATTTAATTTAATTTTAATTAATTTTGATTTTTAAATTTAATTTAATTTTAATTTAATTGTAATTTAATTGTAATTTAGTTAATTTTATCTAGTTTTATTTAATTTTAATTGATTTTGATTTAATTTAATTTAATTTTAATTTATTTAATTTACTTTTGATTTATTTTGATTTATTTTAGTTTATATTGATTTTATAATTTTAATTGAGTCCTTAGTCATTTCACCCGATCTACGTTTTCAATCAGAGAATCGTATAATTTTGTGAGATGAATTAGGTTCAATTTTAGGATTTGATTTAACTTTGTGTTAGATTGAGGTTTAACTTTGGGTCCTGCAAATAGACATTCTCTGGATAAACTTTTGGGCTATGGTGAGTCACTTGGACATCATTAGAGTAACCATGTCTTCGAGGTTTTCCAAATAGTCCTATCCACTGGACTTAATACAAAATCTTGGTTTAACTGGTTAGGATCCATAAAGGGTAGCTTCGGTTATTTCCACTTAGCCAAATGCACCAGGTTGAAGTCATATCTTCCTAGACATGCATAGACTAAACTTCCCTAACGTACTATCATCCAAAACTTCACCAGTACCATGGGTCAAGTTAAACTTGAACCTTTTCTAATTAGTCCTAATTACTCTGTCAGGTATATTAGTTTGGGTTACCCTGCCGGGTAGGTTAGTTTTGGAGATGCCAGCTATTTTGGAGCCTCCCCCTGAATTATTGGCCTTTAATTCTTGGTTCTTGGTCTATGTCTGTTCTTTTTGTAATTATATTTAACTTCATGATATTCTAAGTTTTGGTGGGTTTTAAAATGTTTAGTTTTTGAATTTGTTGATTTAGATTTGTATTTAGGTTTATGATTTGAATTATCTGATTTTATATAGTATATTTTTTCTTTAGGTATGTAGTATTGGTTAAGTCTTACTTGCATGGTTAAGCACGCTTTTGGAACCCAAGTGTTAGATCTTGAGTTGGATGATTTTTTGTAATTTGTTTCTTGAGGTTTTGGTTTTCCTCAAGGAGTAATTTGTTTTCATCTTCTAATTTAACTATTTTCCTATTTAAACAAGAAATAGTTTTAAAGAACTTTCGATTTAAATTCTAGTATACCTCTTTGGAACCTTCAGAAACGAGTACGGACTTGTGGCTCGATTCGGGTTCGGACCCATCTTCCGATTCGTCCTCTGACTTTGCTTCGCGGGCCATCAGCGCGAGGTAACTCTGGTGCTTCTGATCTTCAGCCTCCGATTCGTCCGAGGAAGAGTCGTCCCATGTCGCTTTGAGAGCATTCTTTTTGGTCGTCTTTGATTTGTCATTCTTTAGTCTTGGGCACTCGTTCTTGTAGTGGTCCTTCTTGTTGCACTCGAAGCACGTCACATTCCTTGGTTCGGTTGGAGAGTTGATCTTCTGCAGATCCCTCTTACTGAAGCTCTTCTTCCTCCTGGTGAACATTTTCCTTACCAGGTTCACCAGGTGCTTCAGAATCGTGGTCAGAATCTTCATCGGGTTCAGACTTGTTCTTCGTTCTTTCCTTGGAGGAACCTGTAAACAAGGCAATACCTTTCTCGGTCCCGGCGTTAGTTTGCTCATGCAATTCTAATTCACAGAAAAGTTCATCTAATTTTAGTTTAGATAAATTTTTAGAAATTTTGTAGGCATCCACTATGGATGCCCACAAATTATTACGTGGAAATGCGTTTAACGCATACCTTATTAGATCTCGATTTTCCATCTGGTCGCTTATCGCGTGGAGTCCGTTGAGGATATCCTTGATCCTCACGTGCAACTGACTCGTCATTTCTCCTTCTTGCATTTTTACATTAAATATTCTATTTAATAGCAAATCTTGTTTCGTTACCTTAGTGTCGCTAGTTTCTTTGTGCAGCTCGATCAACTTGTCTCAAAGTTCTTTTGCGTTCCGGTGCGGTCCTACCCGGTTCAGCTCTTCCCTAGTTAGTCCGCATTGTAGCGTGTTGATTGCCTTGTTCTCCGTTGATGCTTTCTTCTTCATATCCGGAGTCCACTGTTCCGGATCAACTGGACTTCCGGAGTTGTCAACTGGTGTTCTGTAGGCTTTTGTGACGTTGAGCCATTGGTCTAAGTCCGTCTTCAGGTAGACTTCTATCCTTTTCTTTTAGTATGGAAAATCGTCTCCGTTGAATAAGGGTCATGCTGAATCCTTCAATCTGAGACATAATGACCCTGCACACAATAAAGCAACGACAAATAAAGTCCCAAGACTTGATCTTGAATTAGTAGTGCGGGAAGAGTTAACAATAATAAAAAGAACTAAATTGGTGTTGCACCTGTTAGTGCGGGAAGCATCCGACGATCGAGTCTTAGTTTTGATAATGGCAAAGGATTCAAAGTTAAGTTAGTGTGTGATCTAACATGTTTGAATGAGTGTTTCAGGAAAGTCCTAGCTGCGGTTAGGCAGGTGAAAAATCCTAAAGGGTGGTAACCTTAGGTCCTAGGGGGCGGTAACCCTAGGTGGAGGAAAACCCTAAGGGGCGGTAACCTTAGGTCCTAGGGGGCGGTAACCCTAGGTGGAGGAAAACCCTAAGGGGCGGTAACCTTAGGTCCTAGGGGGGGGGTAACCCTAGGCGGTAAGTCCAGTCGGTCTGGAGGATCGGACTGGCATCAGGTAATCTCTCCTGAGGGGAGTAGGTGAGGACGCGTTCCCCGTAGAGGGAACAGTAGGCGTCGGGTCGACCTAGGGTTTCCGGTTGGAAATCCGAAGTCAGACTCAGACAGTCCGAAGACTGTCAATTATTAGTTACTATGTTTTGTCAGATTCTAACACTGTTTTGCAGGGTATTTGCTCGGACTAACCTTGTGTTGCAGGTGAGGAACCTGCTGGAAAAAGGTGGTCCGGGCGCCCGGGATGGATCCGAGCGCCCGGAGGTCCGGGCGCCCGGAACAGGTCCGGGCGCCCGGGACTAAAGTTTATCCCCTGCGCGACTTCGCCACGTGGAGCAACCTGGTTGGATGGCCACGTCACACTCCAGGCGCCCGGAAAGGTCCCAGGCGCCCGGAGCCTCATATAAAAGGAGGGTTGAGGTGCAACTTCAAAAACAACAATCATCTAAGCAATCTCCTTGCGACAAGCTGCTAACGACTCAATCCAGAAGTGCTGCAACGACACCCCGACAACCTGGAGCTTCGGATTTAATCTTTTTGTTGTCGGTATAATCTTTTTACAGCTTTGAATTGTAATTAGTTTGTAATACTTTTAACGAACTTATAGTTGTTGCCCACCGGAAGCGATCAAGGATCGCGGGACTTCGAGTAGGAGTCGTCACAGGCTCCGAACGAAGTAAATTCTCCGTGTTCTCTGTGTCTGTTTTTATTCCGCTGCGTTACTCAAGTTCTTACGATTCCGAGATTTCAAAAAACGAAATAGCCACAAGCGCTATTCACCCCCTCTCTAGTGCTTTCGATCCATCAGCACCAATTTAGATTTAATTGCAACGAAAAAATACTTCTAAAAAGGTAATAATACCAGTTTGGAATTATGTGAAAAATTGAAAGCCGAAAATGAGTAAAAGGAAAGTTTCACCCCCTTGTCCGATTGGTGGTTGCACCAAATCAGAGCGGTATATGCTCTGATACCACTTGTTGGATCGTGAGTATCGCTAGAGGGGGGGGGGTGAATAGCGATTTTAAAAAAATTTGAGAGAGTAAGCATAGCAGAAAAGTAAACAAGCTAAAGAGAACACAAGAATTTACTTGGTTTGGAGCCTTTGGCGACTCCTACTCCAAGGCCCACACACAAGGGTGCTTTCAATGGACAATCACTAATAATTTGAAGCTTATTACAAACTACGTACAGGAATTATGTAGTGAAAGAAAACCGACAATTAAGAAAATAAGAAAGGAAAGAAAGCAAAACTTCGTCGGAGATCTTTTCGCAGCGTCACAGGAGCACACGAGTGTAGATTTTTAGTTGTTGTTGGAGCTTCAACCTTGACCCTCCTTATAAAGGAGGTTCGGGGCACCTGGAACCTTCAGGGCACCCATTCCGGGTGCCCCAGTTTTGACGTAGCCAAGCCAATCAGTGAACTCCACGTGGCGAAAGGACGTTGGGGATAAATCTTTACCTTAGGGCACCCGAGTACCTCCCGAGCACCCGGACCTCCGGGCGCTCGGAACCATCCCGGGCGCCCGGACCCTAGTTTTTCATGTTGGGGCAACATCCCTCAGGTCAAGGTTGACTTAGTTGACCAAGCTTGAGTCTTGGTTTGGGTTTCGATGTTTGACAATGCAAGGTTGATTGAAGAAGAGTCAAGTAGGTCAAGGATGACCGGATACTTGACTGGGAAGTCCTAACTGGGATGTTAGGCAGGAGGAAAATCCTGGTGAGTGAAGCCAGGTGAAAGACCTAGTGAGTGAAGCTAGGCAATTGGGAAGTCCTAGTGAGTGAAGCTAGGCAGGAGAAAAATCCTGGTGAGTGAAGCCAGGTGAAAGACCTAGTGAGTGAAGCTAGGCAATTGGGAAAGTCCTGGTGAGTGAAGCCAAGCAAGAGAAATCCAGAAGGGTCAAGGTTGACCAGACATCTGGTGAGAGTCCAAGTAGGTCAAAGGGATTGACCGGATACTTGGCACGAGAAAGAAAAGTCCAAGTAGGTCAGAGGGACTGACCGGATACTTGGCAAGAAGAGAAAAGTCCAAGTGGGTCAAAGGGATTGACCAGACACTTGGTGAGAGAGTCCTAGCCGGTCAAGGGTGACCGGATGCTAGGTCTTATGTACCAACAAGTCATGGTTGACTAGATGTTGGTTTAGGAGGCTTTGGACTTGGTTTTGGGCAAAAACCAAGGTTTGGATTGATCCGTGGATTGATCCAGCAGGTTTGGATTGATCCGTGGATTGATCCAGCAGGTTTGGATCGATCCGTGGATCGATCCAGCAGATCTGGATCGATCAGTGGATCGATCCGCCGATCGATCCGGTGAGTCCTCGCGAACAGAACCCCTCTGGATCGATCCGTGGATCGATCCAGAGGTCCCAATCGATCAGTGGATCGATTGGGACGCTGCTGCTTCGCGCGATAAGCGCTGGATCGATCCGTGGATCGATCCAGGCATGTTTCCAGAGCACAGAGGCACTTTGGATCGATCCGTGGATCGATCCAAAACCTCCCCGATCGATTGGGAGCAATCCAATCGATTGGGATTCGACCGTTGGCGTCGTTTATAGCTGTTGGCGTGCGATTCCTTCGGTAGAACTTCACCGTTTCAACTCAGATCTTCACCAGCTCCTCCACAGCTCTCTCTAAGCTCGAGATCACCAGTTCTTGAAGGATCTTGGAAGTTCTCCAAGTCAAGAGGCGGATCTATTGCAAGAGGAAGAAGTTAGGGTTAAGGTTTTTATTGCACATCTTGTAAGCTTTTGCTTATCTTGTATTTCCCTTTCTTTTTCTTGTATTTAGAGGGTTGTAGGGCTTCTCCGCCTTTGGTAGTTACCATAAAGGAGTGTTATTCATAGTGGAGGGTGTGTGTGTTGGTGTGGATCTTTGGATTAGTCACCTCTTATGAGGTGGATACCAAGTAAACCAACCGTGTTAGCGTTGTGTGATTGTTTCTTTGTATTTCCGCTGCACATCTTTGAAGGAACAAGCACCGCCGAGCACCGAGCGAACGCGATGAGCTATTCACCCCCCTCTAGCTACTTTTGGTCCTAACAAGTGGACATAGAGCAATGGTTTGCTCTTATGGAAGGCTTCAAGACTCCAACAAACTCAAAGGGCAAAGTTCTCAAGAGGAGCAAGTGGAGTCAAGAGCAAGTCCAAAGGTGCGAGGCCAATGACAAAGTGACCAACTTTTGGTAAATTTATTGCCAAGCACCATCCTTTGCAAAATTGAAGAATTTGAAGATGCAAAGGAATTGTGGAGTAAATTGGCCAAGCTTCATGAAGAGATCCCCTCCACTGTACAAGAGCAAGAAGAATCTAGAGAGGGTGACTCTTTGGAGCAAGACCAAGAGGAGGACTCCAAGGTTGAGAGATGCTCAACCTCTGAAGAAGAAGTCCAAGAAGAAGCTTCATCTTCAAGGGAGTGCAATGAAGAGAACAAGGAGGGAGCATACTCCTTGTTCCATGTACAAGATGATGAAGCCTCCACCTCTAGGATTGAGGGGGAGTGTAGATCAATGAACCCGGAGCAAGAAGAGGCCTCCACATCCGGGTCAAGTGAAGAAGAAGAAGATGGTGCCACCTCCAAAATTCAAGAAATATCAAATGGAGGAGCAAGTGCCATCCCTACACAAGAAGGTATAAATGCCTCAATTAAAAATAAAAATCATATAATATGTTTTGAGTGTAGGAAAAGTGGGCACTACAAGAGCAAGTGTCCCAACTTGGCCAAGAAGAAGGGTCAAGTGACACAAAAGGGCAAGGAGAAGCCCAAGGAGA
This sequence comes from Zingiber officinale, assembly GCF_018446385.1. Classification (NCBI taxonomy): domain Eukaryota; kingdom Viridiplantae; phylum Streptophyta; class Magnoliopsida; order Zingiberales; family Zingiberaceae; genus Zingiber; species Zingiber officinale. Next base: position 115,882,115 of record NC_055987.1, read on the forward strand.
CCACCCCCGGGACAAAGAAGAGCAAGGAGCACATTGTGTGCTTCTTGTGTCAACAAAAAGGGCATTACCGAAGTCAATGCCCCAAGGGGAAGAAGATGGTCAAGGCTCAAGGAGGCACTAGTCAAGGGGGAGCCTCCAAGGTAAAGAAGAAGGTAACATTTATTGAGCCTACCCCTTTACGTTATGGTAAAAAGCATGATAGTTCAAATTTTTATTATTTTAATGCAATTTACCATAAGAATAGAAAGCATGAGGGCATTAAGGAAAAGCATGTGGCCCTACATGCCAAGACTACCCAACCTAAGGTTAGGAAGGTAGATAGACATTTGGGCAAAAACACTAAGGATAATAGATACAAGCCCAAGAATAAAAATGCTCATGGATCAAATGAAAAATCAAATACTAAGGACTTAGTGAGGGAAAATCAAGTCTTGAGGTCAAGACTTGATAAATTAGAAAAGACCCTAAAAAGATTGGAAAATATCCTATTAGGGCAAAATGAGCATAACCTAGGTTTAGGGGTACAAAAGCCATCCAATGACCATAGAGGTTTGGGATACAAACCCAAAGCTAAAAAGGATGTGCCTAGTTATCATAGGGTTCCATATAGTTATGGAACAAACCCTAAGTCTAGGGGTCAAGTCAAGGATACAAGGGAAGATATCCCTAGAAGTATCTTTGCAACCAAAGTGACTAAGACTTCTAAGAAGTCTAAGAAAGTCACCAACAAGGTCACAAGGGAGGCTATCCCTAGAGTTGACCTAGAAAAGGTGACCAAGGCTTCTAAGAAGCCAAACAAGGTCACTAGGAAGGTATCTAGGGAAGTTATCCCTAGTGAATACCTAGAGCATCCAAGGAGCACCAATAGGTGTTGGGTTCCTAGGAGCATTTTCTCTACCCCATAAATGGGTTAGAGAGTGTCAACTCTAAGTGAAAGGGTAGTTAACCCAATCATGAAGAAATTGACACTCAAGGAGCATTTTCAAGATTTTTGTTAACCTTTGAAAATGAAATTGAATTATTATTTACTCCTTGAAAGAGTAAAATGTGCCTAATGGTGAAAAATTGATTTTATCTTAAAATGGCATAAATTGGGAAAACCTAGAGAAATACCAAGTTGGGATTTTGGTATTCTCTTAGAAATTTAAGGCAATCCGGGCCTTGATTTATATGATTATTCTTGAGGAAAAATGGAATATGCCAACATTTGAGGATATGCTTAATTTTTTAGTTGGCATAAACAAATCAAGAGAAATATAAATGTCAATTTAGGTTTTGGCATTTTCTTGAAGCATTTAGGGCAATCTAGGTTTAACCTTTTAAGGTAGCTAAGTGGTTAAGGATACTTAGATAGGGAATCTAGGTATATTTTTATTTATGTTAAAACTTGCCATGATTGCTTGCCCATCATATGCCATGACATCATGTTTATTCTTGCACTCATACCTTATTATGAAAATACAAAAATACCATGTCATGTCATACATACATCATGTAGTTATAGGATATTTTCTTTTGAAAATTATTTCCTTTTGATGTATGCCATAACATAATCATGCATTAAGTTTAAATTCATTGTAATTAAGGACAAATGGCATGTAACAACACTTATTAACAAGTGACATCCTGGGTAGATGTCTAATATCTCTAAAATGCCTAGATAGATATGCATGATCCCTAGAATAGGGCAAAATCAAATTTTACATCTCACAAATACCTATAAGATGACTTTTATGTGTTTTGTCCACAATAGATACAAGTGAGATGTTAGGATGATGAACAAAACTCAACATGTTGATTTAGTGCATTCTTTTGAGTTTTAGGTTCATCAAAACACATAGTTATGTGTTTTCCCATCATTGGGAAAGCTAATGTACAAGTCATGTGCATTAAGCCCAAGGAATGTGATGGGATATTGGTTTTGAAAATTGTTTTAAAAGACTTTTGGAAAACCTTGGTGAAGGCTATCTTTTGATAGTAATCACCATTGAATAGTTAGACACAAACATGAAGAAAACGCTAAAGTTTTAGCAAGTTTTCAAGCTTGTGTCAATCTTTGAAGATATGATATATTTTCATAGAAAACTATTTTTCCATGATAAAGTATGCCCTAAATAATGTCTACACGAAATTTCATGATTTTTGGATTTTTGTAGAATTTTCTAGGGGTTTCTGAAGTTGGCTGAATTTGAAATTCAGCAACTATCAGAGCACCGATCGATCCATGGATCGATTGGAGTGTCTGAATCGATCAGTGGATCGATTCAGAAGGCAATTCTAGCGAGCAGAAGCTCGCTGGATTGATCAGCCGATCGATCCAAGAAGACTGAATCGATCGGTGGATCGATTCAGAAGGGTTCAATCGATTGGAACCCAACTCCAATCGATCGAAGATGCTGATTTTGGCTGGGAAAGCTTATTTTCAGCATTTTGAACCTATTTTAGTCTAGGTAACCATTCCAAACCCCTGAAAATACATTTGTATACATAAAAAGGGCGTTTTCGTGTGGAAAACAAGGATGGATTGGTTAAGGAAGGCTAAGTTGAAGTTAGGTTGAGGTTTGTTTCAAATTTTGAATATTTGAACCTCAAAACTTCTAAATTTGGGTTTCCTAAAGTTTTGGGGATTCCAAGTCATTGTTGGTGCAATGACAGAAGTTACCACCATGTCTTTAAGGGGAGGGACTCTTTAAAGACATGAAAATTATTTTTCATGAACCTTGGAAGGTGGTCAACCTTCCGTTAAGAACATGCTCAAGGTTGAGCGTTTGAACTTTAATGGGGAGTGGATATCCTCATTGTTCAAGTGGCTTCAAGTGGATAATGCTCAAGGATGGGCATTTGCCTACATTGGGGAAGAATGTAGGGTTAAGGTTAATGAAGGGTATGGGACCTTCATTATCGTGTTGGTCACAACGAGTGAAGTTGTGAACAACGATGAGCAACTCTTCAGGGGGAGAGTTTTCAACAATGGGGCATTTGTTGAAGAGTGCCCAAAATTGAGGCACGGGTTGATGTGTGCTCAAAGATGGTTTGATGTGTGCCAATAGGGGGAGAATGAAAGGGAGTAAGTTAGGCTTTCATTACCTAGAGGGAGTTTGCCTTCTTAGGGGGAGAATGAAGGGTTTAACTTATGTATTCATTACCTAGTGGCATGAAGAAGGTTTAGGCTATAGGATTAGCCTAACTTACATGTGGTATTGTCAAACATCAAAAAGGGGGAGATTGTTGGGGCAACATCCCTCAGGTCAAGGTTGACCTAGTTGACCAAGCTTGAGTCTTGGTTTGGGTTTCGATGTTTGACAATGCAAGGTTGATTGAAGAAGAGTCAAGTAGGTCAAGGATGACCGGATACTTGACTGGGAAGTCCTAACTGGGATGTTAGGCAGGAGGAAAATCCTGGTGAGTGAAGCCAGGTGAAAGACCTAGTGAGTGAAGCTAGGCAATTGGGAAGTCCTAGTGAGTGAAGCTAGGCAGGAGAAAAATCCTGGTGAGTGAAGCCAGGTGAAAGACCTAGTGAGTGAAGCTAGGCAATTGGGAAAGTCCTGGTGAGTGAAGCCAGGCAAGAGAAATCCAGAAGGGTCAAGGTTGACCAGACATCTGGTGAGAGTCCAAGTAGGTCAAAGGGATTGACCGGATACTTGGCACGAGAAAGAAAAGTCCAAGTAGGTCAGAGGGACTGACCGGATACTTGGCAAGAAGAGAAAAGTCCAAGTGGGTCAAAGGGATTGACCAGACACTTGGTGAGAGAGTCCTAGCCGGTCAAGGGTGACCGGATGCTAGGTCTTATGTACCAACAAGTCATGGTTGACTAGATGTTGGTTTAGGGGGCTTTGGACTTGGTTTTGGGCAAAAACCAAGGTTTGGATTGATCCGTGGATTGATCCAGCAGGTTTGGATTGATCCGTGGATTGATCCAGCAGGTTTGGATCGATCCGTGGATCGATCCAGCAGATCTGGATCGATCAGTGGATCTATTCAGAAGATTTGGATCGATCCGCCGATCGATCCAGTGAGTCCCCGAGAACAGAACCCCTCTGGATCGATCCGTGGATCGATCCAGAGGTCCCAATCGATCAGTGGATCGATTGGGACGCTGCTGCTTCACGCGATAAGCGCTGGATCGATCCGTGGATCGATCCAGGCATGTTTCCAGAGCACAGAGGCGCTCTGGATCGATCCGTGGATCGATCCAAAGCCTCCCCGATCGATTGGGAGCAATCCAATCGATTGGGATTCGACCGTTGGCGTCGTTTATAGCTGTTGGCGTGCGATTCCTTCGGTAGAACTTCACCGTTTCAACTCAGATCTTCACCAGCTCCTCCACAGCTCTCTCCAAGCTCGAGATCACCAGTTCTTGAAGGATCTTGGAAGTTCTCCAAGTCAAGAGGCGGATCTATTGCAAGAGGAAGAAGTTAGGGTTAAGGTTTTTATTGCACATCTTGTAAGCTTTTGCTTATCTTGTATTTCCCTTTCTTCTTCTTGTATTTAGAGGGTTGTAGGGCTTCTCCGCCTTTGGTAGTTACCATAAAGGAGTGTTATTCATAGTGGAGGGTGTGTGTGTTGGTGTGGATCCTTGGATTAGTCACCTCTTGTGAGGTGGATACCAAGTAAACCAACCGTGTTAGCGTTGTGTGATTGTTTCTTTGTATTTCCGCTGCACATCTTTGAAGGAACAAGCACCGCCGAGCACCGAGCGAACGCGACGAGCTATTCAACCCCCCTCTAGCTACTTTTGGTCCTAACATTTCAGCATCTTCCTTCTTGTAAGAAAACGTTAGTCCAGAGGTAAAATATATAATACATATGTCCTGCAAAATAAGTGTTAGTCCAGTTTAAGTTCAACAAGTAGAGTATGACTTAGATTTCATCTTTCCGAGACCAAAATCTAGTCAAGATCTCGACTTAGAGTTCCGAAATGGTTCTAAGTTGGATCGGCGCCTAAGTTCCCTTCCGAGGAATGCGTCCTCACAATCACTCCCCTTCAGTGACTTACCTTTACTTACCTGCCAGACGTTCGGTCAACCCTTTGACCCGTCTAGACTTCGCGCCAACTATCCGGTCAGCTCGTCGACCCGTTTGGACTTCGTGCCAGCTATCCGGTCGGCCCGTCGACCTAGCTGAGCTTCGTTCCAGACATCAGGTCAGCCCATCGACCTGTCTGGACTTCTCCTGCACACTCGGTCAGAGTGTTAGATAACCACGAAACTAATTTAACCTACTTTGTCATTCATCAAAACTTAAGTTAGACCGCTAGTGCTAACTACACCAACAGTTTTAACTAGTGATGCAAATATAATTGATGAGATTTGACATGCTAGATAGGACACATAGGACAAAAATATATGAATCGGTTGGCTAGAGAGGGTCTAATGGGCACTCGAACTATGATTCACTTGTCCATATGTGAGCATTGTCTTCCTGGAAAAGCAATTAGGAACCATTTGGTAAGGCTATGAGATCTGAATCAACATTGCAGTTAATTCATTCGAATATTTGTGGTCCAATGAATATGAAGCTTAGACATGGAGCTTCCTATTTCATTACATTTATTGATGATTTCTCTCAGTTCGGTCATGTGTATTTTATTTCTTACAAATCTGAAGCATTGGATTGCTTCATTCGTTATATGAACAAAGTTGAGAATCAAACGAAATGTATAGTTAAGACTTTACGCACTGACCATGGAGGGGAATATTTCTCTGATATGTTCTCAACAATATGTAATGATTGAGGGATTATAAGACAACTGACAATTCTTGGAACTCTAGAGCAAAATAGGGTAGCTGAAAGAAGAAATATGACTCTTCTTGAAATGGTTAGGACTATGATGGCACAGGCTAATTTGCCAATCTCCTATTGGGGAGATGCATTATTAACTGCAGCCTATATACTTAACAAAGTGCCTTCAAAGTCAGTTCCATCTACTCTATATGAACGTTGGACAGGCAGAAAACTAGATTTAAGTAATCTGAGATCTTGGGGGGTCAACTGCTTATGTTCATGATAGTTTCTCACAACTATGAAAAATTGGGACCTAGGATAAGAAATGTTTCTTTATAAGATATCATGAGACCTCCAATGGTTATGTTTTCATAGGTGAGTAACTAGATGGATCTATCTCCAAAATAGACTCGAGAAATGTGACTTTTCTCAAAATAAAATTCCCGATCAGAGGTGATGTTGATAAAAATGTTTCTTTATTTGAGGAGGATGAGATATTATCAACAAGAGAGGTGTCAAAAGGGATACCTGAGTCTAGTCAACCGAGTGAGAGTGATATGTCGAGTCATGAGTTGACTTCTCAACAACCCAAATTACGAAGAAATGTTCGTAAGATCAAACCTAAGAAGAGATTTGATATTGAGAATGAGGTATTGATTACACTTCCAATTGACGACGATGAACCTCAATCCATTGAGGAAGCATTGGGATGTAGAGTTAGAGAAAAATGAAAAGCTGCAATGGTTGAAGAGATGAAGTCCATGATTTAGAATCATGTTTGGGACTTAGTCGATCTTCCTCCGGGGCGAAGGGCTATTGGGAATAAGTGAATTCTCAAAATAAAGAGGAAAACTGATGGATCGATTAACAGATATAAAGCTCATTTAGTTGCAAAAGGATATATATACTCAAATAGAGGGTATTGACTTTGAAAAGACATTTTCTCCCGTAGTAAATTTTGTGTCAACACGAGTTATTTTGACCTTTGTGGCACATTATGACTTAGAATTACATCAAATGGATGTAAAAATCGCTTTCCTTAACGATGATCTTGACGAAGAAATCTATATGATTCAGCCAGAAGGTTTCATTGCTAAAGGCCAAGAGCAGAAAGTATGTAGACTTAGAAAATTTATATATGGCCTAAAACAAGCGTCAAGACAATGGAACATAAGATTTAACAAAGTCATTTTATCTTATGGTTTTGAGATGATCAATGAGTTTCATTGTGTTTTCCTAAAAAGGAAAAAAGGCAAGTATGTCATTTTATTATTATATGTTGATGATATGTTGATAGTTGGACATGACATAGGATATGTGAATGAAGTCAAGAAGTGGCTGTTATCACAATTTGATACAATGGATATGTGAGAAGCTGAATACATCTTAGAAGTGAAGATCATAAGAGATCACCCTAAAAGATTTTAGGGTTTATCACAAGAGTCTTATATAAATAAAATGATACATCATTTCATCATGTCAAATTGCAACGTAGAACATACACCTATTGTAAAAGGTACTGTTTTAAGCAAGAGTATGTCTCCTAAAACTCCAGAGGAAATAGCTTAGATGAATAAAAAATCATATGCAATGCTATTGGTAGTTTGATATATACTATGTTGTGTACACGTCCTGATATCAGCTATATTGTAGGCTTGGTCAGTCGCTTCCAGTCAAACCCAGGACCGAGACACTGGAAGGTGGTGAAAAGGATATTCAGATATCTGAAGGCGACAACATATTATTGTCTCTATTTTTAAGGATCAGATATGAATCTGAAAAATTATTCAGATGCAGATTGGGATGGGGATCTGGATGATAGAAAATCCACATCAGGCTATGCATTCTTCCTGAATGGTGGCGTCATCTCTTGAAACAACAAGAAACAAGCTTGTGTAGCTTTGTCGACTATGAAAGATGAATATATATAGCATGTCCAGTGGTTGTGCAAGAAGCAGTCTGGTTGAGAAGGTTCCTGAAGTATCTGAAAATTACTAAGGATAGTGGGAGTCCAGTAACTGTCTACTGTGACAGTCAAACTACAATAACTTTTTTCAAGGATCCCAAATATCACAGCAAAGATAAGCATATAGAAATTAAATATCATTTTATGAGTGATATTGTGGCTAAAAGAAAAGTAATTTTGAGTATGTCCCTACACGTGCTATGCTTGTAGATTCTTTTACTAAGCCAATGACTAAAGAGTTATTTAAAAAACATGTAAAGTCTTTGGGACTTCATAGAATGTAACAATATTGAAATAACAATAAGACTTTGTGATTTAATTGTGTCATTTGTCATAATTTATTCAGTGTATATGTTGTATTTGTTATATTCATATAAGATCTCAGTGAGCAAGTTGGCAGGTTGAGATTGGTCCACTCACATGGACAATCATCTCTATTTGTTAAGTACAAATAGAGGTAAGACTATTACTTATGGAATAGCTTATGTAGTTGAAATTAGAGACAGATCCATAAGTTGATGTCTCCTTGATAATTGTATCAAGATGAGATCATTTATGCGTTAATAATAATCAAAGTAAATGAACTCACCATTTACTGAATCTGTTGAAGGTCAGATTAGAATTCATATGTTGAATTCATGATTAGACATTAAGTATGTCTAGATCAAAATCTGTACGATATTAAATTTGAGAAAAACATGTGCTCTTTTTAGTAAAGAGAATAACATCGTAATATGTGATTCATACCACATGTGCTATTGCAACAATAAAGGTAATAGGAGAATGGATCCCTGCTTCTCTACTACGTGAGACGTTTGAGATTATAAGTTAATCTCAGTTTTTTTACCTTAGTGACTATTTAGCTGTTTACTTAAAGTTCTAATCAATGTCTGTTACTTTAGCATGTATCCTATGACTATGTATGATTCGGTCTATGGAACATAACTAGGAAAACGACTGATTAATATGAATAGATTTTAGTTAAAAAGGAAGATTAAATATATTTACATCATTAGATGTTATTCACTAGTCGATCCATTTCTATTATGTATATAAATGAATGTGAATATTGGATATGAAGCATGCTCTTAACATAATGGTCATTATAAGGGATTAAAGATGTTCATATTAATATAAATAAAAATTATTTAATCTGGATAAATAGCAAGATATGGATATCTCCAAGATAATGGTTGTGTGCCACTGGAGATTGGATGGATCCTGGATAAAGGCTATGTGCCATGCAGAGTGTATCTTTAATTTATTTGAGCGGCTAAGTAAAGTGTAACAACTTTGTTAGCATTGATCGCTCAGAGAGTGAGTATGTAATGTGTAACAATCTTCTTAGCAACTATCGCTCAGTGTGCTTGCTGTCGCATGAACCATTTTCTCTAAGTATGGATTGGATGTTCTAATATGGTCTATGTGACTAAATTCTCAAATAGTCTATGTGACTTATTTAGTCTTTGTGACTAACTAGTCTTAGTGACTAACCTGAATGAATTAGTCTTAGTGACTTACCTTGGACGAGTGAGAGATGTAGGAAATGGAAACGTGGAAACATGCCCACGTTGCCCACTACTCTTAATAGAAAATGTCTATTACACCCCTGAGTTATTTCCCTTTATAAAGGGTGTGTCCAAGGATCATTCAAGAAGAACGACAACAAAGGTTGTGGAGAAAGAGAGGAAGGAAAACATCTGAGGCGATGAGATTTGGTTCGTAGAATTGTGTAGAGCTTTCCGACTTTATGATCTCTCTTCCGACAACAAGTCCAGCAAGTCCGAAGATCACATTCAGTCATCGCCGATTGAAGATCTGCGGGAGATCCTTGTAAGTCTTTAATTCATGCATTTAGAAAATCAACAGGTCACCCCCTTGGCGGCAGAAGCAAAACATAAAGGAAACCCCCCTTCCAACAATGCCTCCTCCTCCTTAAAACCCTATGCAATGAAAAGATAAAAATATCCTTCCTTCCCCTCTTAATTTTTCCTAGGGCCTTCACCTATATCTGTATCAAAGGTCAAAGAGAAGAACCAAAGATTGTATTTGAGAGACGGGAAGGGAAATGAAGGGATTAAGAGACAGTGGAAAAGAATAGTTTTATCAATTTTATTGTACTTGCTTATTTATCTATTAATTGTTAAATTAGACCGAATTGGCTTTCAATTCTTCAAACTATTCAATTGAATTGATCGACTAAAACTTACCGCAAAAATATCGATTAAGTCGAGCTACGTGTATTTACATGTCTTTACTTAATTTTAAAAAATATATATTACAAGCTTGTCATTGAAAAATTGATAATTTATTAAATCATACAGTAGCCATGACTCAATTTTAACACCAAAAATAATATATATATCACCTAAAATGCACATCCAATTTGATATTAATCGGAGAGTGCACTTATTCTCAGAATGCCCCTTCGTCATTACATTGTCGAATCAAAGCGTTGAATCCGTCTTTGCTTAGTTAAATCAAATCATGATAAAATTTTTTTAAAAAAAGCATAAACCTTAGTAATCCTACCTGCGAACGTCAACTGATGATTCTATGATAAGTTAGTTAGATGACCAATTTAATCATCAATCGCTGAATGATAAGCAGGATGGAGATGTAATCTAAAACTTATGTAGAAAAAAATCGACAGCCAAAAAGAGGGTTAGGGTGATGACCAAAGAGTTCTCTGACATAGTCACTCAAAAAAAAATTGTAGATCCGCTATATTAACAACCCTCTAGTGTCGGCCTCACGGATATGGAGGGAGGTACATGCATGTACACAAGCGTCAGGTGCATGGTAGGATAAATTCCAGGTCATCAGTTCTTAAGAATCAACTTCTGATCATTATGCTAGAAATATCATGCGCCCATCGTCTGTGCTACTCCCTAAGGGTGACGTAGCCACTCCAAAACTCAAGTTGAAGGAGGAGGATGAAGATTAGAATTTTGATATATAAAATGGTGTATGTTTATTTGTACTTAATTAGGAAGTTGTGAAGGATACTCTTTTATAGAAAAGCCACCAACCTTTTCTTTTTTTTCCTTTTACATGGCCATTATTATTTAATGCCTTAAATAATGTAAGATTTAATTAAATTGTCACCTTTTTTCTTAAAACATTCATATTAACAGGTTTATTCTATCCGTTTTGATTTTTATACTGGTTATTCATTAAATAACACAAGATTTAGTCACACCATTACCTTTTTCCTAAAATAACAATATTAATAGACTTTCTTCCTATTTTGGTGTTTCGTCTCATATTACTGAGAAAAAGGAAAGTCCGAGAGGTCGGTAAGCTAAGAGACTTAAGAAAATCGGGAGCCAAGAGTCTCGAGAGAGTCGAGAGTTGGGAATTCCAAGAAGGTCAGGAGTCTCGAGAGGGTCTGGAACCAAGAGTCCCGAGAGTGTCGGAAGCCGAGAGTCCCAAAAGGGTTTGGAGTCAGGATTCCCAAAAATGTTAGGAATCGGGAGTCCCGAGAGGGTCGGGAGCTAGGAGTCCTGAGAGCGTTGGGAATCGGAATCCCAAGACAATTAAGAGTCAGGAGTCCCGAGAAGATCAAGAGTTGGAAGTCCTCAGCGGGTCGGGAGTCGGGCTTTGGACCTGTCTTAGAAACCACTTTGGTATATACACCATCCTTCCATCTATATGGTGTCCTACTGATCCTTATCCCGATCACAAGTCTCTCCTTCAAGTCTAGTTGAAGGAGACGATAGTTCGATTGACTAGATAATTTTGGCACACAAATAATTTCCACCAATTCTACTTTAGCACATAGCATATCCCTTCCACGTTTCCAAGGGGATTGTGCATTAAATGGCGACATGCCCATGTCATCATTCTCTTAAATGCCATTAGTCCTTTTGAGCACGTCATCTGTGTTATCTATCTTGATTCTAGAGCTAGAATGCGCCAATAATCCTCTGAGATTACATCACATTAATATGATGAGATCTTGATTCTAGAGCTAGAATGCGCCAATAATCCTCTGAGATTACATCACATTAATATGATGAGATCGATGTTAGAGAAGTCCGCATGTCTTTTTTTAGTAAGTAATGATTATCTTGATTTTTTTCCTTTTGCCTACAAGATCACATGGTCAAATTTGTCCTATCTTTTTTACAACAAAGATCCAACGATCCTTTTTGAACAAGCTAGGATACTTTGTATTCTTATCGCTTTTCTTCACCGTCGCCTCTTCGTCTTCCTCCTTCGAGTTTTCTCCTTTAGGTTTTCTCCTTCAAGTTTCCTACATTCAGTAAGTGACTTCATCCTGTTCTTACAATCATTTTTCATTCAGTCTGTTAGTAGCATTCTCCATGGCCAGTGAATCTTCTCCCACTCCCTGATATAGGTCAGTCACCTCGAATTTTACCGAGACCTAACTAGATCGATTGAGTACATCTTACGAAATCTCAATCGATCACCTGTTAAGACTTCCAAATGGGAATGACCACCCTGATCGCTCTCCTCTAGGATTTGCAGCCTTCTTTCGCAGTCATATTAAGCGGTCTATGTTTTCCTCTTCATGGCTTCTTTATAGAAATGTCCTAATATTTTTACATCCCTTTATCCCATATTGGCCCCAGCTCTGTTCACATTCTAACTGGTGTCGTGATCCTTTTCCTCTTGTATCACATTCCACTTTCTCCCCACTTTTTCTATTTTTTCTTCTATCCCAAAAAGATAGAGGATGAAGTCTTCTTTTTCTATTCTAACTCTGAGCTTAGTTTGATTAAGGAACTCTCATCTTCCCACAAGAGGTGAAAGCCCCAATTCTTCTTTGTCAAACCCCCAAATCCTATCTCCCAGCCCACTCATTGGAAACGAGAACTACCTTCTCCTCCAACTTTGAAAGATTATCATCTGGAGCGAGGTTACTTCAGTGCCTCTCGAAAGCTGATTGGTTTGAAATTTAAAGTAGTGTTGTGCTTGAGGAGGAACTCTTGTACATGTTTGGTCTTAATCCCAACCAACTTCCCGCATAGCTCCATTCGGTAAGATTTCTTACTTTTTCAAAATTATATGTCTATCTAAATGTGTGTTGTTCTTTTCAGCTGTCACGATGATGGAGGCATCTTTGAACAAAGGTGATGAAGCTCACAACCATCGAGTTGGAAGCACACCGAGTAGAGATTGTGGATCTTACGGAGGCGACTTCAGAGGGGGGGAGCAATATTGACCCTATCCATAGCCTCAATAGAGAGTGATCAACTAGTAGAAAAGGCTCTCAGTCCGATTAGGGAATCAGGCCCTCCTATGGGTCCATCTACTCTTCCCCTACCAACTTCGTCAGTAGAGTCAGAGGTTCCCCTCCAAATTTCTAGAAAAAGATGTTGTTTGTTTGACCCTTCTACTTATCAGGCAGGTACTTCCACCCCAACACTCATTCCAATCGATCCTTCAACGCCCCCTAGTTCAAGGGGCCTTCCAACAACCTCCATCTTCCCCTCGGTGCCCTCTTCCCACTCACCCAAAAGTACAAACTCCCATCCCCCTCTCGAAGCAAGAACTCCTTCCATGGAAGCTAGCTCATTTCGGCCTCTTGAGAATATACCATATAATAATATTCCCTTAGAGCTTACTTAAGATTCAACCTCAAGTGAGCCCAGTATTAATGTCGCCATTTGTGGCCCAGTAGCCTTGGCCTGGAGGGATGGGGGAAGCAGAAGCACTGGCCATGCCTATGCAGGATTTGGAGGGCTCACTCATGCAAGCATGGGTCCGACAGATGTCTCAATTGATGATCTTCGGCTAGTGATATCCTGAGATTAGTCAGGGTCATTGAGATCTGAGGGCTTATATTGCTAAATTGGAAGATGGTTGGTCGCGACTCCCTCCCCAAAAGTCTTGGTTGCGACTCACCAAGTGGTTGTTAATGCTCAATCAGAGATTGATTGCCTGAAGCGCCTATACTCGAACCCTACTACTAACCAGGCGATCATCTCTCGATTGAGGAGAGGGATAGCTAAGGTAACTGCCAAGAGGATTAGCCTAACCCATAGGGTCAGTCATTACAGGTAGAGAGGGACACCTTGACGATAGCAACAAGTAATATGCAGGCCAAATTAGAGGCCATGGAAACCAATGAAGTTGCTATTAAGGTCAAGTTGGACACCCGTCGGCAAGAGCTGGGGCGCTTAAGGGTGGAACTGAGAGCCACTCAAGAGGAAGCGACATCGAATAAGGAATCTGTGGAAACCCATCGTGGTGATTTAGAGGTCACCCGTATTGCTGTCAAGGATGCCCAAGCTGAGGTGTGAAGTCAGGAGATCTCTTTAATGGAACTGCAGACTACTATGGACGGGCTACAGATGCAGAAGAACCAACTAGAGAGCCAAGTATCCCAATTACAAGAGCACCAAGCAAGAGACGATGAGCATTAAGCTATCAAAAAAGGAATTCCTTCAATCAAAGGAATTTTTTGATATGGTTAGCACTCGTTTCGTCCAAATGGTGCACCATGGGATTGATGACACCTTAAAGAAATCAGTAGAGAGCGGAAAGCTTCCAGTGAACTTCCCCTTCCAATTATTGACCTCTTAAAATTAACGTGAGCATCCCCGAAGAGGATACTACATACCCCTAACTTTCTATTTTTGTAAATCTTTTACTGATATCAATGAAAATCCTTAGTCCTTTAATGGTATCGATCTCAAGTCCACTATCATGACCCAGGAATCTCAACCCCCACTATGTTCAATTTGAGAAAATTTGGGCCCTGAAAAGGATAAAACAATACAGTACTTGCTTGACCCTTATATGAAGGGGAGTTTACGACCACAGCTAAGAGGATCTAGATCCCAACTACATCCAAGTTTATGGGAGTTTGGAGCCTTGAAAAGGACACAATGATATGGTACTCGCTCGGTATGAAGGGGAGTTCACTATCATAGTTGGGAGGATCTCAACCCTGACTACGTCTAAGTATAGGAGAGTTTGGGCTCTTAAAAGGACACGACGATATAGTACTCACTCGACCCTTATATGAAGGGAGTTCGCTACTGCAGCGGGGATGATCTTGACTACGACTACGTCCAATCGAAAAGAGTTTGGGCACTGAAAAGGGCATGATGATACAATACTGGCTAGACCCTTTTACGAAAGAGAGTCCACTATCGCAGCTGGAAGAATCACAACCCGGATTAAGTCCAAGTCCGAGGGAAATTGGGCCTTGAAAAGGACACTGTGATAGAATACTCATTCAACTTTTGTATGAAGGGGAGTCTACTACAGCAGCCGGCAAAATTTTGACTCTAACTACTTTCAAGTCCAGAGGAATTTGAGCCCTGAAAAGGACACAATGATACGGTGGTCGCTTGAACCTTGTATAAAGGGGAGTTTGCTACTGTAGCCGGGAGGATCTTAATCCTGACTACATCCAAGTCCGAGAGAGTTTGAAGCCAAACACTAAAAGGTCCTCCCCATTGTGGCTCCAATTTGCTTACATCTCTTACTGTCTTGATCTTCCTCCAGACTAAATCTCCTACTTGGAATGTATGAGGGATGTCCCATCTGTTATATCTGGTGCACATACATTGTAAATACACTTTTAGATGAGTGGCTATTCATTCTTGAGTTTTGATGATTAAATCAAGATCAAGAAATCGCTGCTCACAATTATCCGACTCATAAGTGCTTCTCTAGATGGATTCTTCTTCAATTTCTAAAAGACAATCGTTTTCCTCCATAAACAAGATGAAAATGTGTCATTCTTGTGCTCTCTCATAGCATGGTCTGGTAACCCACAAAATGCTAGGTAATTCATTCTGTAAAATATCTTTTGAAAATGGAGGGTCTTGCGGAGTCTTTGAAATACCAAAATTAGGACCAGTTCCTTTGGGAAACCTTCGACAAGGGGTTATTCCAAAGATTCGACAGAAGGTTCTCCCATCGGTAAGGGAGAAATCGCCCGTGGCGTTTCTACTAGCCATGGTATCTTCTGGTGTGCTAGCGTAGCTTCAACTGATTCAGGTGGTAGTTTAGTGGAAGGTTGCCTGAGGGTTGTCCCTTCAACTCTGCTTGTACTGTGGCAGTTACTAATTTATCGAAGTCCTTTGTTGCCATGGATATGACCTTAGGTCTTCTGGTATCATCCATCTCCATATTCCAATTTATGTTTTAACTCAGTGTTCCCACAGACGACGCTAATTTGATTCTGCCCACGAATGTTGACTAATGATTTACCGATGAGCTGGCTAGATGGTCAACTTAATCGCCAATCATTGAATGACAAGGAGGACAATGATGTGATCTAAAGCTTGCACAGAAGAAAACTGAGCCAAAGAAGAGGATTAGGGCGACAATATTTCATCCCGTATTACTGAGAAAACGAGAAGTCCGAGAGTCCAGTGAGCTAAGAGACCTGAGAAGATTGGGAGTCAGGAGTCCCAACAGAGTTGGGAGTTATGAATCTTGAGAAGGTCAGGAGTCAGGAGTCTCGAGAGGATCGAAAGTCAGGAGTCCTGAGAAGATCGAGAGCTAGAAGTCCCAAAAGGGTCAAGAGTTAAGAATCCCGAGAAGATTAGGAATCAGAAATCCTAAAAAAAAGTCGGAAGTGGGGCCTTAGACCTATCTTAAGAATCACTTTGACAGATTCATCATCCTTCAATCTATATGGTGTGCTACTTATCTTTACCTAGATCACTTAGTTATTCACTAAAGGCGTTTGTTGAAAAGTGTTTGAGAGTTTTAAAGATAATAAATTTTTATCAATTTGACATCGTGGCACTCTTAGTGACCTTTTAAGTCGTCTATTTCTGCTTCGTTTTTTTTTTTGTTTTTGATTTTGAGCCCGTGCACTCCTGATGATTAAAGATGTTTTTGCCAAAAGTGTTTGATGGCCTTAAGAGATATCAATAACATTTTAAAAATTCATTAAAATCTTAAAAAACTTGAATTTATTTTAAATTTGGACGGTTGCTTAATGGTCTCCTAATTCTCAAAATTTGGAGCTCTTAAGGCCATCAAACATTTTTGGGAAAAAAAATCATTGATGACCCTAAAATATTTGAAATCTTGAAAAAAAAAATATGGAGAAATTTAGGGGGTCACCAAAAATGTAGTATATTCATTTGGGACGAGCTTGAGATTTTTAGAGCCATTAAACACTTTTGTCAAAGTTATTAAGCACTTTTAGGAAGGACTCCAAATTTAGAAAAATAAATTTAAGTTTTTTAGGATGATTTTTTTTTTTTTGTAAAAAGTAATTGTTAATGTAAGAACTTGGGAATTAATAATGACCTTAAAGGACTCCAAATTTAGAAAAATAAATTTAAGTTTTTTAGGATGATTTTTTTTTTTGTAAAAAGTAATTGTTAATGTAAGAACTTAAAACCTTGAAAAAAAAAATATAAACAAACTCAATGGGTCACAGGAAGTATAATGGTGCCCATTTGATACAAATTAAAAACTAGAGTCATTGAATACTTTTGGTTAAGTCATCAAATACTTTAAGCAAAAAGTCTAAAGACTTCTAAATTTATAAAGAAAGAAAAAAAATAGATGACTTCATGAGAACACTAAAGTGTGATGATGCAAATTTTGAATAAATTCAAAATTTTTAAGATTATCAATGACAATATCTTTTAAAGCAAAACAATCATTGTGAAGGATTTAATTAGTATACTCATTAGGAGTTTGACAATATACATATATTTTAAAAAAACATAAATTTTATTTTAAAAAGTTACTAATGACTCTTATGATCATTACTTTTTTTTTAAAAAAAGTCATTAATTGCTCTTAAGGGGTTATGGAAAATAAAGAATATGGATAAATTCAGAAAATTATTAGGAGGGACGACAAAGTAATTTTTTTTTTAAAAAAAAAAATCTAACTCTAGAGATTTAAAAGGGCTTAAAATCCTTCGCTCAAGTAAAGTGTTTGCAAAATAACCCAAGTTTTTACTTTTTGACGTTGCTCTGATTTGGACATGGAGGGACATTTTGAGGAACAAATAGGGCTTGATAATTATCAAAATTGGATGCATATGTTGAATTTGTAAAATTGAATGTGTGTTTTGATAACATTAAGTTGGTAAAATACACTCTTTTTGTTTGAGGAACCTCAATTCATCTTCCACTCCGCTACTCGTCTTTTAAGAAATTTAGCAAATTAGGCATCGCCTTCTCCTCCTCTTCTCCACAACCAATGGAGAACGAACATGCCAAGCCGCGGGTGATGATAGAATCCTCCTCAACTTGCTGCGCCGTCTTCATTTCTTCCGCCTTATAATTTCTTCTGACATCTCGAAGCCATCGCATGCAATCTTCTTCGATCTCTTCCTCTTCCAAATCGTGCTGTACTTCTTGTTCGAATTGGTGGAATTAGCAATTTGGTTGTGGGTCGTTAACATTTTTAATTTTATTGTGCCTTTTGTTTGTTATATGTCAGGCCACAAAGAATCAACAGATAAAAAAAAGGCTAAGTTGAGTTGCATAATTAAGACCATAAGCATCGTTGGATTCACAGCTCAGGAGATGTTGCAAAGCCTTCCCAAAAGATATGGAGCTAATATTTTCTTACATGAGGATGTCTTTAACTTGGTTTTGTTTCGAGGGTATACCAGTGATGCAGGGCAGATCACTAGCTAGCTAGGGAATGGAGTCAATTGGGAAGTTGAAAAGGCGGCTAGTAATTACGGTTTGAGAATTGAAGTGAAAAACTTAGGCTTTGAAATCAAAACAGAAAATTGTACCAACACTTAGAAAAACTAAAACACTTTATTATTACATTTAATATAAATTTTTAAATAGTTTTTATGCAAAAGAGTTGAGGGGGAATTTTAGATTAAGAAGAATATTAAGAATAGAGTTGTCTATTTTTTTTTTTTTTTTTTTGCTTGTTTTGAGAAGTTGAATTAGCACATCTCATAAGTTTCTTTCTATTTCCTCGTTGTACAACTTCCTCACCATATAATTCCTGCATCATTTGATATCAGCACCTGAGCTTTCGCTCTAAGCATTGGTTTTCTTACTGTGTTGGTAGTAAGACGAGGAAGAGGTGGACATGGCAGAGACATGGAAATTTTGGAAGATGGACGAGATGCTGAAATTTAGGCACTTCGAAGATAAGTTGAGGAATTGACCTTACGTCTTAAGCTTCGGGGTGAATGAGGCTCAAGCCATGGGTATTTTAGTGATGACTACAAGCATGTGAATCCCTTTGCTCGCAGACAAGCATGAGAGTTCGCATATATTAGAAATACAATTAAAGTCTCATATTACAAATACATGAAAAAGATCATGAGTTTATAAAATATAAGATATCTCTATTGGTATGAGCTCTTTTAGGTAGAGTACAAAAATAAATCCATAAGGTCATAAGCCCAAAGTGGACAATATTATACTATTGTGGCGATATATGAATTCTATTGGTCCTAACAAGTGATATTAGGGTCATGGTCTAGATTGAACCATGTGGGTGGAATAGTGACCTTGAACAAAAGAGGTTGGGGTTCTTAGAGTAGTGAATTCTAAGAAAAAAAGTCTAAGTAAGTCAAGGATGATCAGTTGTTTAATTGGCAGAAATCCTAGAGAGTGAACACTAGGTGGTAAAAAAGTTTTAGAGGATAGGAGTGATTTCGATTGATCGGATACTTGAGGGGAGACCCAAAATAGGTCAATAGTGTCAGATGCTTGAGAGGAGGTCCAGATCAGGTCAAGGACGATCAGATACTTGAGGGGAGGCTCGGACCATGAGAATAATGGTGATATTTCTTTTGAGGGGAGGATTGTTGAAAATATAATCAAAATCCAATATTAAAAATATATAGAAAAGATCATATGTTTATAAGATGGAATATATCTCTATTAGTACAAGGTCTTTTAAGTAGAACCTAAAAATAAATCCATGAGAGTTTATGCCCAAAATAAATAATATCATACTATTATGAAGATATGTGAATTCTTTTGGTCCCAATAACACATTTCGAAACTCTTAGGGTTGACCTCCTAGAGTTTTACAATCATCTTCAACCTAAGGAGTTTCTGGATTGGCTTAGCATTGTAGAAAAGTTCTTTGAATATAAAGAGGTTCCAAAAAATCAAAAAGTCAAGTTGATTGCAACAGAACTTCGAGACTATGCTTCATCTTGGTGGGATAAAACACAAGAGATGAGAGTGAGGAAAGGCAAGCCTAAAATTGCTATTGGATCCACAGAGGGGGGAGGGGGGTGGGCTTGAATCTTGTGCATTTAAAAACTTATTTTCTTTTCATTTCATTTTGTAACTCAAAGTAGTAGTGGAATAAGTAAATACAAACACACAAAAACACAAGTTCTCTTTTACTTGGTTCATAGTCCAGCGACTACTATTCTAAGGTTCGCGATCCTTGATCACTTTACGATAGGAAATCCACTAAAGTTCTTCTCTTGAAAACTTTCAGAGAAAAAACAAACTTATACAAGAATGGAAGTGGATAGTAACAAACTACTATCATCTTAAATGAATGCAAGTAAGAAAGTGTATACTGACTACATGGAGATTATAAATCAAGCGTAGGTTGTCGGAGAGCCTCACGATATCATAGTTGAGGAACTTGCATGAACAGAAGAACATGAGCGAGATGGAGCGTTAAGAGAATTGAATATTGAGCCTCAGACATCGAGGCTTCTTTTATAGGCTTCAATTAGTCAATTGAACATCTCTCAAGTGACTCATCCCCGCTCCCTTCCTTTGTTTGCTTGGATATGATCTAATTGATCCCACGAAATCCATATTTCCGATCAATTGAACCTTGTTTAGTCGACTAGTCTCCAGAGGTTTCCTTCCCTGCCATGATTCTATTATATCCATAATATCTTTTCAAATGGGGTTCGGTCGACTAATCCTCCTGATCAGTTGAATGAATCAAGTTTTCCTTCTTTGCAGTGATTTGAATCTCTGTATGAAAATCCATGTGGATCGGTCAACTGAACCTCCTTATTCAGTTGACTGAACCTCTCGGTCAATGAGAACTTTACTTTTCTGTAAAACCAAGTAGCATAGTAATCCAAGTAATGATCCTACAAAATAGAATTAAAAACATATAGTAATGCATAAATAAGATAGACAGATAGGGCTGTCTTGATCTTGATTTAGAAAGATCCATTGGTTTCTTTAGTCGGATCAACGCTTAAGATTTGTCTCGACTGGGACACAACCTCACTGTTCTTCTTCTCAGAAGAATCACTTCATTTTATAAGTTTTACTTTAACTAATCTGCCAAACATCTGATCCTTCAAACCTATTTGGACTTTAACTTCTTAGCATCTGATCGGGCTGCCAAACCTTTTTCCTGATTCGATATTTGGTCCTTTTTGACCTATCGAATCTATCTTGCTAAATGTCTGGTCCACTGACCCATCTGGACTTCCTACTTGGTGTCCATAAACTATTGAGACTTCCATTGCCTAGTATTTGGTCCAGTTGACATATGACATTCCAAGTTGAGCAATTTGCACACTTGTTCAAATGCATTAGATCACAATATGATTTAATTTTGAACTTTTGACAATATCAAAATATATATTCAATTTTGGTGCTCCTTGCACGAACAATCCCTCTTTTTTATATATATATTTGACATGTTTCAAGGTTAAGTTAAATATTATTTCTTAAAAGAAATGACTCCCCCTTAAGTTAAATTCTCCTCCTAAATTTAACATCTTTGATTTTTTAAGAATGCTAAAAGATTTCTTAACTTCTCATCTCATCTCTCTTTGATACACATAAAAAAAGAATCTGATCATTCAACAAATTTTCAACATAGATTTGAAATAAACAATTTATTTTAAAATATATTTGCAAGCTAAAGGCATTTTCAAAAATATTTTTCAAAGCGAATGGTTTTTTTAAAAAATATAGTTTTCAAGTACTTAAAATGATTTTCCAAAATTTTTCAAAAACTATTTCAAGTTTCTAATGAAAAAAACAGTCTGATGCACGAAGCTCCCGCTATGTGATCTCAAGGAAGTTTCTAAGGGAAGTCTTTGAAAATATTGAAGAGTTTAGGAAAAATTTTAAAAAATAATTTTAGATTTGAGAAATAATTTTTAACAAAGTTTTGAAATGTGATTTGAAAAAGGATAAACTATGTTTTAAAATTATTTTCAAAATATTTTTCTATAATTTTTGTAAATATTTTTCAAGGTAAGAATGCATGCACACCCTTTTGAAATGCATTTTTTTTAACGTTTACGAAAGAGTTTTCGAAATATTTTCAAAAAGAAATTTTAAAGGAAAAGATTGTTTCAAAAATGGAGACTTCCAACTTGACATTCTCTTTTAAACTTAAGCAAAAAGATAGAATAATATCTAAAGTTCAAATGCATGATAATCAATTAAATATGTCAAACACAAAGATGTACTAATCATGTATCATAAGCAAGTCAAAGTCAAATAATAAAACTAAAGCACCAAGTGTTTAATAGTCAACCATTACTCGAAGTCAAATACAACATCAGACAAGTCAAAATAACATAAAGCTACCCGTCACTGCAAGAAACATGTTCTTTAAGAATACACATAAATATCTTTATAATATATTTTTTATAATATATTTTTAATGACTCTTAAATTTTAGTGACATCTTCAAACAATCCCCTATAAAATAATATCGTCTAGACCCTTCTTACATTTCTGACATTTTATGATGTTATTATATAATATCAATGTTAACTTCAAAAGTATCACAATATAAGAATATGACGACAGTAAAAAATATTAAAAAAAAAAAATCATATTTTAACATTTATAAATTTATAAATGTCACCTAAACTTATTTATTTTGACATTTATAAATGTCTTATATTTTTTGTTATAAGGATATTAAAAATTATCATTAAAAATAATTTATAAGATCATTTTATAAAGTCATCTTAACTAATCTATAATAACATTAATAAATATCATTATAATAATTTATAAAGAAATTAAAAGTTATCATTAATATTCATTTAGAATATATAATATGAATTTAATATTTACACATCATCACAATTCATCCCCCATTTAAATACAATTTTTACAAAATATAATTAAAAATGATAATAGATATTTCATCCAATAATCATTTGAGTTAAATTTACAAATACAATAATACTGATGATAAATTTTTTACATCCAAAACAACCTACACGTTACACTTAGAATATTAAGTTTTAGAACTAATAAAATCTTGTAAAATAAAAACTCGATTAGATGGATCATCTTCAACCATCATATTGATTCACAAAAATCCAAATATCTGTCACCTACAAGTACAGTGCATATATTTGTATAAATGAAATAAAACAATTAAATACACAATTAATAAAAATAATGATAAAGATTAGATATCATACTAAACGAAAAAAATACAAAGTATCATTTCCATATGCATCTAATGGTAGTTTTCACTTACTGTTTACTGCAAATACATTTTATATTTGTTTAAAATTGTAATAACACAATAAATATAAAAAAATTAATAATACTTCAATGAAAGGTTAAAAATCATACCAGATAATAACGTCAATCTATCATCCCTTCAAGTGTATTGTAAAAGATCATAAGGTCTAATTTTAAACTCTTGTCCAGTTTTAGGACAACATGTACTTATACTTCACACCAATGTGATCCTAGTATATGTCTTCTTACTATAATATTTAGATCTATGCTATGGAGCACTCCTTTTGCCACATTTTCTTTTGAATCAAATAAATTTTTGATCAAGACATAACATCCAATCTATATAAAAGTGTAAAAGAGAATAAAAGTTTGAAGATGTGTGAAATAGATCATAAAAACTAAATTAAACAAACCTTACCCAAGATGGTAGAGGAGAAATAGAAATTTGTGGATAAGGTAAGTTGCTTACTCCTATCAATTTGATAGCATGTATATAATTAAATTATATAAACACTAGACTTATGCTTGGGTAATTATAGTGATTGTATGATCATGGTGATACTAAATGCCAAAATATGTTCTAAATACACCAAGTAAACATGGCATTTCAAGCACCATTTAACAATTCAAGTATGAAGTACAATCTATTAATCTAATTATCCACCTCATGAAATTATAAACAAAATAATCATTCTATTTGGTATGAGGAAATTGTAATAAATGCAACAACTCTCAAGGTAAAAACTAGTCATTCTTCACTTATTCATTGAGTCTCCCTAAACTAATCTAAAAAGATGAAACTATGTATTTAGGAACCTAAAATAAGTTGAGTCCAATTGAATTTACTAAGTGCTCTAAGGGAATCCATTTCTTATCCACCTTCTTAGAAATCGTATTCCTTATGCAAAGCATCCATTTTATCTTTTCTTAAGATAACCTCTATCAATTAAAAAAGTCTGTATTTTCCTACTTTCAGAAAAGAAATTTAAAGGTAGGTTTATTTAATTACATAGTATGTTAAATAAGACTACTTGATTATTATGAATCTAGTGATTGATATGCTTAAAGTATTAGGTATCTTACTTTTAGTATTCTAGACATTTGAGAATTTAACATGAAGTGCAAAGTGGGGTAAGAATACTCTAAGGGTAGGGGTAGTTTTTGTTCATATGAAAATTAAAACCTCCTACCTAAATACAATTTTGCTCTCAATCATATCTCATTCACTATGGTGTCGACCTCTAACATGCATTGGTGTGATGCACATTGCAGTTAACCATAGATGCATACGTAGATGAAACATCGACTCTGACTTTCATATCGTACATTGGCATCAATCATAGGTGTACATGGTCAAGGTGCCTGTTGGTCCTTTGGAAAATCAAAATACCTTTCTCTTTCTTTTGATGTTGGGTTAATAAGAACATTTTAACAAACAAAATTAAACTTTATAAAAGAAAGTATGAGACAAAAAGGGTTTACGTAGTTTGCAACCGGTGAGGTTGCTAATCCAAGGCAAATGAAGCACGTTTACTAAACTCCTTCTTTGATACAAATTGGAGGTGGAGAAATCTCGTACAAGATATTTGACAGCTCAGACAATGAAGAACATAATAGAAGATTCGAATATAGAAAAAGTGTTGTTCTAAAACTAGGTGAATCATGGCTCTATTTATAGTGCTCTAGTCAAGTCTATTTGTTGTTGATGTGGTTGAATCCAAGCACCTGGATGGTGATTCGGGTGCCTCCAACGTGGAAAATTCTATCTCTTCGCGACAACTTTGCAATAGTGCTAGGATAACGTTTTATCCACGTCCGGGCACCTGGACTAATCTGAGCACCCTAACTATTGTTGACGTGGACCCGAAAGTGATCCGCAACAATGACTATATGACGAGGTGCCTGTTCAACCCCTTGGTGATCTAGGCACCCAGACTAGATGGTCAAGGTACTCAGGCGGTCTGGGCGCCAAGACTAGTTGGTTCGAGCACCTGAACTAGTCAGCCAAGTGTCGACTCGTCCGACGTATTCTCCAATCATTGGCTTCTTCTTCGATCACTTGGGTGATCCTCCAGCCTTCCAAAGTTGAGCTACCCGAATCCAACTCCGGCCTTCTCCTCGAACAGTCTTCTGCTCAGCTTCTCATTCCTCGGAAAAGTTGCACGCATCCTTCTCGCACTACCGGCATACTCTTCCACAGCTTCTCATCCCTCAGATCCATTGAGCCCGTCAACTTGCTTTTCATGCCATTCTTCTCATCCACTGCGTCTTCCGCTCAATTTCTTGCATTCCTATATCCCTGCACACTCTGATGTAAGACATCAAATATATAGAGTATCTTAACTTGGTTGACCACGTTAAAATCAACATGAGGTACTTATAGTGCCAACCCCTATTTGCATATGCTCACATTGACATTTACTTGCATGGTGAATGATGTATCTTCTTATCACATAGTTATTTATATATTTCATGCATGTGATGTGAGATTCGATGGTACATATGATACAATATGTATATGTTTTGTAGTTTTTTCTCGGTTTCCATTTATTTGTATGGTTGCTTGATCTTTAGGGACTCTTTGAGAGGGTTGAGCTTGAAAACCAATCTCAGATCATACAGTTAGTTTGAGAGTTGCAATACCGACGGAAATATTTGTCGGTATTCCATCGGTATATGCCAATACCGATAGACTTTCGATAGAATAATTTCCTTCAAGAAAATATTCGACGGCCCATGATTTCCGACGGAAAACGTCATTTCCGTCGGTAATATATACCGACGGAATTAAAATTACATCGGTGACATTGGCAAAAACACTGTACCAAATGCCGGAAAACTCCCGACGGAACCTGTTCCGTCGGGAGATATCAAAAATATCGACGGAAAACATTAGTTCCGTCGATGATTACCGACGAAATTACCATTTTCTGTCGGTAATCACCGATGGAACTAGCGTTTCCGTCGGTAATCACCGATAGAAACATTATTTTCGTCGGCAATCTATCGAATTCCATAAGTTTTGATAACCGCCGACGGAACAGTTTCCGTCGGTATTCTGATAGAAAATGAAAAAAAACTGCCAGATTCAAATCGTTTACATGTTGGTCTCATATACATTTTTCAAATATATAAACAAATCATCACAAACGATGGTATCATACAATCCACACATCAAATACAATCCACAGCAAATATAATCCACATATATATATATATATATATATAACAATCACACATTAATAAAATCCACAAAAAAAAAACACATTCCATACAATCCATAGATAATCAAATCTACAGAATATATATATGCAAATATCCATATCTAAAGTCAAGTTTACAGAATACATACTGTACTAGAATGTACTCCAAATAATATAAGAACGCTAAATAATAAAGAAAATCCTATAGAAAGTCAAATACAAAATGATCATTTTGATGTATAAATAAACAGTTTGCATATATATGTATAACAAATTTTATATGAAATGATACCTGAACAAAAATGAACAAATGATATAGTGAAGAGCCAATATGTAAATAGGACCGAACATGACTCCCAAATCATATAGTAATAAAATATTTAGAAATAAACATGTTATAATATCAAAACAGAATAAATATATTAGCTCACGTTCTATATGATAAATAAAAAACTAAAGTATAATTGAACAAACCTCAAAAAAATTAATCATCACCTTCTGATGGATCTTGAGTCTCCTGTGACTCAGAACCATGTGATGCCTAGGTGAAAGAAGTCACGATCGCCCACATTTGGGTCATGAGATCTTCATTACTCTTGTCACGTTCAGCTCTCTTCTTCTCCTCATCAGCTCTCCACTGATCCATATCAGCCATCCTCTGATCCATTGATTTCAATTGAGTACGCAGTTCTTGATTTTCACATCTTAAAGACTACATCTCACTAGAAGACGAGGAACTAGCATGTCCTACTGGATTTCTCAAAAGATCAAATACCACTTTGGCCTGAGAGCCAAGGTAATAGAGGATGGAGTTTTTTATCCTTCCACCGACAACATCATAATAAATCTCATTTAGATCGCCGGTGGATAAAAACTGTGCCTCTCCACCCTCTGCTGATGGCTGAGATGCCTGAGCCACTCTTTCTGTCATTTGTTGTTGGATAAAAAAATATATAATATCCAATTTGATCAGTATTACTAAATACTAATCAAGATAGAAATGAACAAATGTAATAAAGTTAATAATCTTACATGTAGAGTTTGAGATCGAGAATCAACAAATGACCCATCCTTCTTCTTGTGGATCTTGAGAAAGACCTCCATACATGTGGGCTGTCGGGCAAGCTCACGTTCCTACATTAAAAAAATTTAGGAAAAAATTATACAAGGTTGGTAATAAATACAAAATTTGTTACAAAGAATAATTTTAAATTATACTCACTAGATCCATGGTATGCTCAACAATAGATCTGGATCCTGACCTATGCCAAGCGGTTCTGGTGCTCGGGCCACCTGGCTCTATATTCCTATTTGCTTTTGCATTTTCAGCATTAGTTTGCCACCTTTCTGCAGCTTAGGTGGTCGTCCATGCACTCCATATTGCCTCCAAAATATATGCAGGCCTAGTGTCCTTGTTTCTCATATAATACATATAATCTCTGTAGAGTTTGGCACAGTAAGTATTCCATGTAGCTTTAAATTGTTCTTCTTGCCCGTCCACCCATGTATATTTTTCTGTAATTATAAGTTAAACATTTAGTTTAAATGATAACTATATTATAAAATGTCAAATATATTAAATTTACTTACCACAAATTTATTATAATAAAATAGCTTCATCTCCTAGTCTACATGCCTCCATGTAGTACCAGACGCGCTAACTCGTTCCTTGAATTTTGCAGTGATATATGTGGCAACTCGGTGGCCATCTGGAGTGAACCTGCACAAAATAATATTAAGTTATGAGAAATATATTATAAATAAAGTTATATATGAACTTGAATTATTAATAATACAAAATACTTACGAGTCCCTGACAACGGTAAGGACCTTGTAGCCACGGGGTGCCACAGGCTGCTACTCTGCCATAATGATATCTGTAAAATAACATTGCAACACATCATAATAAGGTCTAAAAACATGATAATATAAATACAAAACAATATGGAAACATTACTTAGCGATGAAAATAATAATGCTAATATTTAATCATCAATAACATCTGACTAATCAACATTAATAGTTTCTATATCCTCATTGCTAGATGAGCTTAGTTCAACTTTATCCTTACAGTTGGGCATCTCCCCATCATCTATATCTTTGTAAATGTCATTAGCATCTACAAGTAATTGAGAAGTAGATTGGTGTTGTAAATCAACTGAATGTCTCTCCACTTCATCATTCTGGAATGCATCATGGTTTTGAGCAGTGATTGTATTCGACATCTCTATGGTCGAGTGAGGCTTGATTCAACAAATAGACAACCATTCACTAGATCTTCTTCTCTTCATAGGGTATTCAAGATAGAAAACTTGACCCGCTTGTATCCCGAAAATAAAAGGCTCAAACTTGTTGAATCTTTTATTTGCATTAACTTCAACTAAATTATAATTTAAATGAATTCTAGTACCTATTCTTGGTGTCGGATCATACCATGAACATTTGAACAACACACACCTCTTTATTGGAATGCAAGATATTCAATCTCTATGATTTCATCAAGTCTACCATAGTAATCAAACTCAGTGTTATTATTGTTTATAGATCCTTTGACGTAAATACCAGAATTATAAGTTAATCTCTATGAATCTCGTTATACCACATGGAATTTAAGGCCATTAACATAGCAACCAGAATACACCTTTATTTTATGAAGGGGTCCTGATACAATATTCATTATCCTATCATCTTGTACATTTGATATTCTACGCTCTTTCACCTATAAAAATAAGTAACATATATATTAGGACACTTCTTAATAAATATGAACTAAAAAATTTCATAAATTTTCTAACTTACATATATTTGAAATCATAATGCAAATTCGGTCTCTAACTTTGTAGCTACCTCACTTGCACCAATTGATGGGTTTTGTAGATATAATTGTTGTTCGTACAAGATAAGAAAAAAAGTATTTATATAAAACTTGGGATATCAAGCAAAATAATTAAACGGAGGATAAATGTTTGATTTAAGAAGTTTACTTACTTTATGTATGGTTTGACCTCTTCACAATTTAAGAGTATATATGTTCTTGCAGCATGATATTCTTCTTCGGTTAACCATCTAGAAAGCGATGCACCCATTAACTTACCAGGAAACTTAAAAATAGAAAGCATCGATGGATCTATCGGCTGACAAGCATCATCAGAATTTCTAGGACACTTGCGATGTCTTGTTTGTACACTATCAACAAAATAATAGGAGCAAAAAGAAGATGCTTCTTCAACTAGATAAGCATTGCATATTGACCCTTCTGTTGGGATTTTCGGGCCACAAAAACCGCTTTTTCGCGTTGCGGAAACCCTGAATCCCATGCCACGGATCCGTGCGAAGATTAAAAATTTCGAAAACATTACGTGTACAAGTTTCTAATTTAGATTTACACCAAATCTACAAAGGAAAAAGGATTTACCCTCGATGCGATGCCCTTCGCAATCCCGCTCGTCCAACGGTTCACCGGATCTCGAGATCATCAAGTGTACGATCCTCTAGAAGTATCCACACGAACAAACTAGGTGGAGAAGACCAAACAAAGGTGTGCTAGCACCTTAGATGGTTCGGCCAAGGAGGAGGAGAGGGAGAGCAAGAAGAGAGGAAGAAGGAGGAATGAATGCCTTGAATGAAAATCAATTTTTCATCCACACCATAAGTGGCCGGCCACAATTTTGAGTTGTAACCTCCATTCTCATTTAATGTGGCCATTAAAGAGGAGATTTGTAACCTCCATGAGGTGGCACACACATGTGCTAAACATGATGATGTGTAACACCATTATTGGCGACTTAATGCCAACTCACAAATGAGGTGGCATATAGTCAAGTCAAACTTGACTTTTCCTCTTCCTCTCAAGTCAAGTCAAACTTGACATTATAACTCCCATGGTTGATCAAATCCAACCATTTGATTCAAGCCACTTTAATATAATGAATCTAATTCATTTAATTAAATTGATTTAATGAGTCATAATCTAAATTAGACTCATTGAACACATGAATCAAATTGAGTCCAACTCAATTAGTTCAATTAGGATTACTCTTAATCCAATTTGATTCATCACATGAATCTAATCCTCTTGGTTCATCATATGAACCTAATCTTCATCTAATTGTCCTTTGTGTGTGACCCTATAGGTTCTTTTAACGTTGGCAATGCTTCTAAACCCATTTAGAAGCATAAGTAATGAGCGGTATCTAGCAACACATCATTACTACCCAAGTTACAAGAATGTTGAGATCCAACATCACCTTGTGACTACTAATTGTGACTCCTCACAATATATGACATTGTCCTTCTATCCTAGACATCTAGATTGATCAATGTGAGGCATAGACTGTGTCATCCTCTGACCAATCTAAATCTTGAACTCCAAGTAGACTCACTAAATCAAATGAGCTCAATATCTCATATTGACTCATTTGGGCATGGCCATGCGCTTCGTAGTCTCACTCTATCAAGAATATCGATGTCTCTCCCGTCATATAGGAGGGATAGATCCCATCTACATCACTCACATCCCTCTGCATAATTCGTTACATACCCAGTAATCGCCTTTATAGTCCACCTAGTTACGGGTGACGTTTGACGAAGCCAAAGTACGTAACTCCTTATGTAGGGATCCATGGTGACTTCAGGTCCAAGGACTAGTAGTCATACTAATAGTCACATGAGAAAGTATATGACACTCATATAACGATCCATGATACTTTCTCATGGCGGGTCATTCAGTATACATTCTCCAATGCATACCCATGTGTCAACTTGATATCTCTATATCCATGACTTGTGAGATCAAGTCATCGAGTTGACCTACATGCTAGTCTTATTGCATTAACATTGTCCCTGAATGGTAATACTCGACTAGGAATGATTAAGAGTAGTGTTCCCTATATCATCTCACTATCGATTCAACCAATCGATTGATATAGGTAATAACCTGTTGGAACAATCCCGATGGTCCGCGGGACCATGTGTTTTGGTGTTTGGGCAAAGGGTTTAAGTTAGGTTCACCCTTGTATTTGATATGTGTATTTGAGTTGTGCAGGTTTGCAGGATACACATGTGACTCAGGTTGATGGCTTCGGGTCCGGTGAAGGATGGAGCATCTGAGGGACCGTGGACAAGGTAGCAAGGACAAGGGCCGAGGGAAGCGACTTCGAGGCATACGCGAAGGATGACATTGGGGAGGAGTCGCAGGCTTGAATGCATCCGAGGGATGAGAGCCAAAGGAAGTATGCTTGAAGGCAAGAGGTTAAAGCTGCAAATGAAGCGTCAAATGAGTCATAAGGGTGAGGGTACGAGTGCATGAGAGATTATACTCGGAGTAAAATCGTAGTCTTAGGGTTTTACTGTAGCAGTACTGTAGCGCTACTGTAGAAGTACTATAGCAGTCGACTGCATGTTTTAGCAGTCGACTGGTGCAGTCGACTGGGGCAGTCGACTGGCAGCTAACAGAATGTCTCTGTTTGCTCGGTTAGTGTGGAATCGAGCCGTTGGGATGTAACGGTCAAATTTCCATAGAGGGCAGTCAACTGCATGTTTTAGTAGTCGACTGGTAGGCGGGGTTTTCCAACCCATGGCCTATATAACCAAGCCTTGGGAGCTTGGTTGAGGTTGACGAAATAGAGGTGGTTAACCCCTATTAGTAGTCTACCAGTGCCCTAGCTTCTCAAGATTCCTTGGTAAGAGTTGTGGTGAGGTTTCTCCACCCACAAGGAGCTACGTGAGCTAGCCGGAGGTCTTCCGGGGAGTAATCCACCGACGGATAGGGATCGTCCACCTTACGGACAGCCGTGGAGTAGGAGCCTTATCTCCGAACCACGTAAATGATCGTGTAGCTTGGTTTGCATTCTTTCCTTTAGTATTTCGCTTTCTACTTGCTTTGTTTGCATTTCCGCTTGCGCACTAACGTTGTAGAAAGAAGTGAGTATTTGGGGGTGCCGTCTATCCAACCCCCCTTCTAGTCAGCCACCTATTCCTGACAGAACCTTCCACTCAAGGATGCTATTTTACTTAGTTTATTTGGCACCAATACAAGTAAGCATAATAATCAAAACCAAATGTCTTTATATATAAGAATATGATACAATGAGTCCATACAACAATCATCAAATGATTGACTCTAGGGCTCTAACTAACACCTTCAACTCTTGCTTTGTTACAAATATTATTTTTTAATTTCCTCAAAAGTCATTCAAATGGATTCATCCATCTGTACTACACAGGACCTACTATTTGTGCCTCGTATGGTAAATGTACTGGTAGATGTTCCATTGAATCAAAAAAACTTGGTGGAAACATGCACTCTAGTTTACATAATATGAGAGGAATGTCTATTTCTAGCCGAAGCATATCATCCATCGTAATACACCTTGTTGTCAAATCTCTAAAAAATTGGCTCAATTCGGTGAGTGTTTGCCAAACATTTTGAGGAAATAAGTCATGGAAAGCTACTGGAATAAGTCTTTGCATAAATACATGACAGACATGACTTTTCATTCCAAACATCTTTAATCTATTCATATCCACGTATCGAGCCATATTTGAGGCATATCCGTCTGGAAATTTGATTTCTTTCAACCAATTACATAAAGCTTGCATGCTATCTTTGTCTAATGTATAACAAGCCTTTGGAAATCTATTAGTTATTTCATTTTGATGCAACTCTAGTCTATTGACTAGGTCTTTTAATTCCTTGCGTGATTTTGTAGTGTCTTTAGTTCTTCCTGACACGTTCATCACAATGTTAAATATATTATCGAATAAATTTTTCTCAATATGCATAACATCTAAATTATGTCGAATAAGCAGATACTTCCAATACGATAACTCCCAAAAAATACTCCTTTTCTTCCAACTACACTTGCACATCTTAACAATACATTTATTTATCTCATCAGAACCAGATTGAGAAACTGGTAGAAATCCATAACTATCAATTTGCTCAATGATTTGTTCACCTGAAGCATGGAGTGGAGGGGGTTTTCTGACTACAATATTTTTTAAGAAAATTTTCTTATTTCGCCTGAGAGAGTGATCAAGTGGTAAAAATTTACGGTGATTATCAAACCAAGACACATTCCCATTGTAAGGTAATGAAAATGCATCAGAATTAGTCATGCGGTGTGGACATACTAATTTACCAGCCGTGCTCCAACCCGACAACATTGAGTATGCTGGAAAATCACTGATCATCCATAATAATGCAGCATGCAATCTAAAATTAGTTTTACTTGCAAGATCATAAATCACCGACCCTACATTCCATAGTTCATTTTACTCGGCAATTAAAGGTTGTAAGAAAATATCTATCTTCTCTTTGGGATTGGTTGTACCAGGACTAAGTACTGTAAGGAACATAAATTCATCTTTCATACACATCCATGGCGGTAAATTGTACGGTGTTAATATAACTGGCCAAGGACTGTCCAAATGATTGAAATCCATCTGTAGAAAGTCCTAATATCATTGTAAAATATCGAAAAATGACGAATAATGATAAGAAATTTTTTTTGAATTTTTAAAAAAATTTTGGGAATTTTTCTGAGACCGTATGAACGAGTTTACGGGGATAAAATGTGGCCCCGGGAAAGCCTGTTTAGCCTATCCCATTTTAACGAGGAAATGTTTGATTTTCCTTTTTATTTCCTTTTCTTTTTATTTTTCTTGTATTCCTTCGTTTCTTTTTCCCCCGCCGAACCCACGTCCCCGATGCCTCTCCTCGCGCCGAGCCGTCGTTGATTTCCTTGCCCTAACCGCACGCGGCGGTTCCCTACTGTCACGCCCCGGAGGAGTCCCTGTCCGAAGAAATTTCGGCAGCATCTCCCCTGTACAGCGGACAATCTGAAACTTTCTACAATCACTATATACCTCAGCCACATGCGGCTGGAATAATAACAATAATAAAACAATCACCACGCAGTTAATAGTAAACAAATAGAACAGTAATACGATGACTAGAAAACAACCATACTCAACTACACTCGTAAAGCTCAAATCCGATTTTTCCTACTCCACTACACTCATAAAACACAAATCCGACAAACTCACCTCTTCTACCGTCCAGGTAGGCATGGAGTAAAACATATCCAAATCATACCAAAATCTATCAACGATAAGAATCCATACAAGATCCATAAGTAAAACATTACAAGACCAAAACATAGTCTGATAGAGAAAACTAAAATAATGACTCGTGATCAGCAGAGGACTAGCACTACGTGCAATGGGGACTAGCGACTAGAACGACCTCCTGACAGCATCAACCTGAAAATAACAACGGAGGCGGGGGTGAGTCCAACGCTCAGCGGGTAACAACTGATATGCATAATAAAGTAAATAACAGACAACATTAATCATGCGTATAGTCTCCTGAATACGAGAAGAATAAATGCAACTGAAACAAAAAACAGGAGAAAATTGTACTAACCAGGACCAAGGTATAAAGGTAACAGGGTCGTTAAACCGAAGGTGTCATAATCCTGTATGCATGTCAATCATATGCATTCATATAAATGCAGCAAGTAAATGCAGCAAACACAAACAATAAATGCATCATGCATATGATGCCAATGACATGGTCACCCTTGACGCCAGTCAGCCATCTCACACACAATGGTGAGTCCGAGTGGGTAGGGATGTGACAACCGTGCACTCTGACATCACTGCCCCTGATGAGTGACCGAGTGGACGGGATGCTGTCTGAGTATACATATACTCCTACCTCGAAATAATAAATGGGGTAGCGCAATGCTCTCATCTCCCGGTACACGATGACGGGGAGGACTCTCTGCCAGCTACTACGCTGAGTCACACTACCCATGAGCGGACCAACGGAGCCAAACAAAGTCCAACTGCCTGCCGGCTACAATGTTGCTACACTAAACCAACGGAGCCAAACAGAGCGGAACTGTCTGCCGGCTACCACGCTGAGTCACCAGACCAACGGAGCCAAACAACAGAACTGTCACACACCTGTCTGATATACCACTAACCCATGAGTGGTGGTGTGTACAGATACATGTAACTGGCGATGTGCTCAACAATAATGGAGCAGACAATCGCACAGCATGCAATCATGCAAGATGATGCATGACACTAAACATGGCAATATCACGAATAGCATAGCATGCTCCATACATAAATATAAAATGTGTACTACAAGATAATGAATCAAATGGAAGGTACACAAACAGATAGGGTATCAAATAAACCCTAGGTCCTTAACATAATGTATCATGTGGTTGGGTCACTACCTAAAGCATGTATGATCAGGTAAATAATAACATGCAGTGCATAACGAGTAAACAAGCAAACATGTAATAGATCATGTAGTGACCAACCGAAACAAATGGAAAAAAAAACACAATCATGCTATATGTTAAACACATTATTATGCATATCAAAAGACATAAGTCAAAGTACCCGCCTCCGATAAAATGGTCCAAATCTGACTCCGAGATACTCGTCTCGCGTTAAAGTCCTGTGTCACGAATAAAAATATATTTCATTTAGCTACAATCATATAAATAGCTAAATAAAATCTCTTACACTAATTTAGGGCAAAACCCTAAACCCTAAACCTCAACCTAACTTAATTAAATCCAACGGTTAATTAGGGTTAGTTTTTCCTAATCCCTAATCAACCCATTAGGTAACAAAGCTAAACCTACATAAGTCTACACATGAACAACCATCTAAAATAATCGAATCAAAACCATGATCAATAACATGTATCAAATGCCCTACTCCTTTATTCCTCAGCCTTGATTGTTAATCCACAGCAGAGACAAATTTACTGTCGAGAACAGATCCCACAAATTTCAGATGATCCCCTGTTGTTTCACTGTAGGTGGCTGAAAGAAAAACCAAGTAGTTGAATTAGGGCACGGAAGGGAACTCCAAAGCTTGAGTTGCTGCTTCTAACCGAAGACTTACTTAATCTTCTGAATTCCGGCGATCTAGGGCAGAGACAAGATGGTGGTGCTGGTCCTTCCTCCCGGCGATCTCTTGTGGCTATCTGGTCGGCAACGTCAGTGCTACGGTTCGGACACAAAGGAGGGGAGAGGAACCAGGAGGCGGCATCGGTGCTAGGCTCGGGTGCCGACATAGAAAATCGGCCGTGAACACAAACTAGGGCAGAGGAAGAAAGGGTGCTGCGCGGTGATCGGCGCTAGGGCACCGGGGGATGCGGCGTTGCTCCGTGCGTCGCCGGCGGCTAGGGCGCAGGAACGACGTCGCTGTGGTGACGGCAGAGGAGGGCTTCAGCACAGGGAAAGGGAAGAAGAGAACAGCCGACCTCTCTTTGGTCCCGGTTCACGCAAGAGGAGAAGGAACTGCCGCAAGCGGCGGTTAGGGCAGATTCGCCGCGAGGGGAAAAGGCGCGGGGAAAGAAGAAGAGTTGCGGGGATGGCTCAGGTTCGGCGAGAGAAAACAAAGAAAAACAAAAAAGAAAAGTAAAAATAAAATAAAACTTTTCCTCATTAAAACAGGGTAGCCTAAATAGACTTTCCCGGGCCCCGTTTTTATCCCCGTTAACTCGTCCGTACGAGCTCCGAAAAATTCCCGAAAAATTCCCAAAAATTTTGAAAAATTCCCTTATTAATCTTCACATATTTCTGGTATTTTACATTCTCCCCCACTAATAAAAATTTGGTCCCCAAATTTCGTTATCTACCATCAGCAAGTACTAACAACAGATATAAAGTATAAATGTTGAACGGTAAATTAAATCACATACCTCAAGTGAAAAGATGGGGATAACGAGCTCGGATAGTATCCTCGAGCTCCCAAGTAGCCTCCTCGTCTGAATGATGCTGCCATCCGACTTTAACCAGCCGGATAGTCTTGTTCCGCAACTGACGCTCTTTTCTGTCGAGAATCCGTATCGGAACCTCCTCATATGTAATGTCAGGCTGAACTGGAACTGAAATATCTGCCAGCACATGTGTCGGGTCAGGTACATATTTTCTCAGCATAGATACATGGAATACATCGTGCACGCCTGACAGGGACGGTGGTAGTGCCAGCCGGTAAGCTACCGCTCCGATCCTCTCCAAGATCCCAAAAGGGCCAATATACCGCGGAGCTAACTTACCTCTGAGGCCAAATCTCTTCACCCCTTTCGTGGGAGAAACTCGCAGAAATACATGGTCGCCAACAGAGAACTCTAGTGGTCTGCATCTCCGATCAGCATAACTCTTCTGGCGGTCCTGCGCCTCTGACATCCTCCGTCTGATAGTACGGACCAACTCTGCATCCTGCTGAGCTCTATGAGGTCCCAACATCTGAGATTCTCCAACCTCATCCCAGAGGACGGGTGTCCGACAAGGTCTACCATACAACGCCTCAAACGGTGCCATCTGGATAGCCGAATGAAAGCTGTTGTTGTAAGCAAACTCTACTAACGGTAGATGGTCCTCCCAACTGCCTCCGAAATCCATAACACATGACCTCAGCAGGTCCTCTAAAGTCTAAATGGTCCGCTTTGACTGTCCATCTGTCTGTGGATGGAAAGCTGTACTGAAACGGAGCTGTGTGCCCAAGGCCTGCTGCAGACTCTACCAGAAATGTGACGTAAACCGTGGATCTCTATCCAAAATGATACTCAACGGAACATCATGTAATCTGATGATCTCTCGGCAATACAGATCTGCTAATCGATCCAGGGAATCAATCCTCCGGATCGCTAAGAAGTGCGCGGATTTGGTTAATCGATCAACGATTACCCAAATCGCGTCATGACCTCGTCGTGTCCTAGGCAAACCCACCACAAAGTCCATGGTAATGTAATCCCACTTCCACTCAAGAATAGGAATCCTCTGAAGTAACCCGGCAGGTCTCTGATGCTCAGCCTTCACCTGCTGACAGACAAGACATCTAGCTACAAAATCCGTGATGCCTTTCTTCATACCGTTCCACCAATAGGAACGCCTCAAGTCTCGATACATACGGGTCCCGCCTGGATGGATCGTAAATCGAGAGCGATGAGCCTCCTGAAGTAGCTCTTGTAAGACCGAATGAGACTGAGGTACGCCTAATCTGCCTCGGAAGTATATAATACCCTCCTCGTCTCGTGTAAACTTGGTCTGCTGCCCAGAAGCTATCTGACTGCTAATGAACTGCAAATGCTGATCACCAGCCTGGCCTCTCGGATCCTCATCCTAATCGACGACTGAGCAACCATGGTAACAAGAATACCCTGCTCTGTCTGTCCCTGCTCCTTAAGGTCTAACTCAGAGAAACCCTGAACCAAGTCTGTAACTGAAACTCGGTGGCAAGCCAAAGTCCCTCTGGACTTCCTGTTGAGTGCATCGGCAACCACATTAGCTTTCCCTGAGTGGTAGCTAATGGTACAATCATAATCCTTCAGGAACTCCATCCATCTCCTCTGTCGGAGATTAAGCTCCTTCTGAGTGAAAATGTATTTGAGACTCTTATGATCAGTGAGAATCTCAAATGTAATATCGTATAGATGATGACGCCAAATCTTCAAAGCATATATGATGGCGGCTAACTCCAGGTCATGAACTAGGTAGTTCTTCTCATGCTCTTTCAGCTGACGAGAAGCATAAGAGACTACTCTGCCGTGCTGCATCAAAACAGCACCCAAACCCTGTAGAGAAGCGTCGGTGTACAGTACAAATCCGTCCTCTCCAGAAGGTAAAACCAAAACTGGAGCCGACACTAATCTCCGCTTCAGCTCCTGAAAGCTGGTCTCGCAATCCTCTGTCCACGTAAACTTCATGCCCTTCCTGGTAAGGCGTGTCAGCGGCATAGCAATACGCGAGAAACCCTCGACAAAACGTCGGTAATATCCGGTCAATCCCAGAAAACTACGGATCTCCTGAACTGACTTCGGCTGCTCCCAACTGGTGACAGCCTCGATCTTCTGAGGATCAACTGAAATACCTCTGCTAGAGACCACGTGTCCCAAAAAATCGACTGAGGATAGCCAGAACTCACACTTGCTGAACTTCGCGTACAGCTGATGTCGTCGAAGAATCTCCAAGACTATGCGAAGATGCTGTGCATGCTCCTCCTCGGAATGCGAGTAGACCAAAATTTCATCAATGAAAATGATAACAAACTGATCCAAATACTCCAGAAAGATGCGGTTTATCAAGTCCATAAACACCGCTGGAGCATTGGTAAGCCCAAATGGCATTACCAAAAATTCATAATGACCGTATCTGGTACGGAAAGCTGTCTTCTGAATATGTGAGTCTCTGACTCTCAGCTGATGATATTCGGATCGCAGATCGATCTTAGAATACACGGATGTACCTATGAGCTGATCAAACAAATCCTCGATCCGTGGTAATGGATATTTATTTCTGACAGTCACTGCATTCAGCTGTTTGTAGTCAATACATAACCTCATGGTGCCGTCATTTTTCTTGACAAATAATACCGGAGAACCCCATGGAGATACACTAGGGCGAATAAATCCCCTATCCAAAAGCTCCTAGAGTTGAACCTTCAGCTCGTTCAACTCTTTTGGTGCCATACAATAAGGAGCTTTTGATGCCGGTGCGGTCCCCGGAATCAGCTCAATAGCGAACTCCACTTGCCTTCTGGGAGGCAAACCTGGCAGCTCCTCTGGAAATACATCTGGGTACTCCCGGACTACAGGAACGTCGGAGAACTGTGAACTACTGCTGTCCTCAGTACTAATCAAAGATAACAGAAAACCCTGACAGCCATGTGACAGCAGCTTCTGAGCCTGAATCGCCGAAATGATCGATATGCCGTCATCTCTGAGGCCGGAAGGTGACCACCCTCATCTGGCAATCAACGGTAGCATGATATACTGACAGCCAATCCATGCCAAGTATGATATCAAACTCGGCCATCTTCAATACTAAAAGATCTACCGTAAGTATCATGTTGCCAAAGTCTAACGGGCAACCTCTGACCTCCTGGGTGACGTCTAAAGTATCACCGGACGGTAGGGAGACGGTCAATCGCTGCAGTCTAAAAGTAGGTAATCTACCAATCTCCCGCATAAAGGTACGGGATATAAAAGAATGCGAGCTACCAATATCAATCAATATCATCGGAAAATGCATAAATGGAAATCGTATCATGGAAAATGGATCCGTCGGCCCGCATCCTCTCGGTAATCGCATGTATACGATCAGCTCTGGCGGAGGAGGAGGAGGTAACATCGACAGCGGTAGTGCTCGCCACCGAGGCGGCCTTGGATAATGTGCCGAGAAGACCGAGAGGACGGTGATCTGCACCGGCCGATTGAGTCTGCATCGCCTAAAGATTGAGGCCGATCCGACATCGTCGGATAATAAAGTCCCGGAACAGAACTCTGGGGTGCTATGGAAGCACTGGAGTACTCCTGTCCAAGCATGCCAAATGCAGCTGCTGCAGGTGAAGCACTCCGCTGCTGGCCATGTGAAGGTTGGGCTCTTCGCCCTCTTCGATAAGTTCCGGACTGACTGGACTGTCCTCCATGATTAGACCCTCCGGAAGTCATATGCTGAATCTTCTGCGGACAATCTCGGCTCTGGTGCCCAGGCAGTTTGCAATGAAAGCAAACTGACTGTCCCAAAGAGCAGGCTGAGGTGATATGATCTCTGGACCCACACCTGAAACAGCGAATATCGCTAGTGGGTTGTTTCTGGTTCTGCTGGGGAGACCGGAAACGTCCTGAAGAAGACTGCCCTGATTTCTGAGGCTTACGTGATACCCCAGATGTACCCTGATCTGACCGACTACGCCTGCTCTGCTGTGGTGTAGCCTGAGACTGCTGGATCTGCCCAGATGTCTGACCCGGTTGTTTCCTTTTTCTGTCTGGAAACGCTCTCTGCTGCACTGACTCAATCAATAAGGCTCTATCTAAAGTCTCCAGATAGGAAGTGGTACCAAGACCGGCAAGTCTTACTTGCAAATGTCCATCCAACCCCTGAATGAACTGCTGCATACGCGAACTATCTGGACAAAATCTGGCCAATCTGTCAAACTCTGCATTATACTCAGTCATTGTCCGATTGTTCTGTCGCAGACTCAGGAAATCCTGCCGGCGAGCCATCCGATAAGCTCGTGGAAAAAAACGGCTCTCAAAAGTCTCTCTGAATCTGGCCCAAGTGATGTTCTGCTCACCGATGATGGAACGCTGGGTAAGCCACCAAGTGTTGGCCGCATCCCGTAAGTGAAAAGCAGCCA
The DNA here is from genome assembly GCF_018446385.1 of Zingiber officinale. NCBI lineage: Eukaryota > Viridiplantae > Streptophyta > Magnoliopsida > Zingiberales > Zingiberaceae > Zingiber > Zingiber officinale. The sequence goes on from NC_055987.1 coordinate 115,923,565, forward strand.
GCTTTGCTTTCTCCCACTCGGAGCAAGCCATATAGAAGAAGGTCCGCTCCATAGTCTCAATCCAAGACAGGGCCACACTCGGATCACGGTCTCCTCGGAAGAGTGTAAATCGACTCTTCATCGACTCTGCCAACACTGGAATCCTGGCTCGTGCTACGACAAAGTTAGTGAAGTGTGTCGGAATGGCTGCGGGAACTGGCGGAAACACTGAAGCTGATGCTACAGGTGGTACCGCTGAATAAACTGGAGTAGGAGCTCCCGGTGCCGCTGTATAAACTGGAGCATAAGCCGTTGGTGGTACTGTCGGGTGAACATAGGTGGCCACGGCTGGATGTACGGTAGGCAATGGTACCGGATGTGGAGCTGCCGGTATCCCTAATGCAGGTGCTACTGGGTACACCGTATGTACTGGGAGCACAGGTGCCGCTGGTGTCGGGTACACTGTAGGCCCAGGTGGCGGTGGTGCCGAGTACGCCATAAGCTGGGCTAGAGCTGGTGTCGGGTATGCCAATGGTACCCCTGGTGGTACCGGAAATACAGTAGGAGTGGATATTATCGGTACAGCTGAGGTATGTACCTCTAAGGGAACCATCGGGGTCTGAGAGCCCGACGCGCCCACAGTACCCTGAGTCTGTCCCTGACTGACAGGCTCATCAACAGTAGGCATCTCTGGCATATCCAGAGATCCCGAGGTCCTCGTACGTGGTCGTCCAGCACCATGTCTCACAGCAATACGCGTAGATCGCCTCATATATGTTAAATTATATTACAGATATTACTACCAGTATAACCAATTACCAAAATAATATCATACCTAATTGCTGTCTGGAGATGTTCCGTCGCTGTCCAGTCCCCAAATTGACCTCGGAATTTCGTACAAGAAAACCACCGGAAATCCATATGAATCCGAAACGGAAGTCCAAAACATAAACGTAATGGAAAAATCCGTGCAACCAAAATAAATACCCAGTTTGACTCGCAAACTTGGGCAAGCACAATATATCCAGAATACTAAAAACAGGTATCACACCCTGCTCTGATACTAATAAATTGGTATCAGATAAATCTCGAAAATCCAACACACGGAAACCAAACAAGTATCGCCAAACTTTGGCGCTCTGATACCATATAAATTGGTATCAAGTTATCCCAAATATTCAAAATATGAAAACAACGATCGTAAAACTTAAGCTCTGATACCAAATAAATTGTCACACCCCGGAGCAGTCCCTGTCCGAAGAAATTTCGGCAGCATCCCCGCTGTACAGCGGACAATCTGAAACTTTCTACAATCACTATATACCTCAGCCACATGCGGTTGGAATAATAACAATAATAAAACAATCACCACGCAGTTAATAGTAAACAAATAGAACAGTAATACGATGACTCGAAAACAACCCTACTCAACTACACTCGTAAAGCTCAAATCCGATTATTCCTACTCCACTACACTCATAAAACACAAATCTGACAAACTCACCTCTTCTGCCGTCCAGGCAGGCATGGAGTAAAACATATCCAAATCATACAAAATCCATCAACGATAAGAATCCATACAAGATCCATAAGTAAAACATTACAAGACCAAAACATAGTCTGATAGAGAACACTAAAATAACGACTCGTGATCAGCAGAGGACTAGCACTACGTGCAATGGGGACTAGCGACTGGAACGACCTCCTGACAGCATCAACCTGAAAATAACAACGGAGGCGGGGGTGAGTCCAACGCTCAGCGGGTAACAACTGATATGCATAATAAAGAAAAATAACAGACAACATTAATCATGCGTATAGTCTCCTGAATACGAGAAGAATAAATGCAACTGAAACAAAAAACAGGAGAAAACTGTACTAACCAGGACCAAGGTATAAAGTTAACAGGGTCGTCAAACCGAAGGTGTCATAATCCTGTATGCATGTCAATCATATGCATCCATATAAATGCAGCAATTAAATGCAACAAACACAAACAATAACTGCATCATGCATATGATGCCAATGACATGGTTACCCCTGACGCCAGTAAGCTATCTCACACACAATGGTGAGTCCGAGTGGGTAGGGCTGTGACAATCGTGCACTCTGACATCATTGCCCCTGATGAGTGACCGAGTGGACGGGATGCTATCGGAGTATACACATACTCCTACCCTGAAATAATAAATGGGGGAGCGCAATGCTCACATCTCCCGGTACACGATGACGGGGAGGACTCTCTACCGGCTACTACGCTGAGTCACACTACCCATGAGCGGAACAACGGAGCCAAACAAAGTCCAACTGCCTGCCGGCTACAACGCTGCTACACTAAACCAACGGAGCCAAACAGAGCGGAACTGTCTGCCGGCTACCACGCTGAGTCACCAGACCAACGGAGCTAAACAGCAGAACTGCCACACACCTGTCTGATATACCACTAACCCATGAGTGGTGGTGTGTACAGATACATGTAGCTGGCGATGTGCTCAACAATAATGGAGTAGACAATCGCACAGCATGCAATCATGCAAGATGATGCATGACACTAAACATGGCAATATCACGAATAGCATAGCATGCTCCATACATAAATATAAAATGTGTACTACAAGATAATGAATCAAATGGAAGGTACACAAATAGATAAGGTATCAAATAAACCCTAGGTCCTGAACATAATGTATCATATGGTTGGGTCACTACCTAAAGCATGTATGATCAGGTAAATAATAACATGCAGTGCATAACGAGTAAACAAGCAAACATGTAATAGATCATGTAGTGACCAACCAAAACAAATGGAAAAAAAACACAATCATGCTATATGTTAAACACATTATTATACATATCAAAAGACATAAGTCAAAGTACCCGCCTCCGATAAAATGGTCCAAATCTGACTCCGAGATACTCGTCTCACGTCAAAGTCCTGTGTCACGAATAAAAATACATTTCATTTAGCTACAATCATATAAATAGCTAAATAAAATCTCTTACACTAATTTAGGGCAAAACCCTAAACCATAAACCTCAACCTAACTTAATTAAATCCAACGATTAATTAGGGTTAGTTTTTCCTAATCCCTAATCAACCCATTAGGTAACAAAGCTAAACCTACATAAATCTACACATGAACAACCATCTAAAATAATCGAATCAAAACCATGATCAATAACATGTATCAAATGCCCTACTCCTTACTTTATTCCTCAGCCTTGATTGTTAATCCACAGCAGAGACAAATTTGCTGCCGAGAACAGATCCCACAAATTTCAGATGATCCCCTGTTGTTTCACTGTAGGTGGCTGAAAGAAAAACCAAGCAGTTGAATTAGGGAACGGAAGGGAACTCCAAAGCTTGAGTTGCTTCTTCTAATCGAAGACTTACTTAATCTTCTGAATTCCGGCGATCTAGGGCAGAGACAAGATGGTGGTGCTGGTCCTTCCTCCTGGCGAGCTCTTGTGGCTATCTGGTCGGCAACGTCAGTGCTAGGGTTCGGACACAAAGGAGGGGAGAGGAACCGGGAGGCGGCGTCGGCGCTAGGCTCGGGTACCGACACAGAAAATCGGCCGTGAACACAAACTAGGGCAGAGGAAGAAAGGGTGCTGCGCGGTGATCGGCGCTAGGGCACCGGGGGGTGCAGCGCTGCTCCATGCATCGCCGGCGGCTAGGGCGCAGGAACGGCGTCGCTGTGGTGACGGCAGACGAGGGCTTCGACACAGGGAAAGGGAAGAAGAGAACAGCCGGCCTCTCTTTGGTCCCGGCTCACGCAAGAGGAGAAGGAACTGCCGCAAGCGGCGGTTAGGGCAGATTTGCCGTGAGGGGGAGAAGGTTCGGGGAAAGAAGAAGAGTTGCGGGGATGGCTCAGGTTCGGCGAGAGAAAACAAAGAAAAACAAAAAAGAAAAGTAAAAAAGAAAATAAAACTTTTCCTCATTAAAACAGGGTAGCCTAAATAGACTTTCCCGGACCCCGTTTTTATCCCTGTTAACTCGTCCGTACGAGCTCCGAAAAATTCCCGAAAAATTCCCAAAAATTCTGAAAAATTCCCTTATTAATATTCGCATATTTCTGGTATTTTACACCTACTTCTCCCTCTCCGATCCCCTTCCTTCTCCTCTTCCCCTTCTTCTGTGCCCTAGCCGTTGTGAGGTCTGAGCGGACCAATAGATCCATTGCTGCCGGCGACCTTTGAGCCACCGTCGACCAATTTTTCCCTTCCTCCTCTGACAACCACTTCTCGCCACTGTCAAACCCCTCCTCTGCCCGTCGTCGCCCCTCACTGTGGAGGTCCCAGCGCCGCCGCCCTTCCTCTCTTCTGATCTGCGCACCGAGGCCGACCACCATGCCCTAGATTGGGACCACAACTGTCTGATCTTCCCCTCTTCCTATGGAGAGCGTCGTCGCCGTACAGGACCAGCGTTGGCCACCTCCACACCATGCCCTAATTCTCGACTCGTTGTCCTAACTGCGATCTTGAAGGTAAGGGCTTACTTAGTAGAAAATTTGGGATTTTGGTTGGATTCTTGATCTCCTCCTGTTTCGTTTAGTGAAGGATTCCAGGAAGGGTTGTTCGGTGGGTTTTCTTGGGTTCTAGTAGCAATTAACCTTTGCTGGCAGCAACAGTCCTGGTGTGGATCAACAAGCACGGCTGTGAGTTTAGGTAAGGTATAGGGTTTTGATCTTGTTGTCGATGATTGATAGATAGGTTAGTAATTTATGTTAACCTAGGTATATGTATTGAATTAGGGATTTTTGTGTTGAGTTGTTGGCTGATTACAATGAATTCTGTCACTGTTTGTTTCCGCAGCAGGAATTCCTAGTTCCGGTCACTGTATCCCCAAGGCACGCGTCTTCAGTAGTGACTCAACAGCCGAGTATACGGATTTGGGTGAGTCTTGATGTTATTTCGTTTCTATAAAGGAGGATAATAGTGTGATGTGGATTAGGGTTCTTGGTTTAATAGGAATTTAATTTAGCTACTGGATATAAATTGGAATTAGCTAAAATTATATGTTTGATAATACAGGACTTTGATTCGAGACGGTGTCTCGACGAGGGATCTATTTCGGATTGGACCTTTCTATTTGGAGGCGGGTACCTTGACTTATCTTTGATAACGTCATGTTGATATGTTTAGTATGTTATAACCTTTAGTAATGATTATGTTCGTCTTTGCTTCGGGTGGTCACTACCCGATACCTGTTACATGCTTGTTTTGTTTACTTATTATGCACTTTATGTTAGTACCTACCTGATTATACATGCTTATAGGGGTTCATTATGTTCAGGACACAACCATGTGTTTATTATGTTCAAGATCTAGGTTTTTATACCTTGTCTGATCTGTGTACCTTTGATTTGGTTCATTGTCCTATGGTACACATTTTATATATATATGGATATTGCTATGTTGTTCAGGATTTTGCCATGCTTAGTGTCATGCACCATTCGCATGATTGCATGCTGCGCGATAGTCTGCTCCATTATTGTTGAGCACATCGCCAGTTTCATCTCTGTCGGTGCTCCGCTGGTCCGCTTATGGGTAGCGTGACGCAGCGTGGTAGCACATCAGTTTTGCTCGGTGGTGCTCCGCTGGGACGCTCATGGGTAGTGTGACTGCAGCGTGGTAGCACGTCGGGATCCTTCCCCGTCATCGTGTACCGGGAGATGAGAGCATTGTGCTCCCCCTCTTATGATTTGGGGTAGGAGGATATGTGTACTCTGACAGGAGCAGTGATGGCAGAGTGCACGGTTGTCACAACTCTACCCACTCAGTCTCACCATCGTGTGTGAGATCGCTGACTGGCGTCAAGGGTGACCAGGACATGTCATTGGCATCATACGCATTGATGCATTTATTGTTTGTATTTGTTGCATTTATTTGCTGTATTTGGATGGATGCATATGATTGACATGCATACAGGATTTATGACACTCTCGGTCTGACGACCTTGTTATACTCATACCCAGGTTCTGGTTAGTACAGTTTTCTCCTGTTTATTCAGTTGCATTGTATCTTTCTTATATCAGGAGACTGTACGCATGATTATTGCTAGTTGTTATTTTCTTACTATGCATGTCGATATTACCCGCTGAGGAGTTGACTCACCTCGCGGTTATTATTACATTTTAGGTTGAGGCTGTCCGGAGAGTTCCAGTCGTCAGTCCCCTGCATATCGAGGATATATTTTGTCTTTCGGTTTCTTCTTATACCTTTAGACTTGTTCTACTTTTGACACCTGGACACTGTATGGTTTTGCTTTATTACCGATGAGTTTTATTCGGATGTGTTTTTGCTACATGCCTGCCTGGATGGCAGAAGAGGTAAGTTCATTGTGATTTGTGTTTTATGGGTGTAGTGGAGTAGAATATCGGTTTTGAGTTTTATGGGTGTAGTTGAGTAGGGTTGTTTTTGAGTTTTCTTATCACTGCTTTAGTTTGTTTACTATTAAACTGTGTGGATGCTTGGCTGTTGCATTTTTATTATTGTTATTGTTCCGGCCGTGTTGGCCGAGGTATATGTGGCCCTGAGGGCAATGTATAAAGTTTCAGATTGTCACCCGTACAGGTGAGATGCTGCCGAAATTTTATTCGGGCAAGGACTACCTGGGCGTGACAATCACATTACGTGGTTCCATTGCAAAAGAAGGGAATACAACATCTAGATGTTTCCATGCAGGTGAATCAGAAGGATGACACATTATACCTCCATTGTGCTCATGCTCATGATGTCATGTCATATGGAAAGCTGTAGCAGCAGATGCATACAAACGTTGAAGTCTAGTAGTTAACGGGAAATAATACATCACTTTCCAAGCACTTTTCTTCTTCTTCTGCCGTGGTATGCGAGTACCATGCTTATAACGAGGGTGTGTACAGATTTTGCATTCACGCAGATCATTATCTTCATTCCAAAATATCATGCAGTTATTTATACAACAATCAATCTTCTCTACAGGCAAACCTAAACCTCTGACCAATTTTTTTGTACTATAAAAACTATCAGTCATTATGTTATTAGCAGAAAGTAATTCTGACATCAATTGACAAATGCCATCATAACATCTTTCTGAAAAATGATGTTCTACTTTCATATTCAATAACCTTGCAGTAGCTGATAATTGAGAATGACTAGAGGGAATGTCTTTCCACACTTCTCTTTCACTCGCCTTTAACATTTCATATAGTTGATGATATTCAGGTGTTGGTGTTTCATCTGTATTGGAATAATCAACTGCAACATTCATTACATCATGAACCATTGATTGTATTACAATATCAATATTAGTTGATGCTTTAGTAGCGGCAATAGTTGTCCCAGATGATGAACCACCAGAAGGTCCAATTGGTTTATATAAATAAGGCTCTCCATGATAGTACCAATTGTAGTAATTTGGCACAAGACCATTTCTACATATATGCATTTTTACAGTATCCTTATCACGGAAAACTCTATTTTAATATTTTTTATGATTGCATGGACACCGTAACTCGGCACCATTCATACATTCAGGGTGACTTTTAGCAAAGTTCACAAACTGTTCAACTTCAGCAATAAAATCATCTCTGATAAATCCTTTTTCTAATCAATTGTACATCCAAGGTTTGTTTATAGACATTTTCACCTAAAACTAATTTATTAAGAATTAGAAATTAGCATAGATTAACGTACTAACACAAAACAAACAAATGGACTATATTCTGTTATAGATTAACATACTAACATAACATATTTCTAAATTGTACCATGTTAAATAACATACAGTATAATTTAGTAAATTTTACCTGAAGATGTGTAGGTCAACCGGAGAAGAGCAACAAATGCTACCTGTTTACAAAATAAAAATAATTTAGCTAAAAAATTATGACAATAAATGACAAGTTACTCGTGGCAACAAGCACAACTTGCCGGCAGGCGGCACAGCTGGATCAGGCCGACGACGGATGAGCACAACCGCTAGCTGCTGGCGGCTGGCACAGCCGCCAGCAGCCAGTTGGCTTTTAGCATAGCCGCCAACAGCCATCTGGTAGCAGACAACGACCCGCAGAGCTGCCAACAGCCAGCTAGCGGCCGACACAGTCGCTAGAAGCCAGTTGGCGGCCGACGACGGTCGGCACAGCCGCCAGCGGGCACAACCAGCCGCTGGCGGGCACCAGCGGGTGCAGGCGGCCACCGCCAACCGCCGCTGGTGGGCGCTGGCTGGCGACAGCTGTCGACCGCTGGAAAACAACGGAGAAGGGTCAGAAAGAAGGAGAAAAGTCATACCTGCGATAGAGATCGGGGAAAACAGAGAAGAGTCGGTTGCCACGTGTGAGGGAATTAGCGAAGTGGTAGGGTTTTTTTAAGGGGCATTACCGACAGAATTTTAATTCCATCGGCAAACCCTGATTTTACCAACAGAATTATTAATTTCGTCGGTAAAATCCTGGGGTTACCGACGAAAATTACTCTTTCATCGGTAAAATCAAGGTTTTCCACCGGAATTCAAATTCCGTCGGTAAAATCAGTGTTTTCGGTCGGAAATGCCGTCGGTAAAATTGTTATTTTTTGTAGTGGCGTCCCTCGGAAAAGTCGTGCACATCCTTCTCGCTCTACCGGCGTACTCTTCCAGAGCTTCTCATCCCTCAAATGCATTGAGCCCGTCAACTTGCTTTCCATGCCATTCTTCTCATCCACTATGTCTTCCGCTCGACTTCTTGCATTCCTAAGTCCCTGCACACTCCAGATCACCCGGAAGTTGGGTTCGGGTGATTCCTATTTCGGATGGCCAAGATCACCCAAGCGAGTGGAGCTGGAGCGGAAGACCGGGACCGAAAGTCAATAGGATGTTAATTTTCTTGGTCCAGGAGCCCGGACTCACTGAACTCCAGATGCCCGGAACCCTTCCGATACCTGGACCCGGATTGTTATCCGGATCACGTCAAACGTGATTCGTTGCGATGGGGATAAAGTTTTATCCCCCTCCAAGTGCCTGGAACCCTTCCAGGTGCCCCGACCAGGGTTATAAATATAACCCTGGTTCCAGAAGCTAAAACAGAACACTTGTAAACAACTTCTTCTGTCTAGATTTGCTTTTTGAGTGCCTTAATTGCTATAAAGAGGCTTCTCCACCTGAAGGAGAATTTAGTGCTCTTTTCAACTTATTTTGATTAACAACCTCTCCGATTGTAATCAAGTAAAATCCTTCGTGCCTCTTCTTGTTAATTCTACTTTCTTAATTTTTATGCAAGTGTTTAATTAAGCTATAACGTCCGAGGAAGGTTCATTTTAATTTTGCAAGTCTATTAACACCCCTCTAGCCGGCCGCCAGTAGTCCTAACAAGTGGTATCAGAGCAAGGCCACTTCAGAAGGACTAACTGCCGACTGAAGTAAACAAGAAATGGTCGGAGCTAACATCTACCCACCAATGTTCGAGGGGGAGTTCGCGTTTTAGAAGTGATGAATGGAGGTATTTCTTAAAACAGATTTTAATATTTTATTAATAATAAAATATGGTTATGAAACACCAAAAAACACGAACAGAGAAGAAATAGAAAAACACCTTTGGACCAAAAAGTAGCGCGACAATTTTACTTCAAATGGTATGGCTGAATTTCATCTTTTAAGCGTACTACCAGTTGAAGATCTCGACAAAATCGGTGACTACTAAAGTGCAAAAGAACTTTGGAAAAAGTTCTTGAAGCTCCATGAAGAACCAACAAAAGTCGAATCCAACTCCTCGATGGACACCAAGTCATCATCAGAAGAATCTGAAATCGAGAAAATCGCCGAAACGGCTCTAATAGTCAAGTACCTACCAGACGATGAAGCAAGCACATCCTCAATGAGCATCGAGAGCATTGATGAAGAGGGAGCATCATCAGTGGAAAGCATCACTACAAGGGGAGCATCAGAAATCGACAAGGTAAGTCAGGTACGGTCCCTACCTCCTGACCAATTATTTAAAATTATAAAAATGCTGTCAAAAAGTTCCTACAAATTAGAGATAGAGAATAAAAAACTATTAAAAGAAAATGAAGAATTAAAATTGACGTTAGCAACATCTTGTCCACTAAAAGATTTCGACAAGATAAAAATAGAAAATGAAAATTTAAAGGAACAAATACAAATTTTTGCATGTTTAAATTTCTCTGCTTCAAACTTTATAAATTATAATAGACAAAATTGAAAATTTAAAAATCACAATGGAAAAATTAGAAAACTATCAAGAAAATATATTCCTAAAAAATTTCTAATTAATCAAGTTGGAAAGAACCTATATTGGGTTCTAAAATTATATTTAAATTAATTCTTTTTTAAAATTAGGGTTTTAAGAGAGAAAATTAAATATTTACTTTCTTTAAGAGGTTTTGCCTAAGAAAGTGGTTGTTATTCCAATATCCAAGAAAGCCTAGTGTCTCGCCACAGCTTGGAAGCCAATTATTGAAATAAGTATTTAATTTACTACTAAGCATATAATTATAATTAACTAATGCTTTAAATGTTTGGAAAAAAATTCAGTTTAGAAATCAATAATTTCATCACTTAGAAAATTTTAACATTTTTTCTTCATCAGAGTAAATTTTAAAAATTGTTGTTTTGGGAAAATTTTCTATCTCGAAATTTTCTTAACACTTAGAAAATTTTATATTAAGTCAAAATTTTTTACTTTCATACTTTTTGATATTTTTCAAAAAATTTAAAAAAATTTTCAAACGGATTTTTTTGTCCCTTAGACTTTGCATAGATTATCCCATTTTTTTGTGATCAAAAGGAAGAGTAGTGAAGATTAAGTCTAGGGGGAGGGTGGTACGAAATTTTTGTTTAATCTGTGTACTTACACATTTTTACTTGCAAAAAAATTTATCTTGCAAAAAATTATATCTATTATTTTTTTGTGGTTTACCCTAACTTAACTTGGTTTGATCACATCAAAATAGGAGAGATTGTTGGTACCCCGTGGTAATTTTAATATGATCAAACCAACTCAGGTTTGGTCCTGTTGGAGCTTAACCCTGTGTCTAAGTGTGCAGCAACTTAGGAGCACAAGAAGTCGACCGAAAAAAGCAACTTGCGAGAAGGACAACACGGGAGAGAGCCGACGAGCTTGGTGCATCCGAGGGACGAGGTGCTGTGGAAGAGTACATGGACGGACAATAAGGAGGCACGCGGTGTTTCCGAGGGACGAGAAGCCGGAACAGAAGATTACTCGGGGAGACGAGTAAAAGAAGCAGCTACCGAGAAAGATGGCACATGAGAGAGCTGACGGGCTTGGTGCGCCTGAGGGACGAGGCACTACGGAAGAGTACGCTGGCAGATGAGAAGGAAGCATGAGGCGATTCCGAGGGATGAGAAGCCAGGAGTGGAAGGTTGCTCGAGAAGGCCGAAAGTTGGGTTCGGGTGAGCCCTATTCTAGATGGCCGAGATCACCCAAGCGAGCGGAGGCAGAGAAAAAGACCGAGATCAAAAGTCAATAGGATGTTGACTTTCTTTGACCGGGCGCTTGAACCCAGTCCTGGCGCCCGGACTCGCAGGACTCCGAGCGCCGGACTAGGATTGTTATCCGGATCACGTCAAACGTGATCTATTGTGACGGGGATAAAGTTTTATCCTCCTCCAAGCGCCTGAAACCCTTCTAGGCGCCACGACTAGGGCTATAAATACAGCGTTGGTTCCAGAAACTAAAAACAGAACACTTGTAAACAACTTCTTCTGTCTAGCTTTGCTTTTTAAGTGCCTTAATTGCTATAAAGAGGCTTCTCCGCCTGAAGGAGAATTTAGTGCACTTTTCTACTTTCTTGGATAAACAACCTCCCCTGTTGTATCCAAGTAAAACCCTTCATGCCTTTTCTTGTTAATTTTACTTTCTTAATTTTTATGCAAGTGTTTAATTAATCTATAATGTTTGAGGAATGTTCATTTTAAATTTGTAGGGCTATTAACGCCCCTCTAGCCGGCCGCCAGCGGTCCTAACAGGTAGCAATACTGTAGTGTAGGATATCAAGTATCCTACTTGTTATTTAGGCTCATACCTATACATTAGTAAGGTCATACCACAATATAGGATATCGATTATTCTACTAGACCTTTGGTTATTATTTACGCTCATGTCTATACACTAGTGAGGTTAGACCGTAGGGTTGTTACTACTGTACTTGCTATTGTTATACTTAGATACATGTTGATAGATTTGTTATTTATTGCATTCTTATGCATTTGAACATCCCATTAGACCAGATAGTGGTATTGAGTTATCACACGTAGTTCATTGCTAGATAGCTCTAAGTACCCTACTTTATTCTTTAGGCTCATGCCTATGCGTTAGTAAGATTATACGGTAGTCAAGTATTTTACTAGAACTTTGTTTGTTCCTTAGGCTCATGTTTATACTCTAGTGAGGTTAGACCGAGGTGTGGTTATAGAAGCTTATATAGGATGTGATTATTCACTTTTTACTTATCATTACGTTGTTATATCCTGACGACCGTTGTCTCCCATTTGTGGTTGAGAGAGTCATCAACGATTATCACTATATTTTGTCAACTAATGTCTCTCATTCGTGGTTGAGAGAGTCATCAACGATCATGATGCATATGACTGTCCATGTGACAATCTATGGTAGAATATGCGTTTGTAGTCCATAGTTAGATAGCCACGTATATACCTTGTCTATCCAAGGGACCATCCGTGGTAGAGCATTCTCCCATAGACAATGACTGTTTACATACCCTCACTGCCTATGGAACCATCATTGGTAGAGCGTTCTCCCGCAGTCAGTGACTGAGGAGCTAGATAGCTACCTCATCTTGTCCGCCCACAGGGCTATGTGTAGTAGAGAATTCTCCCACAGACAGTGGCTATTTAAGTTAATTAATACATGAACATGTTCAGAAAACCAAAATATGATTAAAAGCAACAGCAGAAATAAAACTCTCATTACGACGTGGGACTGGCAGGTAGGATCTTTCAAGCAACTCCATACATATATCGTCTACCTACTACCTGAAGGAAGAAAAATATAATAGGTAGTGAGTCCAAATGACTCTGCGGGTAATAGAAGATAGTGCATAATAATAACATGAGGTGAGAAAAGATATGCAGTCTTAGAAAAATACTTACTACAAAAGTAAGTGTGTCACTATAATCGTCTACTAAGTAAAGTATAACCAATAATAATAATCTTTCACTAATATGCTCAACTAGGTGTGACCAATAAATCGGGAGTACATACAGTACATCCCAACCTGTATGAACATATACATGATCGACATATAACAAATATATAACAAGCACTGACTGTAGGAGAAATACGTTACCAAGATCTTTCATTTCAAAATATCTAGATAGAAATCTTTTGGTATCGTTTAACATACCTATATCGTTTGTGGCAAGCAAAATGTCATCAACATATAGAACCAGGAAGATATGCTTACTCCCACTGAACTTATGATACACACAATCATCTACCACATTTACCTCAAAACCAAATGAGATTATTATTTGATGAAATTTGTGGTACCATTGATGAGATGCTTATTTTAACCCATAGATGGACTTCTTAAGTTTGCAAACCATACTCTTTGGATCTCCTAATACAAAGTATTCTGGTTGCACCATATAGATTATTTCCTCAATGTCTCTATTGAGAAAAGCTGTCTTGACACTTATCTGATGGAGTTCCATATCGAAGTGTGCAACAAGTGTCGTGATTGTCCTTAAAGAGTCCTTCGTTGAAACTGGAGAAAAGGTCTCTTTAAAGTCAATCCCATATTTTTTAGTATAGCCTTTAGCTACAAGAGGTGTTTTATACCTTTCCACATTACCATTTGAATCCCGTTTGGTTTTAAAAATCCACTTACAACTAATGGGTTTCACATCTTTAGGTAATAGGACAAGTTCCCAAACTTTATTGTCTTGCATTGACTTATACTCCTCATTCATTGCCTCAATCCACTTTTGAGAATTTGAATCTTGCATGGCTTGACGAAAGTTGATCGAATCATCCTCCACCATACCATCATTTTCCTCATGTTCTTGAAGTAGTACTATGTAATCATCCGAAATAGCACTCTTCCTTTCTCTAGTAGACCTTCGTAAAGGCACTTGTTCTACATACACTGGTTCTTGAGACTGTTGAGTTTGTTCTTCTGAGAGTTGATTAACAATGTCTTGTTGTTCTAGTATTGCATCCTGATCACTGACAGGAATAAAATCTTGATCAATATTAGAAGAAATCATAGGAATATAAATCATTTCTTCTTGAAGAGTAGTGGGAATACATTCCTCCTCAAAGACAAGGTCAGTTACTTTATTCTTCCCCCCAAACTCAATATCCTCAAAGAACATTGCAGTTCCCGTCTCAAAGATGGTCTTTACTATGGGATCATAAAACTTATAACCCCGTGATCGCTCAGAATATCCAATAAAGTAGCTACTTACAATTCTGGAGTCCAGTTTCTTTTCATGTGGTCTATACGGTCTAGCCTCAGCTAGACATCCCCAAATATGAAAATGTTTGAGACTTGGCTTTCGCCTTGTCCAAAGCTCAAAAGGACGTATTTTAGTAGCTGCTTTAGTGGGTACTCAATTTAGAATGTAAGCTGTTGTCTTTAATGCTTCTCCCCAGAGTGACATTAGTAAGGTTGAATGACTAATCATACTCCTTACCATATCCTTAAGAGTTCGATTACGTCATTCAGCTATACCATTCATGCTTGGTGAGCCTGGCATGGTGTACTGTGGGACAATTCCACACTCCTCTAGGTATTGAGCAAAAGGTCCTGGACGTTGCTCACCTGAACCGTCATATCTATCGTAGTATTCACCACCACGATCAAATCTAAATTTCTTAATTCTTTTGTCTAGTTGATTCTCAACTTCATCCTTAAATGATTTGAAAATGTCCAATGTTTGAGCCTTCTCATAAATAAGAAATAGGTATGCATATCGAGAATAATCATCAATGAATGATATAAAATATTGTTGACCATTCCAAGAAGGTGTTGGAAATGGTCCACAAACATCTGTATGTATCAATTCCAATACTTCTGTAGCTCTATATGCACCCTCTTTCTTTCTTTTGGTTTGTTTACCCTTAATGCATTCAACACAAATATTTAGGTCTGTAAAATTAATGCAGTGTAAAATTCTATCCGATATAAGTCGTTCAACTCTATTTCTAGAGATGTGTCCTAAATGTTTGTGTCATAAGGCACCTGAGTTTTCATTATTAAATTTATGCTTAGTACCACGTGATTCCACATTCAGGGTTTCAATATAAGAAACATTTATATCAAGTATATATAGATTTTCATAAATTATAAGTGAACCGGTTCCAACAATAGTAGAATTAATAGAAAAACTGAACTGATCGTTTCCAAACGAACAACAGTAACCTAATTTGTCCAAATAAGAAACAGAAACCAAATTTCGTCTAAATGACGGTACAACAAAAGTATCTATTAAGTCTAAATAATAACTAGTGTTTAACAACAATCTAAAATGCCCTATTGCTTCCACCTTAACCGACTTGCCATCACCCACATAAATGCATCTTTCAGCATCAGTTAGTTTTCGGTAGCTCAGACAACCCTACATTGAAACACTGATGTTAGTAGTAGCACCAGAGTCTAACCACCAAGTGTTTCGAGGTACTGAAGCTAAATTTATTTTAGAAAAACCAAATTGAAAAATATACCTTTTTTCGCATGCCATGCATGATACTTAGGACATTCTTTCTTGACATGATTAGGTTTGTTACAGAAGAAACAACCTTTCTTGTCAGTATCCTGCTTTTGTTTCTTCACATAAGGACCTTTAGTAACCTCATTCTTTCTTTTCTTGCCCTTATCTTTAGGGGTTCTTGCCAAATAGGCACTTTCAACCTTGATTTGCTTCAACCTCTCTTCCTCTTGAACACAGTATGAAATAAGCTCATTAAGAGTCCATTTCTCCCTTTGACAGTTATAATTGATCTGAAACTGACTAAACTAGTTTGGAAGAGAAATAAACACTAAATGCACAAGCATGTCATCCAACAATTCAAGATTAAGTGCCTTCAATTTTGATTCAAGGTGGGGCATTTTCAGAATATATTCTCGAATATTTCCCTTGCCTTATACTTCATGGAAATCAAGCTCTTCAGAATTGTGCTTGTTTCCGCCTTATCGCTTTTGGCAAAGCGCTTTTTAATCTCATCGAGATATTCTTTAACTTTGGTGACACTATTAGACACCGCGCCCCTAAAAGCCTCGGGTATGCGGTTAGAGCGATCCCACTTCTCATATTTAGCCCTCAGTTCAGAGGAACTAGTATCTGTAGGAGCAGTGGATTACTCTGTCCTAAGCGCAAGATCTAGATCCATGCAGCCAAGAACAATTAAAATGTTCTCCTTCCAATCCTTAAAATGTGTACCATTAAGGATCGACATTGAACTTAAGTTTGCAGAAATAGTGACAACACTTGTTGAAAAGAGAACACAAGAATTATAACATAAATAACATGCTCATTTTGAATCAATTAAAATAAATGATAAATCTCATCTAAAGATACCTAGTGTAACAACAATATCAAGTCTTTGGACAGTAATATTATTTGCAAGTGGTACTCTTGTTGTAATAATCAAACACTAACAATAATGCATGACAAATAATAAACCTATCTTTGGATCGATTTATTATATGCATGAAACATAACAAATAAAATCTGATAATTGTTACGTGTTTATTATCACAAGTAAATGTATAATTTGTTAAGTATAAATCTTCCTTTGGGTCGATTAATACTCATATAAATATACACATTTACATTTTATTTAATACCTCATAAATATCTCAATATTTTAAATAAAATCAAATTCAAATAATAGAGGTCACTTTGGTGACATATAATTCAAATTTAATTTAATTAAAATAATAGATATTAATAGAACCTTGTAATCCATTTAAACTATATTATTTATTAAATAATTTTAATTCTTATATGTAAATAATAAATTTAAACCAAACGTGGGTAAACAAATGTGGGTTCGTTTCCTATCCAAATCACGCAACAGAACATGGATTTTTTTTGTTTTAACCACGTAACTTTAGAAACGATGCAACTGTGCACCATCTCTGCGTCTTCTTCGCCGCACGCCTCCACGCTGCACGAACCACCTCAACCATAATTGCCGACCACGATAGCCAACCGACGGTATACTAGGGCAATTGCCGACCCTTTCCAGTGTCGGAATGTCGGTCACCTTTATTGCTAGCGTCTGCTTGCGTAGAAACAGCGCAGTCACAGTCAACTCGCTGGCCAACTGTAATGCCTTATCTTACCCCGGAAAACTACCTCCAGCATGAAGTTGTTGTCAGTGGCCCACTATTGGTCACCGGCGCTCGCTCGCGACGAGTAGAAAACGTGAGAAGCAGCATTTAGTGTGTTGCCTGCCATCCTAGATGTCGTCGCTGGCCAGGAAATCGGTTGCAGGCAACCTCCTGTGACGCTTTCCTTCTCCGATGGAAGTTGCAATACTGTCGCAAATTTTTCCAACCGGTTGCGACACAGAACAGTGCCGAAAATCGCGATGATAAAATAAAATCGCAATATGATATATCATGAACCAAAACTGAGATTGCATAAAAATAAAATTTTGTACCCAAAATAAAAAATTTTCCTTAAG
Source organism: Zingiber officinale (assembly GCF_018446385.1). Classification (NCBI taxonomy): domain Eukaryota; kingdom Viridiplantae; phylum Streptophyta; class Magnoliopsida; order Zingiberales; family Zingiberaceae; genus Zingiber; species Zingiber officinale. The sequence continues at coordinate 115,941,198 of NC_055987.1, forward strand.
AATTTGGAAAAGAAGGCTCTGATACCAATTGATAGAAAAAATTATGTTGAGAAATCTCAACACAAAACTTATGCATCTATTCGATTCTTAAGAAATTATAAACGGAATAGATAAAATTATAGAAGCGTACCAGAATCTATAGTATGCAATCGATTTTGGACAAGATCTTCAATTTGCAAATCTTTCCTAGTATCTAGAAAGTTTTGTCAATGAGAAAACAAAACAAAAGAATCATGCAAACTGGAACCATAACCCTTATTTATAGAAACATAAATTTGCCTATTTCTAATTTGGCCCCTCAACAAATTAAAAATTGTATATGATATCCACATTAATTTATTCATAATAATTAAACCCTTAAATTATATTCTTTAATCATAAATTTGATCACATTAAATTATGTTTTATTTAATTGATGACATTAGATATTTATAATTTTAATTATGGTCCCAAAATTTTAACATAAGGTGCTTAAAGAACTCTATAAATTAACAGAGACGCTGAAGACGAGCGTATTTATTTTTTTCTTTTTTTTTTTTTTACCACAAGTAAAGAACTCTATAAAGGCGATGGTTTCTTTGGACAAAACTGGAAGAGTAAGCTAACAAACCATTGTAGCAATTTTTTTTAAATTTTTTTAATGCCAACTCATAACATGCAATTCGATCATGAAATTGAATGGTTGGGAAGAAGTTGAGCTCCCACTGGAAAACAGGTATGAATTAAAACTTAGAGGTGTGAATTAAATCATTGTCGTTGTGGAGAACTTCTTTACCTGTTATGACTACTTCCATCTGATGCAAACAATCTATCTGATCTGAAACTGATGACTTGTTACTCATATGACTGGTTACTACTTCCATTCTTGGGTAACTCCGCTAATTATTATGTACCTAGTTTAGTTTTGCCACTCTGGTTGCCTATTCTTACGAGGACATTGAAATCATTATCTGCTTAGCATGTCAAAATTCCTTCAGCACACATCTAATTGCAATACATCTAAACTAAGCGGCAAATTAGAAATAGACCTCAGACCTGTACTCCAGTCTTCTGAAAATCCTTCCTTGCATGGCCGGTAATTTCCAGCGAGAGTGATTGGATCATTAACAAAAGAGGATGAGTCAATGCTTGCATTGTGCTGCTGCACCGCCAGCTCACAGGGTGCTGTAGACAAGTTCAAGATACCACATAGTAGACATGCATTATACAGGCAATCTAACAACTACTTGCATCACCATATTTCCTAGACCTCAACGCCACCACATTCATCTACTGCAACATCTGTGCCATCCTTATAATCGAACCAAATTCATGATGGGTCATTGTCTATTCATTTCCTTCTTGTTAGAACTGAAGATCTACTTCAAATTGAGGTTTGTTATCACTACATCCCTAATGTTTTGTTACAAAAGAAGCTGTCGGAGATTTTTCGAAAAACACTGAATTTATAAACTAAATTCAAATTTATCTGTTGAGAGACTTAAATTGATAATTTCAAGCTGCCGGCTGAGGGCCGAGTCCTTTTTGGTGAGTCCTCTGTCAAGAATCCCAAGTGCCTAGTGACCGAGTCCAACTGTCAAGTAGCCGAGTCGGGGAAGCAAGTCGACCGAGTAGGGAAGCACGTAGCCGAGTCGATTAAATGTCTGACTGAATAGTCGGGATTCCAAATAGAGTGCCCGTGTAAAGTGCACAGGAATTGAGGAGTCGAGGTCTGCGTTTAACGCAGATTCCTTAAACCAGATTCGTCCCACCTCCACGGTGCTTTGAGGTTTTTATGGGTCGTCCATTTCCCAGGATACAACGGTTAAACCACAATCTCCACCAAGCACAAGTGGTCGTGGCGAACTGAAAAATACCCGAATGCTATCACCAGTATTCTGCCAAGCAAGAGATGCTTGATAGAGAGTAAGAGAGGGGGGGGGGGGGGGGGGGGATGGAGTAAAAATGTCGGTTAATTTGTTTGGGCACGCATAAGTTGTGCTCGCACATGCATCAACTTGGTTCAGTGCAATCCAAGCCCTGGATCTGCATCCCATTGCGCACTCACACACAAGAGAAAGCTTCTACTCATGCTTTTGTTCACAATATACATGCTTGAGAAACAATATAAACCAACCATTAAGCGTTGAAACTTCCAATGTGGGACTAAAGTCCCATGCACAATGAAGCCTCCTTCATCCACTCCATCACTTTCCATTCATTTTTTTTTTCAACAATCCCCCACATTAATGGAAACAGGGTATGTGATTGCTTTCAGTAGTTGAGCCGGTATAGGATAGGTAGGTTTTATCCTTTGAACCTTCTCTTGTAAAGATCTGTTTGCTTACTGACTGACAGTAGACATGATGCTCTTGAACTGTTCTGCCGTTGGTGTAAGCATTAACATATCTCACCCAGGACTCTCCCAGATATATCTCAGTTCTCATAAGTGTATCCGTTTTTGGCCATAAACACGCCTGGTTCTATAAGAAGCTCTAAGAATTATGCCTCCAATTCTCTTCAAAGCGGCCCCACTTCTTTCTCACATAGGTGATCCCTCGAGAGTAATCATCTACTCTTCTTGATCATTAAAAGCCATTGACTTATCCTGATTTAGTCACTGTTTTATTGGGCTATCCTCCACAGTGTGTCTAGTCAGTGCAAATTGATTATCCCTTTAAACCTAGTTCTTGGGATCTCCAGTCAGCATAGGTTGAGTGTCCTCTACACTGATCGCTGACAACGGCATCAAGCTCATTCCTCGTGATGAGCTTGCAACTAACTCTCTGTTTAACCCTTTGGTTAGCGAATCCGCAAGATTATCCTTTGACTTCACATAGTCAACAGCGATAACTCCCGTTGAGAGTAGTTGTCTAATGGTATTATGTTTACGACGTATATGTCTAGACTTGCCATTATACAGATGACTCTGTACCCGACCAATTGCTGATTGACTATCGCAATGTATGCAAATTGTCGGCACAGGTTTTGGCCATATCTGAATATCTTTTAAGAATTGTCTTAGTCATTCAGCCTCTTCACAATATTTGTCAAAAGCTACAAACTCAGATTCCATCGTGGATCTGGTTATTACCGTTTGCTTAGAAGATTTTCAGGAAATGGCTGCAGCTCCCATAATGAATGCATATCCACTCTTAGACTTAGACTATTTTATGTCAGATATCTAACTAGCATCGTTGTATCCTTCGATTACAGCAGGATATCTCGTATAGTGCAGTCCATATGCATAAGTATATATCAAGTACCTCAGTACTCTTGTTATCCCTTTCTAGTGCTCAATACCAGGATTACTCGTGTATTTACTCAGTTCACTTTCTGCGTAGGCCAAATTTGGTCGTGTACAACTCATCAAGTACATCAGACTTCCAAACACTTGAGAGTACTCTATTTGAGAGATACTTTCACCTTGATATTTCGATAGATGTTGACTTGTATCTATCGGTGTTCATGCCACCGCAGTATTACCCTTGGTAAATTTCTCAAGAATCTTGTCCACATAATAAAACTACCTAAGAACAAGTCCTTCTAAGAATTTTGATTCCTAGAATCACATCAGCTAGGCCCATGTCTTTCATGTCAAATCTTGAGTTCAATATATCTTTAGTGGATTTGATTATCTTACCATTACTCCCAATGATAAGTATGTCATCTGCATATAGGCACAAGATGACATAGTCATTCTCTGTGACTTTCATGTAGACACATTTATCAAATTCATTAATCTTGAATCCACATTCCTTTATGATATTATCAAATTTCTTATGTCACTTCTTTGGTGCTTGTTTCAAGCCATATAATGACTTCATCAATCTACAAACCTTATTTTTTTGTCCTGCCACAGAAAACCCCTCAGGTTGCTCCATGTATATTTCCTCTTCTAAATCCCCGTTTATAAAGGTTGTCTTTACATCTATCTAATGTATTTTCAGATTCCATAGAGCGGCAATAGCCAACAATACTTTAATGGAATTTATTCTCGATACCGGAGAGTATGTATCAAAGTAATCAATGCCTTCTCTTTGTTAGTAGTCTTTGATTACTAATCTGGTCTTGTACTTATCAATTGTGTCATCTGACTTCATTTTCTTCTTAAAGATCCCCTTGCAACCTAGTGGTTTACTTCCCAGAGGAAGATCCATAAGTTCCCAAGTGTGATTTTGTAAGATAGACTCTATCTCAGATGCAATTACCTCTCTCCAGTGAGGTCCATCAGATGAGATTACTACCTCTGAGTAACTCCGGGGCTCACTTTCCAATATGAAAGTGATAAAATCCGATCTGTAGGACTTTTCTATTCAAGCTCTTTTACTCCGTCTCAACTCACCCTCAATTGGTTCATTATCTTTTTCTTTGTCTTGTGTTTCATTTACCTGTTTCGAGGAGCTAGCATCCTCTCGGGTCTTATACGGAAACACATGTTCAAAGAATGAGGCATTTCTCGATTCTATTATCGACTTCTTGTGTATCTCCGGTATGTGTGACTCATACACACAAAATTGATACGCAGTGTTGTTGTGTGCATATCTAATAAATATTTAATCAATAGTCTTTGGTCCTATCTTAATTCTTTTTGGATCAAGCACCAACACTTTGGCAAGACACCCCCACATTCGTAAATATTTATAAGATGGTTGTCTTCCATTCCACAACTCATAAGGACTCTTATCTATTTTCTTTCGGGGCACCTTATTTAAAAGGTAATTAGCTGTTAACACAGCTTCCCTCCACATGAACTAGCAGTCCAGAGCTCAATAGAAGAGCATTCATCATCTCATTTAGAGTTCGGTTCTTTCGCTCAACAACTCCATTTTGCTGAGGAGTATAAGGAGCTGTAATTTCGTGTCTGATGTCATGTTCAGCACACAACTCAGCGAACGGTGATACATATTCACTGCCTCGGTCACTGCGAACCACCTTAATATTTCTATTAATTTGGTTTTCAACCTCATTTTTATAGAGAGCAAATTTCTCTATAGCTTCATCCTTACTTTTGAGAAGATACACATAACAATATTTTGTGTTATCATCTACAAAAGTGATAAAGTATTTATTCCAACCACGGTTGGTGTACCTTTGAGGTCGCACACGTTGGTGTGAATTAACCCGAGTGGTTCGTTGCTTCTTTCAATATGTTGAAAGGATGTCCTTGTCATTTTAGCTTCAACACAAATCTCACACTTGTGTTTTGGGTCAAGGTGGAATGCAAGTATGCTTTTCATGTTTATTAATCTACGCAACATTTCATAGTTAACATGCATGTCTTAGTCTACCATGCCATAAACACAAAGACTCAAGCATATAAGTGGAAGAGCTTTTATTTTTATTTATCTTGGGCCTAATGACCATTACATTGAGCTTGAATAGCCCATCAGATACATAGCTCCTTCCTACAAACATTCCATTCTTGGACAATACAACTCTGTCTGACTCAAATACAATGTGAAAGTCATGATTGCTTAGCAGTGATCCGTGTTAGGATCGTAGATGGCTAGAGGGGGGGTGAATAGCCTCTTTAAAAACTTAAACACAATTTCTACAAGGAAACTTGTTAGCACAGCGGAATTAGGAAACTAAAATAAAAAGAAACAAGGACACTAACACACGAATTTACGAGGTTCGGGGATAACTTGCCCCTACTCCTCGGCGTGTCCGTAAGGTGGACGAGTCCTTGATCTTCGGTAGATCGCACCTCGGATAAGTTCCGGCTAAAGATCCTCCTTCTCGGTGGAGTAACCTCTCCACAAAGTCTCAAGAAATATATATGTTAAAGCACAAGACTTACAGAGCTCGGTGGCACAGAAGAATGAACTAAAGCTTACAACCACGCGAGGATCAGTAGAAACAGAGAACTTCAAAGACAGCAGTTTTTCACCCGAGAGCTCAAGAACACCACAACGATCAACAGAACGTTTTTCACTTTCTTGTTTTTTTTTTGTTGTTCTCTCCTCTCGCTTTTTACTGCTTCTTAAGCTCCTGTTCTCACGCTGTCACGAATCGTGGTCAAGCTGCACAGAATCATCGCTGCAGCCAATCCCTATTCCTCCTTACCTGGTTCTCTGACCTCACACCAATGAAATCACATTCTTCACTGGTGTCTTCTGAGCTCGAACCAATCACCAGGAGTCAAGCAGATCGCAGCCAGATCACACCAGTAGCCGTTGTTGCTTCAAATCCACCATGCGCCGCGAATCACAGCATAAAGGTCATTTGTCGTATTCCTCTTATGGACTTAATTTTAAATTAAGCTCGGAATGATACCTGTGATCCTGCAAACTCAAAAGCTAACACCACAGAGGGTTATATGAATCAGGAAGATCAAATGAAGTGGAGGAATCGCAGAAACAAAACTGATTGTATGTGTGGATTGGTCACCAGACCGATCCATGGACCGATCAGGACATACCCTGATCGGTCCGTGGCTTGTCTGATCGGTCATGGAGACCGATCAGACCGCAGGTGGATCGGTCTCCATGACCGATCCATGCCTTCTTCACTTCGCAATTCCTTCTCCTGATCGGTCTGAAGACCGATCAGATTGCACTCAGTGTGCTACTGAGTGTTTCCTGATCGGTCTACAGACCGATCAGATTGCACTCAGTGTGCTACTGAGTGTTTCCTGATCGGTCACCAGACCGATCCATGGAAACTCAGTTTTACAGCTTCACTGGATCGGTCTGCCGACCGATCCACTGTCTTATGTATCACTGGATCGGTCTGCCGACCGATCCAATGTACCATGGAATCATTCTGACCTAATTCGGTCCACAGAACGAGCTCCCGAGCCCTCTCTGACCAAGTCCGGAGAACGAGCTACCGTGCCCTCTCTGACTTTGTCAGGTCCAGAGAACGAGCTACCGAGCCCTCTCCGACTTCGTCAGGTCCAGAGAACGAGCTACCGAGCCCTCTCTGACCTAGTCCGGAGAACGAGCTACCGTGCCCTCTCCGACTTCGTCAGGTCCAGAGAACGAGCTACCGAGCCCTCTCTGACCTAGTCCGGAGAACGAGCTACCGAGCCCTCTCCGACTTCGTCAGGTCCAGAGAACGAGCTACCGAGCCCTCTCTGACCTAGTCCGGAGAACGAGCTACCGAGCCCTCTCCGACTTCGTTCGGTCCAGAGAACGTGCTACTGAGCCCTCTCTGACCTAGTCCGGAGAACGAGCTACCAAGCCCTCTCCGACTTCGCGTGCCAAGTTTCCAACTTGGACTTTTCCCTTCCACTCAATCAACCTTGATCATTAATTAAAACGAGTTTAATTAACATCTGATACAAACTTAAATCCGTGTCAACATCAAAACAACAGCCAGGTCAGACTGTATCAACAATCTCCCCCTTTTTGTTATTTGACAACACGATTTAAGTTTAGATCAGAAATGTTCTTATTTTCATAATTTTAGGGGAATCAAGATCCTCCCCCTAAGATGAATACACCATGATGTAAGGAAGTCAATAACAGAAATCAAGATCTTCCCCGTTATCTTCTCCCCTAAAATCAAATCTTCATACATCTCTAAACTTAGATATCCTCTCCCCCTTTGTCAAACACCGAAAAGGTGCAAATGAGGTGACAAAACTCAAAAGACTCCCCCTTAACCCATACTGTCGTTTTCTTAATGCACCTAGAATTCCCTCTAAGTGTATTATGAGACAGTAATAAAGAAATAAGAGGCAGTCAAGACAAAGCATATGGACAGCATATCAATAGTCAATAGGAAATGGCACATAAAGAAAAACAGGAAAATGAGCAGCATAAATAGATGAAATAAGCAAATATCCATGTCATACAAAAATATCCAACAGAATCACATCCAAAACACAGACAGTCAAACAGAGTGTATCAATCAATGTCCTCAACATGAGGAACATCATCATCATCTGTGGGAGGCACGTAATCCTGCGGCGGCATGCTGGAGCTCGACGGTGGATGGCCCGAGAAACGCTGCGGAGGTGGGTAGTTGGCCATCTAGCCCAGAAGCAGCTGCTGCGTCACCAACTGCTGACTACGTAAGTCATCGTAGCGCTGGTCGATCCGAACACGCAGTCCATGAAGCTCAGCAGACAGCAGCTCATCGTGTCGATCAAAGCGACTCTCCAGCTCGGCGATCTGCCAGCGCAGATCAGGATCGGCCTCTCCATCGTCAGCAGCAGGAGGAGCAGCAACAGGAGCAACCTGTCGTGGAGGTCCCCGTGGTAACTCACCTAGAGCTCTCCCATCCTTCCACCGAACATCCCCATTTTGTCCTATGATTCCAGACTTGGAAAATGCCCGCTTCCCAAGTCTGCAATCCTGTCTGACCATCTTGACTGTTCTACCCTTAGAGACATCAATCTGAAGGGTCTCGAGCCAATCTGTAATTATATGCCCATAAGGCATATAAACAGTGGAGCTGCTAGGCTGAGAATATGAAATGATCAAAGAATAGATGCTCGACATGATATCAAAATCGAGACGCCGACGTAAACCATAAAGCATAAGACAATGATATGGTCGGATCTCAGATAATGGTTTAGATGTGATAGGTAGAAGGCAGTTCGTGACAATCTTAAAAAGAATGTAGTCTTGAGGAGATAATCTCAAGGCTGCAAAAGTAGGGAAGTCAACATCTAGCTCATCTAGTCCATCCGGTCTAGGGTGTCCAAAGAAATACTCATAGATGGAATCAGGTGAGACATCAAGTGGAGAAGGTAATGACTCTGGTAAATCAGGATAGATGGGAAAAGGATCTCCTGAACACATCCGACAACCTAGATACCCAAAGAATTCTCTGATGGAGAAATCGATAGTTCTTTTAGCGACTCGGGTTTTATAAACACCATCACCGTTCTGATGAAGATTGTTATAGAATTCAGAGACTAGATCATAGTTGATGTCCCTTTCTAGGTAGACTACCGAGTCAAGTTTATAATAGGCTAGGGTTTCGGATATAGAGGGACAAAATTTATCCATGTACTTTCGATCCACAGATCGACATGGAAGCAGCTTGAATGTCCTCTGTTGAAATGCTTGCTCAAACTGGCGATTCGGGAATCTTGACGAAGAGGAAGGTTGAGGTCGGGAGGGTGCCGGGGACTTGGATTTCTCAGGTGACTTAGATTTAGAGGTCCCTTCACCCACTACTTTCTTTCTAAGGTTTAACAAGTGGTAAAATGGGGCAATGAGTGAGCACCGGAGCCACCAGCACAACAAAAACATATATGGTTAGAAATGAAACCGAACTTCCAACGTTCTAGAGAGGTAGAGAGTTACCTTGGTGCCATTGAACTTTTGGCTAGAGTTTCGGAGAGCTAGAGCTTCAGCTAGGGTTCGGCTAGAGGTCCGCGTGCAATAAGAAGAGAAGGAGTGAGGTGAGGGAAGGAGTCAGCTAGGGTTCCGCGTGAAAGAAGAAAAGAAGGGATCGGGAAGTTTTAATGGTTTACTGATGGGTATACAGTTGATGAAATGATCGGACGGCTGTCCGATCAGGAGAAATCCTGACCGATCAGGGAACGTCCTGATCGGTCAGGGAGTGTCCTGATCGATCGTGGAGACCGATCAGGAAGCCTCCTGATCGGTCCCTGGACCGATCAGAGGTGTGGATGCGTGCCAGAGCCTCCTGATCGGTCGTGGAGACCGATCAGGGAACCTCCTGATCGGTCCCCGGACCGATCAGAGGTCGATCAGGAACTAGTGATATGTGCCAGAACCCCTGATCGGTCTGCTGACCGATCAGATATCGAACAGAGAGAGGTGGAACTCACCTGATCGGTCGTAGAGACCGATCAGATATCATCCTGATCGGTCCCTGGACCGATCAGTGCCTAGTAATCAGTGATTTCAAATTTCAGCAATTTCAGTAACTGAAATTTTGCGCCGTTGTCTATCGAGAATTCTGAAAAGTTCAGAACTCAAGAACTCATAACCTCCCAAATTCATAACCTAGAACCTAAGAGTCAACACCCACAAATATATTCAAAAAAAAAAATGAGCTCTTACGGTCTGAGCTTGTTTAGAGCCCGAAAGTTTCAGACTTTAAAACCAAAAACTCAGACATTTGGAATCTTAGAATTCCAATCTCAGAAAACCTTATAAAACTATTACCTATAGTGAACCAAGGTATTAATTAAGACTTAGGATTGTTATGATCAGTTTCAAAATTTTTTTAAAATATATCCAAGTTGCTATTATTTCCTTTAACAACCTATCTTATTATCAAACAAGATCATGAAATGAATCAAACAACAATATCAATCAACACATCAACCAACAACCATAATTAGATAATTTCTAGGCAAAAGTCCAACCAAGATTCCTTGGTTGGAATATATGAGTAAGATCTAGGAACCAAATACACATGAATTATGTAATGGTCTTCCCCATACTCAATTTATGTCTCTTCAACCTAATTATTCAAGGGATGCATGATACATTTTGAATAATTTGGTTGATCCTAGCATCTCACCCCATTTCTAGCAACCAAAAATATTTTGTTAAACCTTATAGTTTGTGTGAGATGTTCCCAAGTTGCCCAAATTAATTTCCCAATTTCTCTTGTCATCTGTAGTTGTCCTTATTGATCATGATGTGGTCAAAATGACTTATTGAGCCAAACACATTCCCAATTCTCTCCTTAAATGACTAAATTCATTTTCCGGAAGAGGTTTGGTGAAAATATCGGCTAGGTTTGACTTTGACTCAACATAGGTGAGTGCAATGTCTCCCCTAGCTACGTGACCTCTAATGAAGTGATGACGCACTTCAATGTGTTTGGTCCTAGAATGATGGACTGGATTTTTTGTTAGGTTTATTGTGCTAATGTTGTCACACAACACTTGCACTCCTTTATATGAAAGTCCATAATCTTCTAGAGTGTGAATCATCCACAACAATTGTGATACACTCTCTCCCATGACAATGTATTCAGCCTCGGTCGTGGAGAGAGCAACACAATGTTGCTTCCGACTTGACCAACTAACCAATGATGATCCTAAGAATTGACACCCTCCACTAGTGCTTTTCCGATCCAATTTGCATCCAGCATAATCAGAATCGGTATAGCCTATCAAATCAAAAGACTCCCTACGAGGGTACCAAAGACCTACTCTAATTGTGCCTTTAAGGTATCTCAGAATTCTCTTAACTGTAATTAAATGAGATTCCTTGGCACAGACTTGATATCTAGCGCACATGCCCACAGCAAAGAGTATGTCCGGTCGACTAGCTGTGAGATATAGAAGACTACCGATCATGCTTCTATATTACGTTAGATCAACTAATTTTCCACTCTCATCATTGTCCAGATGAGTGTTCGTTGTCATTGGAGTGGACACTTCCTTAGAGTCACTCATGTTGAATTTCTTGAGCATCTCTTGAGTGTATTTCGTCTGATGGACATAAATTCCATCTCGAGTTTGTTTGATTTCAAGTCCAAGGAAGAATGTCAATTCTCCTACTAGACTCATCTCAAACTCACTTTCCATGTGAGTGATAAATTCATTCAAATATCCCTTGTTATTTGAGCCACAAATAATGTCATCGACATACACTTGGGCTACAAAAATGTTTTCACCATCTCTACGCAGAAATAGTGTTGGGTCTATTTGGCCTCTTACAAAACCCTTTTCTAGTAAATATGTTGACAACCTTTCGTACCAAGCTCGTGGTGCTTGTTTAAGCCCATAAAGTGCTTTCTTGAGCTTGTACACGTGGTTTGGAGCTTCGGTATTCACAAACCCCGGTGGTTGTTCAACATAGACCTCTTCTTTGATGAATCCGTTTAAGAAGGCCGATTTAACGTCCATTTGATAGAGCTTGAAACCTCTATGTGCAGCAAAAGCTAGCATCAAATGAATGGACTCTAATCGTGCCACGGGAGCATAAGTCTCATCATAATCGAGGCCTTCGACTTGACTATAGCCCTTGGCTACAAGTCTCGCCTTGTTTCTTACGACTTCTCCCTTTTGGTTTAACTTATTTTTGAAGACCCATTTAGTTCCAATAATGGTGGTCTTCTTAGGTCTAGGAACTAAGTCCCACACTTGGCTCCTTTCAAATTGACCTAACTCATCTTGCATAGCTAAGATCCAATCAGGATCGTGCAATGCCTCATCAACTAATTTTGGTTCAATCTCTGAAATCAATGCGACTTCATTAGACTCATTTCTAAAGAATGACCTAGTCCTAACCCCTTGTTGGATCTCTCCCACAATTTGGTCTTGGGGATGACTAGTGGCTATCCTAGATTGTCTTGGTGTTGATGGTGCCTCATGAATGGTCTCACTAGGCACAGGCAAGGACTCAATATCAGGCAAAGGATCAGATTGAGTTCTTTGTTGCCTTTGCTCATCAACATCAGAGTCAACTTCGACTCGTTCTTCATTTTGATCATTCAAACTTAGATTTCTAAGTTCAAATTGACTTTCTCCTACATCCCTTGATTGATCATTTAAGTTAGGGATTTCTTCAAAAACTACATCAGAGGACTCTTCAATCAATTTAGTCCTATTGTTGTAGACTCGATAGGCTTTGCTGGTACCCGACCAGTATCCCTTCATCAGCCTTGGCCGAAAATTTTCCAAGATGATCCTTGGTGTTCAAAATAAACACCTTACAACCAAACACCCTAAGATGTTTAATTGTAGGGGGTTTCCCAAACCAAAGTTCATGAGGAGTTTTTCCTAAAAACCTATGTATCAGGACTCGGTTTTGCACATACAGCTTCAGCCCATAAGTAACTCGGTAGTGAGTACTCATTGAGCATACTTCGTGCAGCCTCTTGTAAGACTCGGTTCTTTCTCTCCACAACCCCATTTTGCTGTGGGGTCCTTGGAGTAGAGAACTCATGCCTATATCCCTTTTCTTGACAGAATTCTAAAAACCTATGATTTTGAAATTCACCACCATGATCACTTCTAATGGTTTTAATTGTTGTTGATTTTTCATTTTCAGTTCTTCTACAAAAGGAAATAAAAATATCTATGGTTTGATCCTTAGTTTTCAAAAAGAAGGTCCATGTAAACCTAGTAAAGTCATCAATAATCACTAAACAGTATCTACTTCCATTTAATGAAATAACACTACTACAATCAAACAAATCCATATGTAATAAGTCTAGGGCAGTAGTTGTACTTACAGTGCTTTTACCTTTATGAGGCGCTTTAGTTTGCTTACCCTTCTGACATGCATTACACAATTTGGTCTTTTGGTACTTGATGCTTGGTAAGCCTCGTACTAAACCTTTGTTGACCAGCTTCTGGATATTCTTCATGTTCACATGAGCCAACCTCCTATGCCAAAGCCACGATTCTTCTTCTTTTGACATGAAACACTTAGCAAGAGCATTAGTAGCACTTTTAAAAGAAACTTGATAAATGTTATCTACCCTTGTGCCTACTAGTACTGTGTCAAGTGTGTCAATGTTTTTGACTAGACATTGACTCGAATGAAATTCAATTGTGTAACCCGTATCACACAATTGACTGACACTTAGGAGATTAAAAGTCATCCCCTTGACTAGAAGGACATTCTTGATTTGGAGATATTCGGATATATGAATGTCTCCAACTCCTATAACCTTAAGACTACCATTGTTACCAAATGACACATTACCTCTATTTTTGTTTTGAATGATAGAAAATAGTGACTTGTCCCCGGTCATGTGCTTGGAGCATCCACTATCAACAAACCAAGTTGATAGACGCTCCCCCTTTACCAATGCCTACAAGACACGAAAGATAGATGTTTTAGGTACCCAAATCTTGGGACCTAATGCATCTACAATGAAAGACTTAGGCACCCATGCCTTTGTTACCTTCTTCCTAGTCTCATGAATCCTAGAAACATGCGATCTATGAAGTTGAGTTCTTGACACTAAAGAAATAAAGCTAGACTCCTTAGGTTGGTATCCTAATCCAGCCTTGTTGTAGACCGCCCTTTGGGCATTTAGAATCATGTCTAGGGTCTTAGAGCTAGTTGAGAATTTCTCAAGCATTTTCTTGAGTTTCTCAACCTCACCCTTCAAGGCCTTGTTCTCATCCTCAAGGAGCTCTAGATGTAGGTCATCAACCTCATCTTCCCTAAGAGCTCTCAAGTTTTCTACTTCTTCTTTTAATGATTTATTTTCTGTTTTTGATTTTTTAAGCAATGTAGATAAATGTGTAATAGTCTTATAGCATTTTTCTAAGTGAGAAGAGGTTACCTCTTCATCATCCGAAGATGATGAAGTCGCGGCTGAAGTGCTTGAGTCATCACTCTCGGACTCGGACTCCTCCCTTGCCATGAGTGCCAATTGCCGAGTACTCTTCTCCTTCTTCTCTTCCTCCTCCGATGAGCTTGAGGAAGATTCATCCCAAGTGGCCTTGAGAGCTTTCTTCTTCTTGGCTCTTTCCTCCTTCTTTTTGGCCCGTTCCTCCTTCTTGAGTTTTGGACACTCACTCCGGTAGTGGCCTTTCTTGCTACACTCATAAAATGTAACATTAGTCTTATCGATATTTTGATCATTAGGTTTACCTTTTCCTTTATATGTCCTGCTTCTTCTCATGATCCTCCTCACAAAATTTGCCATCTCGCTTGATGATGATCCACCTTCATCATCGGACTCGGAGGAGGATGAAGATGAAGAAATCTCTTTCTCCTTCTTCTTTTCTTTCCTTCTTCTCCCATCCTTGCTCTTTTCTCCTGCAACCAAAGCTATACCTTTCTCCCTTTGACCTTTGTTAGCAAGTTCATGAAGTTCCATTTCACAAAAGAATTCGTCTAATTTAACAATGGAAAGATCCTTGGAAACCTTGTAGGCATCTACCATAGATGACCACAAGGCATTCCTTGGAAAGGATTTAAGAGCGTACCTTACTAGATCGCGATTCTCCATGCGTTCATCTACGGAATGTAAACCATTGATGATTTCCTTGAACCTCCCATGTAGTTCACTTACCGTTTCGTTTTCCTTCATGGTGAGATTTTGTAGTTGATTCAAGAATAGGTCCCTCTTGGCTATCCGAGAATCTCGAGTTCCTTCTTGGAGCTCGATAAGCTTGTTCCATAAATCTTTTGCACTCGAGAATGGACCTACCTTGACGAGTTGGTCCTTGGCAATCCCACATTGTAAGGTGACAACCGCCTTGGCATCGGCTTGCCCTTTACGAGTTTGTTCAGTAG